>NW_028317827.1:2427142-2730535 GCF_062004578.1 Staurois parvus
TAACAGCACACAGTCTCTAGGATTTCTCACATCAGTCTGTACTCACAAATGTCCTCAGATGATTGGCTGCCTCCTTCCCATGTCTTCCAGACACTTTCTCCCAGTGATAACAGACTAGATCCTCAGACAACAGGCCACTCAGTCAGCTTCAGCAACTTTCAGCAACAACTGAACCCCCACAGCCAATGGGCAAGAAAGTTCTCCCCAGGCCATTCTCTCCTCCTTCAGAACAAGACACCCTGTTACACCTTTCCAGCGACCATTTGTGCACTCTCCCACAGAGATTGGCTGAGACAGTATAAATATTCATGCTGCCCATTTGCTTTGCTCCATACCTATGTTCCAGTCTTCCAGAACCACCCAGAAAGTTCTGGTTTGCAGAGTCAATTAAACCTGCAGCCTGTAAAACACAGAACAGACTTAAGGCTCCATACCTCAGATGAATACCAGAGCCTTGTTACCCACTCAACTTAGCACTGCCAGGGTCTGCAGTCAGGATTTTAAGACCTAATACCCACACACATATACTAAGGCATGTTTAAACACATGTGCAGGGCTGGGATTTTGAACCAATGACCCCATTGCTGCAAGGCATAGGTGCTAACCATTAAGCCACTTTGCTGCCTAATTGACTCTATTAGGGCATGAAACAGCGCAAAGTTTGAATTCTGACAGATCCAACTGTGTGCCCATGACAGGAAAATGTCAGCAGGACACTTGTTGTCATGAACAGCAATCAGCATGATGCTGTTAAGAGGAGAGGGCATGGAAAGTGAAGATCAAAGATCGGCGACACTGATGAAAGGCATGCAGAGGTGGAATTAGCGATGATGAAAGCTCAACTAAAGCGCAAAGATTATTGTGAGAAAAGATAAAGAACAGCTCTTTTCCCTGAGATGATTATAGCACTGTAGTGCAGGCTACAAGAATTTTCAGAAACATATTATTGTTAATTGAAAAGGAGAGAGAGAAGGGGATAGAGAAAGAGAGAGTGAGAGATAGACAGAGCAAGGGAGAGAAAAAGAGAGGAGAGAGAGAGGGAAACTGAGAGTGGAATAAGAGAGACAGAGAGCAGGAGAGAGTGAGAGGAGGGTGAGAGAGAGGAAGAGTAAGAAGGAGTAATAGAGAGGGAGAGAAAGTAGGAGCAGGTATACAAACAAGAAGAAATGAGAGACAGGGTGAGTGAGAGAGGGATAGCGAGATTGAGAGAGGAAGAGAGAGAAAATAACCAATTGTGAAATTTTAAGCCATCCACAGAGGCCCTGAAAATAAACTGTACCACCTGAAACCAACAATAAGGATCTTCTTATACTTGAAGTCTGGCTTAAAATCTTTGATAGGTCATCACCCCAATGTTACTTTATGGCAATAAAGTATGGGGCTCTCTCACCTACCCTTACCAACCAAAATGGGACTCCAGCCAAACAGAAATATTACATCTGGAAATCTTCAAGAACCCTCCCAAGTTCACTGGAGCACCTCCAACAATGCTAAGTTGGGCAGATTCCCTTTACAACTTGCAGTACAGAAGAGAGTGCTATCTTACTGGGACCACTTCCAAAACAACAGTCCTAACTCCCACCAACATAAAGGCCTAACTGACCAACACCTGATTAGCACCTTGCCCATACAAAGCTCACACAAATCTGGCCAGACAAAATCTCAAAACAAAGGACAAAATGAACAATCTTAAAGAAAACTACTGTTATTTGAGAGATTGGGGAACTGCAATAGCAAACTCTTAGAAATGAATGACTCAATAGTCACTGTAAACAGGCTGCAAATTGGTCTCATACTTGGAGATGCTACAATACCCCAAAGATGAACAGATCCTGATTCTGTACAAATTGAGCATCCAGAGCCTGAAAACCATATCAGGATGACACAGAGAGACCTATATGCCCAGGGAAAGTGGAGCATACCAGTGTGTGAGCAGGTCCCGAGGCCCTACTCCATAACTCTCATGACTCCCAGGCTGGGTCCTTTGGTACTCTGTGGTGCCATGAGTTTGATCCATATATGTGGGGAACCAATCGCTAATGAAGGGTCCAAGCATAACATGCCTTCAGTACCAGTGCATCCGTCACCCCTGCCATGCCACCCATCTCCTGGCTGGTTGGCTTCTTTATCAAGTGACACAAATACGGTGGTGTCACGTAAACCACCATGACTTGGAGGGGCCTGGGGGTCAGCCTCCTTCCCACCGACTATGAACCCAGTACTAAGGAGACCTCCTTTTGGAGTTACAAGGAAGCTTTTTGTAAAGAGGGTTACGGTATATCACTTCTTTGGATTATACCAACTACCCATTCCATGCAATTAGGGCTGCAGGGACTGTTTTTGGGACCCCTTAGCATACTCTGCATAGTGGAACTATATGCAAGGGTGAATTCCAGCATATGTGGGATCAAGGAACATTATTTTCTGTTACAGGTTTCCTGGCATCAACTATTGTTTGCTATAATTATGTTTAGGTGATAACCTCTCACTTTGTTTAATCACCTCCAGAGCCCAGACTGCTAGGTGCTGGGAAGGAATCCATTGTTTTCTTTTGTTTATTTATTTGTTTATGTAATTTTCTCTTGGGACTTGTAATGTGGGCCAAACCTGTCAAGGAGAAGGGTTTTGTGTATAAATGCTGTGCTGTTTGTTAATAAAATCAGTCCTTGTTTTAATCCAACATTGGTTCTGTCTGATGCTTTGGGTAAATTTTGTATATTCTGGTTTCAGACTGGAGGAAGCTGTAGTTTGGTGGAGATACCCAGTCGGGGTGTCAGGCAGTCCACCACAGGTTGTCATTAGCAAAGGCAATATAGTCTCATCTGGATAGCATTGTGCTTGTTAGACCATGTACTGTATCTTTTCTAACCTTTCCAGTCCCCTGTTGTAAACCCTGTTCTTTTGACATGCCTTGTATGTACCCCTTGAGAGACTTCAGACCAGGCAATTTAGATAAACAAGAAAGATATTTTACAGAGGTAGTTGAAGTTAACAAACAACAGTTCTCAATGACATCTTCCTCACACTTTCCTGTACGAAGTTCTCTGGTGCCCTTAAGTAGTGCCCTATAAGGTAATCTTACCTTAGACAGAAGTCAAAGTCCATTAAGAGTTCCCCCTCATGGCAATGTCCATACCTGGCAGTAAATCCACAAGAGGTAGCAAGTAATCCCTTTAAGTCCATGATCTGGTAGTAATCCACAAAAGAAAGTACGTCCACCAACAGGTAGCTCATGTACACAGGTTCCAGATCCCACTGGGATCCTTGACTGGGCTCTCAGAAGGGGACACAGACTGACAGAGTATTGGCTATATTTTGGCAGTCTTTCCCGAGGTCAAACATAGGCGAGCCCAAGCCCTGCAGAGGAGTAACGTGCCCCTATTTATATGGTATGACCTGCAGGGGGTGGTATCCTTTCTGAAAAGAGTAGAAAAACCTGGCTAGCAGCATTAACCTTTCCTTCTCAGGTACCACCAGCTCAGCAGGTCAACCTAAGGACACAGTGCAACAAATCTGCATTGTAACAATTTGCCCCAATGGGGTCCTGGATAGCTGTAAAGACCCAATAGGAGATGTTGTGATGTTCCATATCACCCCACTGAAAACAAAGAAGTCTGTAAAATTTAATAAATACATCCACTATTGATACATGGAAACCAAAGTGCAAAAATGCACCATATTGAATGGATTTTTAGTATCATTGGTTGGTCAAATCTTTTTAACTTAAAAATCACTGCTTCCTCTTTATCAACTAGCAGTAAATGTGCTTGCATGTGCCATCCCTCCTTGGCCTATATCATTTTGTGTACTGCTATAATATATTTGCAATAATTAACAGGCGATACATCTTGGAATCAATTTCTGGAAACGATTCTGTGACTGGTGGAAATGGAAGGATTCTGATTAGATTCCCAGTGCGTGTATTTTTAGGTTCAGAGCAAGAAGCGTTTTCTATTTTTTGCAAATTGTTTTCTTCTTTTCCTACCGGCAACTCTGGTGTCATCCTAATTGACTATTAAAGAGATACTACAATATAAATAGATTTGTGCTTCATGAAAGCTTGCATTTTTTAACACCACTTATCTTGCATATTCATTCCGTCTCGTCGTCTTTTATTTACAAGTTCCTTTTAATTCCATCAAAAAGACTACTTTGCCCTTGACTGCAAGAAACAAATTTGAACATGGGCACATAAAGCTTGTTTTTTCTATGTCACTTATCCCTACAAGGCAAGGTCAAATTTGTGCTTCTAGCTAAGGGTAGCAGGAAATACGATTCCTAGGGTCATTCAGCTGCCTCTATTACAAAGTGCATTGGGAATACATGTCTGCTTTGTAGCAGAAATGGCAATAGAGATAGATTTGGTGAAAGGGAGGACATATTTAAAGTGGCAATGAAACAGATATATTGCTTCATGTTAATTGCATTTATGCTAAGTAATGTGTAAGTGTAATCCTTAGAAGTATTAATTATCTATCACTGAGATTGCAGTGTTAACCATGAAAATGCCTTCATCTGCTTTAATCTCTAGAAGGATGGAGCTATCTTTGTTCAGGTACCATCCCGGAATAGCATCTAATGCTTTGATGGAGATGCTGGTTTAGAAGTGTAAATCCTAGATCTTGTACCGTTATTGGGAATGTCCACAAATGTCCTGCCCCTGCTGCAGCCTTTTACTGTGTGATTTGCTGAACACTGATAGGTGCGTACTTATAAATCCATGAATCTGATATTCACCATAAATTCACCACAGGTAAAGCTTCCTGTTGCATGTGTTTTTTGTGAAATGTTTTGTGAAAATCAGGTTTACCCCATTATTCATGTAGACCTGTGGGGAGGTGCAGCATAGTGTGGGTAGTAAATACACAGAGTCTGGCTGCAGTAAAACTTGGAGCTTATATTAAGTAGGAATGCCAATGTTACAAACACCCTAGTAGGAGAATGTGGCTAGGGAAACAACTCACAGTGCAATGCAGTCAAAGATCTTGCTGAGGATATGTGCCAACAGCGTCTGTTGCACAATGAGAAGTGTGGCCTGGCCTGTCTGGTCCCAATAGGGGAGGCTTCTTCCTGGTTAGCAATTTCCTAACCTTTCCCTCCTTGACAGGAACCTTTCCCTGTCACTATTACTTGCCCTGTCAAGTGTGGTCTCTCTCCGTACACTAGCAACTTTCCGAAGCACACCAAAACCCAGGGGATGGGACTTATAAAGTCCCTGCTGACCCAAGTTAGCCACCAAGGGTCACCTGGCTGCAGCATAGACAACCAGAATACTGCTCCATTAACCCAGGAAACAATAAAAAAAAACTGTATTTATCCTGGACTTCCTCTTCAGCTGTGGTACCACTTGAGAGCCACCTACAGAGGAGAAAACAGACTGCGTTTGCCTACACGTTCTCCTAGCTAGGCTGCTAGATAAATTAAATTTTTTGGCTCCACTATAGTGAAAAGCTTCCAAAGCAAGGAGGGAGATTCAAATAATCAGCTGAATATTTATCATGCCCTGTCCAACACCCTGGGGAGGTAATAAAAGTGCAGAAAGCCTGGGTAGATTGTTTTTTCCTTGTCAGGGAGGGTTCCCATCTCCTGGGGGGCTGTTGCCCCTGGGAAATAGCCAGAGAGACAAATTTCTGCTTGGGCTTTAGCAGTTGTTTTGTTGAGGACCTGAAAAAATTTTCCAAAGAAGAAGGCTTGCTGAAGGGCACTGTCTCTGAGTCCTAGACTGGAAGAGGGATCCTTAATTCCTTCACAGAGGATTTGTCTGAGGATGCTGGATGGTAGACAGCTCCTAGGATAATGTGAGTAAAGACTTCACTGGGACTGATAGTTGGGCAAGCACCTTCTAATCATAGAAAAGCTGCTCTTGGGAAGATTGAAATGAGTCCTTCTACTGTGATTACTGACTGTTTTGGAGTATCCTGTGACCCCAAACCCCTCTCCTGTTAAAGTTCTTCACAATTAACTGTAAAAAGGCATCCCCCAGACTGAGCCTTAATTATCTGTATGCATGGGACTGTACTTGGGTGACTGGCAGGCTCTGTATTATTCGAGAGAATTGTCAATCTTTAGTGGCCCCTCCGGGGGTGAGTGCTGCATTAATACAACTCATAGAGTTGCAGTGCAAATGCTGTGGGAGAGGAGACTGAGATAATGCTTCCTTCCATCTGCAGCTAGCAGACTGATAAGATAATCTCCATTTAGAACAACGCAAGCTCAGGGATGGCTTTTTAATGAGTAAAGGTGCAAAATATATATATATATATATATATATATATATATATATATATATATATTTATTAGGAGCTTGCTTCAAATGATAGAGCTTTTAAGGACAAAGACACTTCTTTTTAAGGACTTTCCTTGCCCAATTTTATTAAAAGAAATTTCAACACAGTTCCAGAAATCAAAAATCAATAAGTTTTCCTTGCAGGGGTTTTCTGAATTGCTCTTCCATCCAAAAAAAGAAACAACATCAAGCCTCCTGGCCTTTAGTCTGGTCCCACAGACCATGACAAATTACCACCTACTAAAAGCTTGATATTTATATTCTTAGCAGCACCTTGCTGCTCTGGCTCCCATCTGTACTCCTGGACAGAGACCTCCTCTGTCTGCCAGGATGGAGCCCATAACCATATTCAGGTCTCGTTTAAAAGCCCACCACACACCTGCCCAATCAGTGTGCTGGTCAGTCACAAAACACAGACCCAGGACTGGAGATTTGTCTGAGCTCTAGGTCCCAAACTGGGTTTTACCAACTGATTTCAAAACTGAAAAGCCAGTTTCCTCTGAATGACGCAAGCCCTCTGGAGCTACTCAACCTGCCTAGATGAGAATCCTTGGTCATTAACTCTTTTTACACTGTGACAGTGCACAGCATTGCAACAATGTATGTAGTTCCTTCCCCTCAAGTCAGGGTACTAGGTGTAATCCTAGACTCTGACCTATCCTTTCAGCCCCATGTCCAGTCACTGTCAAAAGCTTGTAGACTTCTCCTCTGTAACATCTCTAAAATGTGCCCCTTTTTAACCAATGAAACCAACAAGCTACTCGTTCACACCCTTGTTATCTCTCGCCTTGACTATTACAACTCTCTTCTCATAGGTCTATCGCTCTGTAGGCTATCCTCTCTCCAGTCTATCATGAATGCTGCTGCCAGGATCATCTACCTTACCAACCACTCATTGTTTGCCACCCCTCTGCCAATCCCTCCACTCGCTTTCGATTGCCCAGCAAATTAATTCAAAATACTAACAACAACATACAAAGCCATGCACAACTCTGATCCAAGTTACATCACCGATCTTTTGTCCAAATATTACCCAAACCATCCTCTCCGCTCCTCTCATGACCTCTTGTTCTCAAGCTCCCTTGTCTTCTCCTCCCATTCTTGTCTCCAGGACTTCGCCATAGTCTCTCTCATCCTCTGGAACTCTCTACTTCAATCTGTCCGGCTATCCCTACTCTGGCTGAAAATCTCAACTTTTCAGGGAATCTTATCACGCCTCTGAATAGACATTTATCACTTCCATCAGCTCATACCCAACAGTTATAACCTTTTGCACCACTTGCCCCACCCTATTAGAATGTAAGCTCTTTTGAGTAGGGCCCTCTTAATCCTCATTTTAATTGTATTGTCGCCTGTAATGTCTCCCTTTAAAATGTAAAGCACTGCGCAAATTGTTAGCGCTATATAAGTACTGTATAATAATAATAGTTGCTGTATTGTGTAGCTGGGTGCCTACCAGCTAGAGGACTCACTGGGCTGGGTATGTCTGCCCATTCCTCCTCCCTCCCTCTTGGCAGCAGCAGTGGCAAAACACAGGGGATGAGAATGAATGATGCAGCCCCTCATCCCCTCCCTCTTGAAAGACACAATGGTGCGTGGAACCCTGAGTTGTAATCTGTGGAAGAGCACTGTACCACAAAGAGGATGAGGCTGTGTCTACCCAGGATACCCTGCAGCAAGAGAAGGAGAGTCCAGAGTTTTTTTGGGCTCGGAACTGGAGGTCTGGGTCTTGAAGTTTGGGAAGTCGGAGGTGACCTAGCTGTATTGACTAACTAATGACAGGCCACCAATTTGACTGTGCTATCTGGCAGAGCTGTGCAAATCTCAAGACTGGATGGGCAGAAATTGAAAACATTTGGCATGTAAAACAACTTATATATCTAATTCAAATGTGTATTTAAGTGTTTACCTGGAGTTCAGCTTTAATGGCAAGAGCAGGGCAACTCTGGTGCTAGAGGTGGAACCTAACCCATACCGAGAGTATACCATTAAACATGTAATATACCATCACGTGCATCCCAACTTTCTGGGATGGAACAGAGGGACACTTTTTGACCTCATATATATGCGCAGTTTGGCCTGTACAGGATAGAGAACAATAATTTTTTGCCGCCTGGGAGACACAGTGCTGAAATACACAGTGGCTGTATGCTGTTCTGAGCAGTACTCACATATAAGGCCCTTTGCATACAGAGCCGAATGTCTGGACATTGAAAGGCCATGTTCAGGACATACATCTCAGTATGCAAGTACCATTTGGAACAGTCGCTGCATATTTCAGCCTGTCATTGATTTTGATATGCCACTGGTAGCAGACTGTAAGCTGCACCAGTGCTGTACAAGTGCATCAGGTCTTTAGCACAAAGTATGTAGAAAAGGACATGTTCTCAGTTATAAGCACCATAAGAGAGGAGTTCTTCAGGCATAAAAATGCATCCTAAAGCATGTACAGTGGGGAAAATAATTATTTGACCCCCTGCTGATTTTTTACGTTTCCTCACTTCCAAAGAAATGAAGGGTCTATAATTTTTTTTATCATAGGTGGATTTTAAATGATAGAGACAGAATATCAACCAAAAATCCAGAAAAAACACAAACAAATCTTTTAAATTGAGTTGCAGTTCAGTGAGTATCCCTACCAACCAACAATAGTTCTGGCTCCCACAGACTGTCTGTGTGCTCATGTGGTACACAGATTAGTCCTGTCAATTGGGAGAAGGTTCTCCTATCGACAACCTGTTATGTGTATAGATGCACCTGTCCACAGAATCTCTCTCTTGGGTACCACCATGGGCAAGACCAAAGAGTTGGACATCAGGGACAAGACTGTAGACCTAGACAAGGCTAGAATGGACTACAAGACCATCAGCTTGGTGAGAAGGAGACAACTGTTGGAGCGATTCTTTGCAAATGGAAGGAATACAAAATAACCATCAATTGCCCTCGGTCTGGAGCTTCATGCAAGATTTTGCCTCAAGAGGTAAGGATGATCATGAGAAAAGTGAGGGATCAGCCCAGAACTACACAGGAGGAGTTTGTGAATGATCTCAAGGCAGTTGGGACCAGTCACCAAACAAACCATTGGTAATACAATATGCCGCCATGGATTGAAATCCTACAGCACCCTCAAGATCTCCTCAAGAAGGCACATATACAGGCCCATTTGAAGTTTGCAAATGATCATCTAAGCCAGAACACTGAAGATGGGTCGTGGGTGGTTCTTTCAGCATAACAATGACCTAAAACATACTGTCAAGGCAACAAAGGAGTGGCTCAAGAAGAAGCACATTAAGGTCATGCAGTGGCCTAGCCAGTCTCCAGACCTTAATGCTATAGAAAATTTATGTAGGGAGCTGAAACTTTGAATTCCCAAGCGACAGCCAAGGACACCTTAAGGATTTAGAGCAGATCTGTAAAGAAGAGTGGACCACAATCCCTTCTGAGATGTGTGCAAACCTGGTAACTGACTACAAGAAACATCTTACCTGTGTGCTTGCCAACAAAGGTTTCTCCACCAAGTACTAAGTCATGTTTTGCTTGTGGATCAAATACTTATTTTACTCACTGAAATGCAACTCAAATTATAAGATTTATATCATGTGTTTTTTTCTGGATTCTTGGTTGATATTCTGTCTCTATCATTTAAAATACACCTATGATAAAAATGATTGACCCTTCATTTCTTTTTAAGTGAGAAAACTTACAAAATCTGCAGGGGATCAAATAATTATTTTCCCCACTGTATATTGCACCTTTACAGACATTGAAGTCTGTAGGACCAAACAAGAGAATACCCTAAATAAAAAAGCTTGTGCCCTTTTCTGATCATAGGGTGTAGAGCATAAGGCGACTGAGCAAACAAGTGTCATTCGGGACAATTGAAAAGAATGGGATTCTATATGTTCAGCGTAGTCAGGTGTAGTAACGTGTAGAAAAAAGCTCAAGTGTGAAGGGAGCTAAGCTTAAAGTAATGCTTTTAGTAGTTAAAGCGAAACTACACTGCATCTGAGCACCACAAACCAAAAAATGCTAATTCATTAAATTTTAATATTCAAAGCAAATTTCCCCATCCCTCCATGTCTCCATGCTTAATTTGCTGAGAAATTACTTTAACCACTTGCCTACAGGGCACTTATACCCCCTTCCTGCCCAGGCCAATTTCCAGCTTTCAGCGCTGTTGCACAATGGCAATTGTGCGGTCATGCAACACTGTACCCATATGAAATTTTTGATCATTTTTTTGTGACAGATAGAGCTTTATTTTGGTGGTATTTAATCACCTCTGGGTTTTTTATTTTTTTCTTAAACAAACCAAAAACCACAGAAAATTTTGAAAAAAAAAAAAAATTTTTTCTTAGTTTTTGTTATAAAATTTTGTAAATAAGTGATTTTTCTCCTTCTCTGATGTGCGCTAATGAGGCTGCACTGATGGGCACTGATAGGCTGCACTGATGGACACTGATAGGTGGCACTGATGAGGAGGCACTGGTAGGTGGCACTGATGGGCATTGACAGGCATCACTGATGGGTACTGAAAGGCGGAACTCATATATGACACTGATAGGTGGCACTGATAGGCGGCACTGACTGGCACTGATAGGCAGGACTGACTGGCACTATTAGGTGACACTGACTGGCACTGATAGGCGGCACTGACTGGTACTGATAGGTGGCACTGACTGGCATTGATAGGTGGCACTAACTGGCACTGAAAGGCAGCTCAGATGGGCACTGATATGTGGCATTGATGTGGCACTGATGGGCACTGGCAGGTGGCATGGATAAGCACTGACAGCTGGCACTGATGGACACTGACAGGTGGCACTGCTGGGGCTACACAGATCATCAGGGCACACTGATCATCAGTGCTCTGATGATCTGTGTACATGTCCCCTCCAAGGAATGCCGATTACCGACTCTCCTCTCCTCTGTCAGCGTGACAGCTCGTGAGGAGAGAAATGCTGATAACCGGCATTTCCCTATTTACATGCGATCAGCTGTGATTGGACACAGCTGATCACATGACCGAGCCAACATCTTTGGCTCTTTCCGTGGATCGGTGATCCGCTGTGTCCGAGGGACACAGCACACCGCCAATCGCCGCGCGCTCCCAGAGCTGCACATGCGCAGTTAGAATGGGAGGACGTCATATGACGTCGTCCCAGAACGAGAGAACCGCCTTGTGTCCATCATTTTACTATATGGCGGGCAGGAGGCGGTTAAAAAGCTCCCCCCAGTATTTCTGGTCATGGCCATCTTGAGTAAGGGCAGATGATGTAACATGTATTTGCTGGAATTCCGCTGCCCGTAGCTCAGGCATACATGCAGGACAGTGCACTTAGCTTAGAAAACTCATCCTCCCTTCCTAAAGACTACTGGGATGTATGACATCATTTGCCTAGACCAGATACCTAGAAGTAACTAATATGATATACTTTGCTATCTATTTGTAAGCAAGTTGAAATGCTGGTTATTGAGAACGCTGCTGCCCCAGCCAGGAGGGAAACAGTTAACCTGGTTTCCCACACTTTCTGCTGAGCTCTGCCTCTCACCCTGTGCTGATAATAAAAGGGGGAGGGCTTTTTCCAGACACACAAACTCTAAATGGAAAAATACACAGACAAGACACAGCATGTAATCTACAGTTGTTTTTTTTCTGGTAGTTTCTCTTTGGCTTGGTTTCTAGGTACTCCCGGAATACATATTTTTGTTTGATTATATTTTTAGGTACCTTGAGGCTTCTTTTTGGAAGTTTTGCAATCTATAGTTGTTTACAGAGAAGAGAGAAATGGGAGCAGTTCCAGCTCGGAGAACAAGCCTGCCTGCTGTAACATCAACCATGTAAGGGGATTGCTGGGACCAGCATTCCACACTGAAGACACCAGTTCTGGAGACCTGCCACTATGGACTCTGCCATGAATGGACTCTCATCCTGTGCAGGTATGCTGGGGCAGCCACAAGTCTGAGTTAGGGATTAGATAGGAGAAAGACTATTGCTGTTATTATCTGGAATAACCAAGTTTTCCAGTAAAGCTTTTGAAACTTTGCCTTTGCCTGTTCTGATGGCACTAAAGGAGTGTATGTAAGTAACCGGCACACATAGTCTACAGAGTGGGTCACTAAAGCACAGTGGCGTATGAAGACAGCACTGCAGAAGTAACGTGGTGTGGAGTAAAGCAAGTGGTTGACAAACAAGCAGCCTGTCATGAAGTGTGTGCCTGTGACAGGTGGGGCAGCCTGTTGCAGAGAGGAAGTTGTTGCCGGAACTCTCTCCATGTGTGGTCCATCTCCCATATCAATGGGAGCAGATCAGTGCTGCAGAGGTTCTCAGACTGTGCGCAGGTATTGAAGTGAAAGAGCTAATGCGGAGTATGTATGGAGTCCACACTAGGTGCTCGGCAGAACTTCATTCAGCTACTGTGAGTGAATTAGCGGAAACACGCTAGACAGGTGGAGTGGGCATAGGCTCAGTGTGTGCCTCCTAAATGCAAAAGAGACAGTACAGTGTACATTGGCACGTGGCATCAAAGCGTTAACTGGAGGACAGTTTATGTTCAAGTGTACACGGTGCATGGCACAAGTAAAGGTACCTCATGCGTAAGGCAGTGACCCTTTTCCAGTGTTTCTCAACTCCAGTCCTCATGGACCCCCAACAGGTCATGTTTTCAGGATTTCCCTCAGATGAAACAGCTGTGGTAATTACTAAGGCAGTGAAATTGATCAAATCACCTGTGCAAAATAATGGAAATCCTGAAAACATGACCTGTTGGGGGTCCATGAGGACTGGAATTGAGAAACACTGCCCTATTCCAAGGTGCCTAGCGCAGCCCAGAAGAACCCACTGGGGTAGGCCTTCCATGTGACCCACACTTGGTGCCCAATGAGGAGGGGACCATGGAGGGAGTACCAGTCATTTGCCCTACATTTTTTAGTAATGCTGAGGATTAAAAATAGTATTGATTGAGAGAGAGAAATTCCGCTTTAAATAGTACAAATTTCACAGGTCTTTACATCACTCCTAAAAAACTACAATGAAGACCGTACAGTAAAATATAACAGGTGGAAAATGTTGGATCTCCATGGGGTTTGCAGTCTTGCATTCATCAGTGTTATGGCCATTCTCACTTCCAGCCTGCTTACATCAATACAGCAATAATGGGGGACAGAACCTATTGATAAAAATACTACAAAAGACAGATTAAATGATGACATCAGTGCCATTTTTACTGACCTCAAAAGAGCACTCAGTTGTCTGAAAGGTCATACATTACCGCGCAGCACCTGATACGGCTTTGTGTTCCCAACACACCTCAATCAATAACCGCACAGTGCCTGCCATAAATAACTGTGTCTGGTAGGCATTAGGAAGCATGTCAGCTGATGCGTGGTACTTAATGTCACAATGGTGTCCTTCTCTAATGAGCCCATGGGGAAGTCATGCATAGCTCACCTAGTCTAATGTCCAATATCTTTGCATGTAATTTATGAGCGCTGGCGTTACAGGGAATTGTGGTAAAATTTTACACAGGAAGAAAATCATTTTTCATTTTTATGTTTTTCAGTGGTAGCGAAGGGACTCTGCTCCAGCTGAGTGCAAACCCTCAATACAATTGAACAGAGATTACAATGTGAATGCATGGCCCAGCGGGGAAGATTCTGACAAGTGGCTGTGCAGCCTGGAGGAAGACACACAGCCGAGGTCACAGTAAATAGGGGCCAGGTGAGCAAAAGATTGGGAGCAGAGGCAAGCTAAAGTGGTCTCCCAGGCGATTATTTCACATCTGATAATTTGATTTTTGATATTCATTTCATTTTATTGAGGATTCCCCAAAAATCCCTTAAAGTGGAGCTCCACCCAAAAGGGGAAGCTCCACTTGTCTGTCTCTTCTTCCCTCTACTGCCATATTTGGCACTTTTTGGGGGGATCGGGTACCTGGCTTTGACAGGTACACGATCCCACTTCCAGCCCAGTTTGCAGAGATGAACTTAGCTGGAAGTTTGGGCCCCCTCCTTCCCCCCGCAGTCTTCTGGGACACTTCACAGGTCGGAGAAGACTGTGGGACCAGTCTCAAGGTGCAGCGCAATGCGCGCATGTGCAGTAGGAAACCTGTTGTGAGGCCGCAAGGCTCCACTTCCAGTTTTCCTTACTTGCAATGCTGGCACCGGAAACCAAGGGGCTAGTAATGAACTAGCCCTAGCTGGACCCCCGGACAGGTAAGTGCCTTTATATTAAAAGTCAGCAGGTACAGTATTTGTAGCTGCTTACTTTGAATTTTTTTGTGGGGAGCCTGGACCTCCTCCTTAAAGAATATGTAAGCCCAACATGTCATATTCCTGTGCGTGTTCCTGCCAGTCCTGCTGCTTTCCTATTACAAACTGACCACACTAGGCTTGAGAGCACAGCCTGGTGAACAAAAGCAAAACAGGGTGCATTCTCCTCGTGCATTACCGTGGTGAAACACAAATTTATTTAAAAGCATAAACGTGCATACTCACAAACCAAAGGAGGATAAAAGCAGAGAAGAAGAGTGTAAGGATGGTCCAAAGTGATGGTAGACCCTTGGTGAGGTAGGCTAATGCTTTTCGGGAGACGTACTCCCTTCTTCAGAGCACAGCCTGGTCAGTGCTCTAGCTGTGCTGAGAACTTAGCCTGTTTACCACCAATGATCAGACTTGTCCGGAGGAGAGGGTTTACAGATACTTCAAGGTCTGTTCACACCAGCAGCTGCTGGTGTGCTGTAAGATGACAGTGGTGGCAATGCACCATCCCATACTTTTTAATGCAAATTTTATTGAAATGTTCACAAAGCGATATTTCATTTAATTTTACTGGTCATAGCACAATCTGGTGCAGTAGTTTGCACTGGGATGCCACATGCTGTGCTGAAAAAAGTACCACACACCTTAATTTTTATTCACCAATGCAATGCAGCATGAAGTGGACTGATAGGAGACAAAGCATTTTTCTTTGTTCTGCATTGGCACTGCACTGGGCAGGGCTGCCCAGCTCAGCCCCACAGCACCTGGCATGAATGGACTCTTAAAGTACAATAAATGTAAACCCTAAGGCCTAGTTCACATGTGCGGGGGTGGGGCAGTAAAACCAGTTGGTTGAGCCAGAGTTTTACCACCCTCCCTGCCTGCCACAATGTGCAAATATTAGTTGGAACATCTTGCCGAGAGATTACTACATTGACAATGCTGATTGGAAGTCTTCAATAGGTTTTGGCTTTTTGGAGGAAACTTTGCAATGGGCTACCACTTACCACTGGCTCCAAAGTATGTCCTTGTTCCAAAAAGAAGGAAATGGCAAACTGGTTGGTCATGAGCAAATATCTGGAGGGTTATGCATTATGTGTATTACTTGTAGAGACACCCAATCAATGTTACATGTCTCGCCCGTAAAAGAGAGTTTGTGAGCACTAAAATTAATTTTAGTGTATTTTTTTCCCTGAAAATATAGATTTGATGAACCGTTTTGGAAATATAGTATAAGAAAGTTGCAAATACCATATTTTTGTGTCACAGGGTCTCTGCGTTCAGAAAATGTTTAAAGCGGAACCGCACTGCATCTAAGCATCACAGACAAAAAACTACTACTTAATTCATTTTTAATATTCAAAGCAAACTCACCCATCCATCAATCCATGTCTCCATGCTTTATTTTTTTGAGAAATCACTTTCAAACATACCCCTAGCATTTCTAATTGCGGCCATCTTGAGTAAAAGGGCAGATGATTCATGTAGCATTTACTCCCTGGAATTCATTTGCCCTTAGCTCAGGCATACAGACAGGAGGGTGTGCTTAGCTGAAAAAGCCCCTCCTCCCATCTTGAAGACTCCTGGGAAGTATGATATCATTTGCTTAGGCCTGGAAACCAGGAAGCAAGTAAAGAAATGTAAAAAAAAGTTTAAAAAAGTCAATATGATATACTTTCCTATCTATTTAGTAATCATAGCAGCAAAAGGATTAAACAGTCAATGTTGATTGAGAGAGTGATGTTCCTGCGGAACTTAATTTTTCCACAATGCAAATGTGCACAAACACATGTAAAGGCACATAAAATTAGAAAGAAAGAAAGAAAGAAAAAGAGAAAGAAAGAAAGAAAGAAAGAAAGAAAAAGAAAGAAAAAGAAAAAGAGAAAGAAAGAGAGAGAGAAAGAGAGAAAGAAAAAGAAAAAGAGAAAGAAAGAAAGAAAAGAAAAAGAAAGAAAAAGAGAAAGAAAAAGAAAGAAAGAAAGAAAAAGAGAAAGAAAGAAAGAGAAAGAGAAGGAAAGAAGGAAAGAGAAAGAAAGAAAAAGAGAAAGAAAGAAAGAGAAGAGGGCAGCACGGTGGCTAAATGGTTAGCACTTCCGCCTGGCAGTACTCGAGTCGTTGGTTCAAATCCCAGCCACGGCACCTCCTGCCTGGAGTTTGCATGTTCTCTCTGTGCCTGCGTGGGTTTCCTCTGGGTACTCCAGTTTCCTCCCACACTCCAAAGACATGCTGGTAGGTTAATTGGCTCCTGTCTAAATTGTCCCTAGTATGTGTATGTATGAATGGGAGTTAGGGACCTTAGATTGTACACCCCTTGAGGGTTAGGGACTGATGTGAATGTACAATATATATGTAAAGCTCTGCGTAAATTGACGGCGCTATATAAGTAACTGAAATAAATAAATAAAAAAGTGAACTGAATGGATAAACTCTTAGGGAAAAAAACACTTTGCAACAGCTTGTAATTGTGCATACAAATGCAAGTAAAACACATGACAACATGCATGAAAAAATGTGCAGTAAACATGCAGTATCTGGTGCAAATGGATTCTAATACTCACCTACCCTGTTGTACTGAAGAAGCATTTCATGCTGAAACATTGTATCTTCTACAATCCACACTTGTAGGACTTTCTGTGCTTCACCCAATAGCTCCCATGTCACTACAGGGCACAAATGTGATGTAGGGGCCAGCGGAGGGAACCACATTATGCCGTGGGAGACTAGGCTACCAACAAACCCAAAAGTGTGCCAGATTCTGAGGATCATTCAGCAAGGTTATCTCATCAGCACAGAAGT
Source organism: Staurois parvus (assembly GCF_062004578.1). NCBI lineage: Eukaryota > Metazoa > Chordata > Amphibia > Anura > Ranidae > Staurois > Staurois parvus. Next base: position 2,444,484 of record NW_028317827.1, read on the forward strand.
GTTTGGTGCTAGGGGAAAGGTGAGCATTAATTGCTTGCTTTGCTGGGAATTGCTGCTTCCCCTTCTAAAAATAGAGACAGTTTCTTTAAAGTGAAATCCTCTGCTTAATTAGAAAACAGGAATAATGGCCTCAATATAGATCATGCCTCTGATTGTCAGTTTCCAGTTCTGTGGTCATAATGTATGTGTGGGAGTAAAATGAATGACAAATCAACTGGCCGTTCTAACAGCCCAGGCAAGTTGGTGATTTGAGTACTTCTATACATTTTTGTGTTGAAAAATAAAATACAAAAAGGGTAATACAAATAATTGAGAATATTTAAATTGAGAATGTGTACTAAAGAATCTGTGTATAAAAAATGCACTGTGAGAATGTGTGAAATATTTGCACAGGCACAGCAAATGGTCACCATAATTTGCATAATACATTTTTTTTCTAGGATCGTCAGCTCCATCTAATGGCAATAATGAGGTATTTTTTCTTATTGGAGTATTTCAGGAAAATACAGCATTATTGCCACTAGATGACACTGATGATCCTAAGAAATAAACATATTAACCGCTTCCCGTCCACCCTATAGCAGAAATACTTCTACAAGGTGGCACAGATGCGCAAAATCACGTATCTTATTTCACTTACATAGTTACATAGTTAGTCTGGCTGAAAAAAGACAAAAGTCCATCCAGTTCAACCATATAAAAAAAAAGTTATAATCCTATACCCACAGTTGATCCAGAGGAAGGCAAAAACCCCAGTGAAGCATGATCCAATTTGCTCCTGCTGGGAAAAAAATTCCTTCCTGATCCCTCGAGAGGCAATTGGATATTCCCTGGATCAACTTTACCTATAAATGTTAGTATCCAGTTATATTCTGTGTATCTAAGAAAGAACCCAGGCCTTTTTTAAAGCATTCTACTGAGCTGGCCAGAACCAACTCTTGAGGGAGTCTATTCCACATTTTCACAGCTCTTACTGTGAAGAAACCTTTCCGTGTTTGGAGATTAAATTTCTTTTCCTCCAGACGTAAAGAGTGCCCCCTTGTCCTCTGTGATGACCTCAGGGTGAACAGCTCTACACCGAGTTCACTATATGAACCACTGATGTATTTATACATGTTGATCATATCCCCCCTTAATCTCCTCTTCCCAAGAGAGAATAAATTCAGTTCCTCTTATCTTTCCTCATAGCTGAGCTCCTCCATGCCTCTTATCAGTATGGTTGCCCTTCTCTGTACTTTCTCCAGTTCCCCAATGTTCTTTTTGTGAATTAGTGTCCAAAACTGAACTGCATATTCCAGATGAGGTTTTACTAATGATTTGTACCGGGGCAATATGATATCTCTCTCTCTGGAGTCTATACCTCTTTTAATACAAGAGAGGATTTTGCTCGCTTTAGAAACCGCAGCTTGGCATTGCATGCCATTATTAGGCTTGTGATCTACCAGAACCCCCAGATCCTTCTCCACCATTGATCCCCCCAGTTGTACTCCCCCCAGTATGTATGATGCATGCATATTCTTAGCCCCCAAGTGCATAACCTTACATTTATCAATATTAAACCTCATTTGCCACATAGTTGTCCAATTAAACAGTGCATTGAGGTCGGCTTGTAAGTTGGAGACATCCTGTAAGGACGTTATTCCACTGTACAGCTTGGTGTCATCTGCAAAGACTGAAATGGGATTTTTAAACCCAGACCCTATATTGTTTAAGAATGTATTAAAAAAGTATATATATATATATACGTGATTTTGTATTTACAAATAGGGGGCACGCACGAGCAGCGCGCGTGCCCTACCCATTGCCTGCGGCTGTCAATTACCAGGTCCCGGCTAGTAATTATTCGCAGGCTCATGGTGATTTCCGACAATCACTGACATGGAGGACTGTTTTGTTTACTAACAGTCCTCCTCCCTGTCAGCTCAGGTACACTGCTCTGGATTGCTGTGATTTATTACTTCCCTCCATGCCACCGGCCCGCAACAGGTCATGCAAAGAATTATGTAAATGTATACTCTGGCAAAAATAGATACGTTCAATAACAATAGCCTTAGAAGAGAAAAAGTTCCTTTAGCTAGAGATTGCAACTTGAGTCCTTTCCTGATATGGTGGTATCCGCTGTCTGCTGCTAGCAATGGTGGGGCCCATAAGCATTAGTGAATACTGGTAATTCAATTAAGTTGAACAAATAAGCCATGGTACTTTTTAAAGCAAAGGTCTCCTGGTACTGAGGTGTAAAAATGTTTGCATGCAGTGTCTCTAGAGTGATGACAGAAAGAGGTTGAGCATCCGCCCACTCACCAATCCCATAATTAGCACAGCCTCCTAGGAACGAGAGTTCTTGCCAATGCTCTTGTCTGTTTGCAGAGAAGTGCAGAGTTATCACCTTATGGCCTGTCAGCATGTTGAGCAGAGATGTCTGTTTGAAGACTAGACAGTGACAGTCCCAATGCAGAGAAGCTGATGTGATCCTAGTGTGGTGATCAGCATCACTGATGTGCTGAATTTGTGTGCAGAGCCCTGCAGCAGTAAGCCAGCAGTCTGTCTCTGGAGAAGAACAGCAGTCCCCCTGTGTTCAGCTCTGAATCCTACACCTAGAGAGAAAGCTAGTCCCTTGCTGTAGAATATATCTGCTCTCCCAGTAACCTTCTTGTTCCCCAGCTCTCTGATAGTTGTAGTTCAATCAGTACTCAGGATTACAGGATGTATTGGCTATAGCACTACGGGTCCCAAGATCCTCTGCTGTCCGAAAAACTGAATTCAATCTGCTAACAAGAAGTGATGTAGCAGTCCCAGTACTGGGCACTAGGGGGGAAAAAGGATTAACCATAGTCTCATGTGTAAATGTCCCTGAATGGCTTATTGATACACAATTAATGGTGAAGACATGTTGTGCCTGTAGGAATTATTAAAAAAAATTCCTTCCTGATCCCCCGAGAGGCGATCGGATATTCCCTGGATCAACTTTACCTATAAATGTTAGTATCCAGTTATATTCTGTGTATCTAAGAAAGAATCCAGGCCATTTTAGAAGCACTGATTGAATGTAATTTCTTTCATTTGTAGTTTTACTCTAACTCCCCTGCAATAAAAGTTGAAACCTGCATCAATGAGTTGTTAAGGGAGGAGGGTTAGCTGTCTGTCTAATTATACCTCAGCCACGTATAGTGAGGGCAGAACAGCCATGAACCTGAGACCCACACGGATGGTAAATTTGAAGCCGTGGCTGTTTCCATGCTGCCCTGCATCCCTATTGTCATGAATGGGACTGCCTACATCCACAGAACACCTGTACATCTTATGTACAAAACACAGCCCTCACCTGGGTGTATACTTCAGCACACCCATGTGAATGAGGCCTAAAACAGGTTAAGCTATGCTATTTGTTCAGTTGTGTATTATGTGTGTTCTTGCATTATATTATTATCATTGGTAACCTTTCTGCAATCTCTGGTGCCTGTGGTTTGCATTTCTGTCTATCCAGTCCTGAGATTTACATAGATATGCCAGCCAGCAGACCCACCCTGGTGAGCTGAATTTTCTTTGCTTCAGTTAACACAACTAGGTCACCACCCTGAACCAAGCCTGTTATTGGACAGTGAGCGAGCAGCAATCAACTGATAAGGTTATCTTTTCCCTGATCCTTCCCCTGCCAGTATGTTCCTCAATCCTGCTGATACTGCTGTGTAGCACTTAAAGTGGAACTTTACCCATAACAGGTTGAGAGCAATTAATGATCTTTAACAAAAAAACATAAATTCCACATTATTAATTATGCTACCAAAATTAGTGTGTGCAGTAAATTGCATCCAGCTTTGCTCCTCTTTCTTCTTGCTGGAAAACACCATTTTGTTGAAGCTCAGACAAGTCACTACCTATTGAAAACTCCCCCCTCCCCCCTCTTTCCTTGGTCTCAAAAAATATATGTCACTTTCTTCAACTAAAATATGTACATTTCCAGCCTTTATTGTATTTCTTGGCTTAGCTAGAGAGGAAGCTGACAGAAGCTTTACAGTGCTGAAGATCACAAGCTGGGATAAAGGAGAGAATATCAGGGGGATAAGATGAGACACTATCCTTGTATGCGTAACTCTTATGTCTTCCTGGCAGCAGAGTTTGTCCTGTAACCTTTCTGCTTTTCTTTTTTCTCTCAATAATCTGTGTTCCCGCTGCACAGTCTGTGACATACCTGTTGCTTTCTTTCCCCTTCAGCAACAGTAAATCTAAACTGTCAGCTGATTTTAGGCACAGTTCAGAGAATAGAGAGCAACTGAGCATGTGCAGAACAGGGTGAGACAGTGCACTATTGGATATTAAACAGTAGACATCTAATTTATTTATTTTTTAAAGACATTTTTTATTAATTTACATTTACCATACAAGAAAACAAAACATTTTCAAAATAAAATATAAAGATCAATCATAAAAAGAAAATACAAATATCTCCGAAGCATGTTTCACATGTATTAGGACATTTATAACAGCATTAAGAATTTTAAAAAAATCTAAAGCATGTTATTTCCTATTCTTCCCATCACAAGACATAAGAAGTACAATATTGAAATTTTGATTATTTATCAATTAGTGGAAGTAATGATGCCAGTATGTACTTTTTAAATAGCTAGGTAGCTAGATCGCCAGATAAAAACTGTGGATGAACTTTACACTTCTAATCTAGGATATTGGACATCAAGCTTCTCTTGACCTATATATGCAATATATTTCTGCCTCAAATGGAAAGATACCATCAAAGATCAATGTTGTCTATAATTATAAGAATAGCTAGCCAGGGGCGGACTGACCATTTGAGCACTCAGGCACTGCCTGAGAGCCCGGAGTCAGTAGGGGGCCCCATGAAATGCCCCTGGTACCTTTTTTATAGGCTTTTTTGAGTGTGGGCAAGGACACAGGGGCCCCGTAATCCCCTATTGCCTGGGAGCCCCATGAGTTGTCAGTCCGCCCCTGGATAGGACTTCACCTATATGTTATTGAAGGTTACCAAGCCAGGTCCAGGGAAGGCCGTAAGAATATTATAATCCGGGGGTAGTATACATTATCGTGTCTTTATTCTGCCCAATGTGTTTTTGAGGGTTGCTTTGTGGTACCATTCTGTGGTGTGGATCCTTTTGGCCATTGCTATACCATTGCTTTTGGGAATGTCCAAAGATCTCGATATTTTGGGAACAAGTCTTAAATTATATCTATGGGACCACTTCAATACGTATAAATAAGAATCTGCTTCTATGTTTATTTGGTGATATGCCTGAGAGTTTCAACAAAGCAGATAAATCTCTAATTTCCCAATGGCCATAGATATATCTATTTTCAGCATGAAAGACTAACCTGAAATCCTGGACATTTTCCACTCCACTGAAATATCTGTAATGCCCCCCCAAGTTAGCTAGATAAGGTTTTTAGACAGAGGCTGAGTAGCAGCCTGGGATGAGTCAGCCTTTGAGTGGGGAAGGAGTTCACCTTAGGACAGGCTAGGTAGGTTCTGAGGGTTAGAGTTTCTGGAGCCCTCTCACCTCTCCAGAAACCTCAGAGCTTTCTGGAGGAGGGACAGCAGAGGGGAGGAGGCTCAAATCTGCATGCTTAAGGGACCTTAGCCATTCCCCTAGCAGAAGGCTGGGTATGATGACCAAAAGCAAAACTTAAGTATCCCAGGGCCTAATAGCAAAGTCAAGGAGTTTTGAGTGGAAGATGGAGTGAGGAGCTGAAGTGTGGAGCCTGGGAGTGGTCCCTAGGTAGGGCAGCCCACCTGCAGGCAGGATTCTGGAAGGGAGGATCTCGTCTGTCCCATTGTTTCCTATACTGGAACATACTGTCACCAGTCTTTATCCCTGAGGACTGCCACACCAATCATATGATGATGCTGTACTGCTCTGGTGACTGTATGAAAGAAAAAATATATTGGAAAAAAAATCATTTAATTTCTTAATTTTTCAAAAATGTGGCAAAAAAATTACAGCTTCAACAAAACTCATGGTGCCTCTTACTAAATACTTTGGACTGCCTACTTTCCAAAAAAGGGGTTGTTTGGGGGTATTTGTACTGCCCTGGCATTTTAGGGCCTCAAGAAATGAGACAGGCCATCAGTACATCAGGACTGATCAATTTTCAAATATACATACCAAAGAAATGTAGCAGAATACTAAATATATGAAGAAAGATTATTTATTTGCAAAATTGTATAACAAGCGGCTTGCTATGGGAGCATACTCAGAAGAGGAGGGACCTGGAACACCAGCGGGAGACCCCAGAAGAGGAGGTTCAGGGCTGTTCTGTTCAATACCATTGCACATTGTAGGTAAGTATACCATGTTTGTTATTTAAGAAAAAAAAAGTACCTTTATAACCACTTCAACCATGTACTGTCCAACTGAATGCTGCCGTAATGTCACAGTGGCAATGGCAGCTATGGGCAGGCTGAAATTTGTTATCTGATGATCTATTTATCTCTGGAGGGATGCCCTCATGCCCGTGAACCAAAAATGTACCTGAGCTGTGGATGAGTTTGTTGGGTGAAAACAAGATAGATAACAATTAGATTTCTGTATGTATGGTTAGCTGTACAAACATATACTATGAGATGTCCACAAGGACTAGAACAAATATGAACTAGACTAGACTAGACCAATATGTTTGTTGCATGGTTTACTTTGGTTACAATTAGTGCTCAGACATTGATGACATCTGCAGAAATTACTACAGAGACATGCACACCCTAGGGAAATGTACACAGTGATGCATTCACCTCAAGGTGACCGTACAGTGAACCACGATCAATAAAAGATTACTTTGGATCTATGGGGAATGTGTCAATGCATAACATTGAATGATTAAATAGGGAGTACTTAGAGACTGTGCCCCCCATACAGACCAAGGAACAGCTATGGTTTATTGTGAGGTCATCTATCTCTCTAATCTCTCTATTCTCTCTATCTATCTATCTATCTATCTACAGTTGCAAGAAAAAGTATGTGAACCCCTTGGGATTACGTGGAGTTTTGCATGAATTGGGCATAAAATGTGCTCTGAACGTCATCTAAGTCACAACAATAGAAGAACACAGTCTGCTGAACATAATACTAACAAACATTAGATGTTGCATGCTTTAATTGCACATAACATGTAAACATTCACAGTGCAGGGAGGAAAAAGTATGTGAACCTTTGGACTTAATAACTGGTTGACCCTCCTTTGGCAGCAATAACCTCAACCAAACATTTCCTGTAGTTGCAGATCAGACCTGCACAACGATCTGGAGTCATTTTGGACCACTCCTCTTCACAAAACTGTTTCAGTGTAGCAATATTCTTGGGATGTCTGGTGTGAATCGCTCTCTTAAGGTCATGCCACAGCATTTCAATCGGGTTGAGGTCAGGACTCTGACTGGGCCACTCCAGAAGGCGTATTCTGTGCTGTTGCAGCCATTATTTTGTTGAATTACTTGTATGCTTTGGGTCATTGTCCTGTTGCATCACCCATCCTCTGCGGAGCTTCAATTGGCGGACAGATGGTCGTACATTTTCCTGCAAAATGTCTTGATAAACTCTGGAATTCATTTTCCCATCAATGACAACAATCCGTCCAGGCCCTGAGGCAGCAAAGCAGCCCCAAACCATGATGCTCCCTCCGCCATGTTTTACAGTGGGGATGAGGTTTTGATGTTGGTGTGCTGTGCCTTTTTTTCTCCACACATAGTGTTGTGTGTTCCTCCCAAGCAACTCAATCTTGGTTTCATCTGTCCACAGCATATTTTTCCAGTAGTGCTGTGGAACATCCAGGTGCTCTTTTGCAAACTTCAAACGTGCTGCAATATTCTTTTTGGACAGCAATGGCTTCCTCCGTGGTGTCCTCCCATGTACTCCATTTTTGTTTAATGTTTTCCTTATTGTAGATGTGTCAACAAAAATGTTAGCATGTGCCAGAGATTTCTGTAGGTCTTTAGCTGACACTCTGGGATTCTTCTTTACCTCATGCAGCATTCTGCGCTGTGCTCTTGCAGTCATTTTTACAGGATGACCACACCTAGGGAGAGTAGCAACAGTGCTAAACTTTCTCCATTTGTAGACAGTCTGTCTTACCGTGGACACATGAACATCAAGGCTTTTGGAGATACTTTTGTAACCCTTTCCAGCTTCATGCAAGTCAACAATTCTTGATCGTAGGTCTTCTGAGAGCTCTTTTCTGCGAGGCATGGTTCACATCAGACAGTGCTTCTTGAAACCAGTAAACCCAAAACAGGTGTGTGTTTTTTAAGGGCAGGGCAGCTGTCAGCAACACATCCAATATCATCACACTGATTGGAGTCAAGGTTGGCTCACTCCTGGCTCCAATTAGCTCTGGGAGAAGTCATTAAGCTAGGGCCTCACATACTTTTTCCTCCCTGCACTGTGAATGTTTAGATGTTATGTGTAATTAAACCATGGCAACATCTAATGTTTGTGTAGTATTATGTTCAGCAGACTGTGTTCTTCTATTGTTGTGACTTAGATGACGTTCAGAGCACATTTTATGCCCAATTCATGCAAAACTCCACGTAATCCCAAGGGGTTCACATACTTTTTCTTGCAACTGTATCTATCTATCTATCTATCTATCTATCTATCTATCTATCTATCTATCTATCTATCTCTCTCTAATCTATCTATCTATCTATCTATCTCTCTAATCTATCTCTCTAATCTATCTATCTATCTATCTAATCTCTCTATCTCCCTCTCTCATTTTAGATGTAAGTCACTTCTGTACATAAGAGGTTGTGCCCCTTTTATTTTGTATTCTGTATTCAAGAGCTTGAACTCTTTGACCACTTGCCCTTCAGAGGATTTAACCCCCCCCCCCCTGGCCAGACCATTCTTTGGGATACGGCGCTGCGTTACTTTAACTGACAATTGTGCAGTCAAGCAACGCTGCACTCAAATTACATTTATGTCCTTTTTTCCCACAAATAGAGCTTTCTTTCGGTGGTATTTGAAAAAAAAGACCTCCAATTGTGAGAAAAAAAAACAATATTTTTGGCTTTTTGCTATTAAACATATTCTGTAAAAAATGTAAAAAAATCAAATAGCGTCATAAATGTAGGCCAAAATGTATTCTGCGACATGTCTTTACTAAAAAAAAAAAAAAAAATCCCAATACGTGTAAATTAATGGGTTTACATGAAAGTTATAGCATTTACAAATGGCAATATATATACTGGAATTTTTTTTTTGCTTTTATACTGATAGCGGGACTGCGGGACTGTGGTGGGCATTCTGACACTGGGGGGAACTGACCAACTGTCACTGACATCCCCAGTGACACTGATACAGTGATCAGTGCTAATAAATGCACTGACACTGTACTAATGACACTGGGCAGGAAGGGGTTAACATTTGGGGTGAACAAAGAGTTAACTGTGTGCTATTTCACTGTGTGCTGTGTGTGTGCTTTACACTGTACGCACACTGCTTTGTATGACTCTGCTATGCAGAGCCATACAAATCAGTATGCAGGAGCTGACAGGGGAGAGATCTGTATTGTTTACATACAGGTCTCTCCCCCGTCCGTGATACACTGTGATCGCTGGGTGCCGACAGGGAATCACCGGCCAGGACCCTGTGATTGACAGCCAAGGCCGCCAATGGCCCGGAAGTGCAAAATCATGTATATACACTGTGCACACCCCTGCCGCCTTGTAGCATTATTTCTGCTATAGGATGGGGGTTAAAAAATATTTAAAAAAAATGTTTTCTATGTCATATAAAATTTTAAGACAGACTCTGTTTCTGTGAGTTCTGTTGAGGAGGGGAGTGTCCTTTCCCTGCAATCAGCTCTCAGAGTTCTCCTTACTGAGCTCTGTAGTGTGTAATTTCAGCTCCTTTCACATCTGTTTTCTGAAAGCTCAGACAAGTATAAATCCTGGACTTTGAATGGCTATAGAGAAGATAAGACTGCAGATAAATGAGTACAGATTATGTAGGACGATTTGTTTCATTTCTGTGTATCACCTGAGGCCAGTCACTTCACTGAGTATACACCATTTTAATGAGACACTAGGGGTCATTTAGACGCCTGATTTCTCACCTGCCGTTCATTGAAGCTAATGGAGTGGAGATCACATTCTGATCACTTTTTTCCCTGTCCCTTGTGGTTTTACACATAACTGCCAGGATTATTCTAGCTAGAAGAGATCAGTGAACAGATGTTCATTGGTCTCCTTCCCCTCCAACCAGCGACACCACCAGGTGAAATAGCATTGTCTGGGAAGCATGGTGGGGAAGGGGGGGTTGCACCGGGGGCAAATTCTGGGGGTCCCAGAAAGTGATTGAGCCATCATTAGGAAGAGAACTGTCAGCCTGTGAAGTGTGAAGTTTACACACATTCTTGCCACGAGGGTGTGTAACCCCCCCCCCCTTCCACTGCTACCACCATAACATATATGAGGGGGCAGGGAAGGGGTTAAAGGGTTATCTTTTCATGCTTTAGTCACCTTTATTCCAGAGATTTCCACTGCAGTACTTTTTTCTGTAACCAGATGTCCTCAGCCTAATAACCAGCATCATTCATCCCACTTCCTCTGATCCACCCCAGCCTGTGACTGGACAGTGAAAGGAGAAGCATTGCAGTGATGAGCTCATCTCTCTGTCACTCTGCTCTTTCCTCCTATCAGCATGCCTACTTTCTGCACATGAACTGATTGGCTCCTTGTGCTCCTTCTTCCTCTCACACTCCAGCCCTGCTTTACAAGGTAGGACTGTAAGAGACTGATACCAAGTCAAATTCGGGAACTTATACCGCTTGCATTAAAAAAAAAAAAAGAAAAAGAAAAATGTAAACTCAACATTTGATATTCCTGATATGCGCCTGCTGTACCATGTTCTTGTATGAAAAAGTATACTGCTCTCTTTGCATTGCTTCCTTTTCCCTGGTGTCCCTGCCAGTCCCTCGGCTTTCCTATTATACACTGACCACACCAGGCAGGAGAGCACAGTGTGCTCAGTTCTCTAGCTGTGCTGGGAACTCAGCCTGCTCTCCTCCAATGATCAGAAGTATTCTGCTGTCTCTCCTCCCCTAGCTCTTATGCAGCTAAGAACAGTGGGTATGTGATCACTTATAAAAATGGGAAAACAGTTATTTATATTTTTTTTATATCTATACACAAATGTTTTGCCCTTCATTTCATTTCTATATTAAACTGAATGGGTTTTTACAAGGTGAGGGTTTCCATATAAAGCTGCTTTAATACATGTCTTTTACATCTGCCTATAGTCCATCTTTACAGAACTAGCATTAGTGCAACTCATCACAAGCCAATTGAATGTGTTCTGGATACATTTACAATGTGTATTCATAGAAAGGCGCACACATATCGAAACCGAGGAACAATGCATTCACCGCTACGGAGTTGCATAGTTAGGATGAGAAAGAAAAAGGAAAAGACAAATACATTGTTCTATCAAATTCAATACCAAAAGAACATTTAAAAAATGCATGACAGCATCCTTGTATGTTGTCAGTCACACATAAAAAATGGAATTGTTTTTAGCCGTCTTCTACTTAGAGTCATCCAAATACCACGCTGAGGTTGTAGTTGGGTGTATGTGTCCTTCTAAGGGAGAGGGAGGGGGATCCACAATATTCACCTCCTCAGCAATTACATAGTTAAATGTGTCTTCATTTTTCCCACACCCACTGCTCTACTCCCACTCCTTTCTCTGTCAGTAGAGGCTTTGGAAGAGTAGGAAAGAAATACGGGGGTGAACTGAAACTTGTGTTGGAAGCCCACAGAATTGCGGGGGTCAGCCCGTTACATTACACAATATATCCGACTCTCAAACACGAGTTGCAAATATTTAAAAGGGAATCGGTCACCAAGAAAAGCGTACCAGGATATGCAGCAGTTCACAGAATACACTAAGTGCTAAGTATCCAAGTATCTGCCACTGTCCAAATAAAAGCCACAATAAGAAGCAAAAATACACTATATTTATAAAACATTAGTTGGATGAAGGCTACACACATTGGTAGAGGCTGCACACATTTTGGCTGTAATTTTCGTAATAGAATAATTCCTCTAATCATCAGCTCCATCTAGTGGCCAAAAAGCAGCACAGTTTTATAAAATACTCCAGTGAGACAAAATACTGCATTTTGGCCACTAGATGGTACTCACAATCATAAAAATGATTCAAGGACAGAAATCAAGCCAAAATTCGTGCAGCCTGTGTGAATGTAGGTGACATTCGCCAAATGAATGTTTTATTGACTGACCCCCCCAAGTGTCTGAGTATGGTAAGCATTAACTCAGGCCTGGAGAAGTTGAATAGGGGGCTCATTGCAAGGGCTAAAAGCTTGTTTTGTCTAGGGGAGTAGGGTATAATACTTATCTTGTTCCTCACTCCTGCAGGCCTCCTCCTGAGGCGATCAGCGACTTTTTGTGGGACTGCGGCAGGCATTCTGACACTGAGTGGGAACTGACTGTCACTGACATCCTCAGTGACACTAATACAGTGATCAGTGCCAATAAAAAGCACTGACACTGTACTAATGGCACTGGAAAGGAAGGGGTTAACATCTGAGGCAATCAAAGGCTTAATAGTGTGCTGTGTTGTGTTTTACTATATAGACAAGCTGCTTTGTATTGCTCTGCTGTGCAGAGCAATACAAAGCAGCCTGCTCATGCTGACAGGGGAGAGATCTGTGTTGTTGTTGTTGAGGGGAGGGGGGTGTAAGAAATGCGCAGTTGAGCTGAGCTTTACCTCCCCCTCAAGTGGTTGCAATCCTCAGACATGAAATATGAACAAAGCATATCCCTCTATAGAGTTGACTTTTTCGATCCAGAGTGTCATTTCTGTCTGCTGCTTCATTCCTCTGCTATCAGCATGAATCATTTCCTACAGGTTTTCCTGACACCAAGAGAAAAAAGGTGGCAGGGGAGGGACCTCCAGCAGATTGACAGCCCCAGTTCCTGTGTGCTGTGTGGAGGGGGGGGGGGGGTGGTACGTCTCTAACATCCAATCAGCTCTCAGAGCTCTCCTCACTGAGCTCTGCAATTTCAGCTCCCCATCTCGTTTTCTGAACTCTCAGACAAGCTTTATAAATTCTGGTCTTTGAATAAATGTAGAGAAGAGAAGACCGCAGATAAACAGGTACAACTTATGTAGATGATTTGTTTTATCTCTGCGTATCACCGGAGGCCAGCCACTCTACTGGATATATGTAAGGGCTTACAACCAATATAAACAGCAATATTTAGCGGACAGGAGTGTTAACATGCCAAAATCTACCAGACATGTAGAGACATGTAGAGATTGGCGGGCTCGCCCATACAGAAGTTACATCAGCTGCCTTAGGCTAAGTTTAGATATGCAGGTGGGGGGAAGTGTGTTGCAGTAAAAATGTGTAGTTGAGCCAAATTATTACTCCCTCCTCCCTTAAGCTGCAATAGCTGCAGCTGACTGGGGTACTTAATCTCAGTCACAACGCTTTCCTTTGTGCCCGCATCAAATTCTACCTAACATGTAGCAATTGGCAGGCAAAGAACCCACCAAAAGCAACATCTTCAGGTGAAGCACCACAAACACCCCACAATCGCGTACAATGCACATGGCTGTAAAAATAGGGTAAATAAGGCTACGTTCACACTAGCCTTGTTAGCAAGCGGCAGACAGGCATTTGGGAAGCATTTTTACAGTTTCCCAAACGCCTGGGAAAATTCTGCACATTGCAGCACATGGTGCTGTTCAAACGGGAGCGTTAGCGTCACGTTGCGTTGCGTCGCGGCAAAACGGACGCCTCTGGTCGAGTCAGGAGGAGTTGAACCCTCTTATTCAAGTCTATGGTGCCGTTCCGCAAACGCCCGGCCGGCGGTTGCGACGCGTTTGCGGAGCGGTAACACCATTCAAACTTCATTATAGGCATTTGTGGGGCGTTTTTAACGCTTGGCAAATGCCTAGCAACCGCCGCAAAACCGCGCATGCCGGACCAACACTTGTCAAACGCTATAGGGGCGTTTGGCAAGAGTTGGAAAAACAGTCAAGTGTGAACGAGCCCTTAGGTGGTGAGCAGGCATCAGTTCGCTTGTCAATCACCTCTGAAGCATGATCCGAACGTGGATCGAGCTTCAGAGAAGAGGTAGATTTAGATACATGTCTCAATCTACCCCAACTAATAGAACATGAATTTGCCTTTCACATATTTCAGATACTGTAAGTATTCATTCTAACAGCCCACAAAAAACAAAAAGAAGTACTAAATGAAACCCACACACATTACAATCTGAGTGGGCAATCGGCCCTTTCTAGGTCAGATCGTACAAAGACCTCAACATGTGTGGGAACAGAAGGTGTGCTATAATCAGAAATATAGAATCATATCCATTCATTAAGGCGCCAAAGCACTGAATGTAGATGGAACCTGTTAATGTCATTTCAAAAGTCATTTTAATATTTTAAAATCTGCAGATTTCAATCAAATAATATTCTGGTGATCCTGCCAAGAAGGACCTTGTTTAACCAGTTCCAGACTGAATGTTATATGTAGGTGATCTGGCATTTCCGGGAAGGGCACAGCCCCACTGCATGGTAAAAAAAAAATATCTGGAGTTCTACTTTAACCTTTTGATTGTCCCTAGATGTTAACCCCTTCCCAGCCAGTGTCATTAGTACAGTGACAGTGTACAGAATTAGCACTGATCATTGTATTAGTGATTATTAATCAGTGTATTGGTGATGTCAGTGTCAGTTAGCCAATTCCCACCCAGGTTCAGTTAGTGTCAGATTTCTCACCGCACTTTCACAGTCCCACTATAAGTTGCTCATCGCCATCATAGCTAGTATAAAAAAAATATTAAAAACATCTGTTAGTAAAAGCAGCACACACTACACACGTTACACATTGTTAGGCACACAGTTAAAGCAGAAATCCAGGGAAAAAATCTTTTCACCCGTGCAGTGGGGCTGAGCCGGCACTGCACGGGTTAAATGCCTGTTTTGTTCTAGGGGAGAGGACACTGAAAATATACTCACCTGACTGACCGATTCTTGCAAAACCTTCCTTTCAGCTTCTTTTTCCCCTCCACAGTCCAGCAGTCTTGTAAATGGACTGTTCCTGATGTCAGCATGCTCAATGCACACTCCACAAATGGGAACAGTCCATTGTTGGACTGTGGGGGAGTGCATTTTTTCGTAGGATCGGTGGGTCTGGTGAGTATGAGCTTAGTCCTTACCCCTGGAAAAAATGAGCAGATGATTCATGCAGTGGGGGCACAATCCCACAGCATGGTAAAAAAAAAAAATATCTGGAGATCTACTTTAACCTTTTGATTGTCCCCAGATGTTAACCCCTTCCCAGCCAGTGTCATTAGTACAGTGACAGTGTATAGAATTAGCACTGATCAATGTATTAATGATTATTAATCAGTGTATTGGAGATGTCAGTGTCAGTTAGCCAGTTCCCACCCAGCATTAGTTAGTGACAGATTTCTTGGCAC
This sequence comes from Staurois parvus, assembly GCF_062004578.1. Lineage (NCBI taxonomy): Eukaryota > Metazoa > Chordata > Amphibia > Anura > Ranidae > Staurois > Staurois parvus. The sequence goes on from NW_028317827.1 coordinate 2,459,965, forward strand.
ACTATCAGAGTCCCACTATAAGTTGCTCATCGCCATCATTGCTAGTATAAAAAATTTTTTAAAAAAATGTCAGCATATATACCATAGTTTGCAGACCCTCTAACTTTCACACAAACCAATCAATATACACGTATTGTTTTTTTTTTTTTAACAAAGACGTAGCAGAAGACATTTTGGCCTAAATTTATGAAGAAATTAGATTTTTGAAAAATGTTTTATTGGATATCGTTTATAACAGAAAGTAAAAAATATTGTTTTTCAAAATTTTCCGTCATTTTTCTTTTATACAATAAAAAAAAAACAGTGGTCATCAAATACCACCAAAAGAAAGCACTATTTGAGTGAAAAAAATGTTAGACATTTTATTTGGGTTCAGTGTTGCATGACCGAGCAATAGTCAGTTAAAGCAGCACAGTGCTGAAAAGGAAAAAATGCCATGGTCATGAAGGGGGTAAAATCTACCAGAGCTGAAGTGGTTAAACAATTTCTCTAATAGGGTGATAATGCTCTGTCCCTATCTGCCAGTTGAGCTCCTGTGTCACACAGGCTTTCGGTGAAGTAGACAAGTGGTTGTTTCAACACACATTATGCTGGCACAGCCAACTATTATCACTATCAGGAAACCTGTTCTGGAAAGTGCAATGCAGCCATCATTGAAGAGCATGTAGATATGAAGTAGCTTAAAAGAGGCTGCATGAGATCCACAACAGTGAGATGCCTCAACGTATAGAGAAAAGGTGAAAAAAAGTATTTTATAAAAAAAAAAAAATATCATATATATACATATATATACACTAGATTACCAAAGCTATTGGGACACCCCTCCAAATCATTGGATTCAGATGTTCCAATCACCTCCATGGCCACAGGTGTATACAATCTAGCACCTAGGCATGCAGACTGCTTCTACAAACATTTGTGAAAGAATGGGTCGCTCTCAGGAGCTCAGTGACTCCAAGCGTGGTACCGTGATAGGTTACTACCTGTGCAATAAATCCATCCGTGACATTTCCTGGCTACTAAATATTCCACAGTCAACTGTCAGTGGTATTATAACAAAGTGGAAGCAACTGGGAACAATAGTAACTCAGCCACCAAGTGGTAGGTCAGGTAAAATGACAGAGCGGGGTCAGCGCATGCTAAAGCGCACAGTGCGCAGAATTCGGCAACTGTCTGCAGAGTCAATAGCTAAAGACCTCCAAAGTTCATGTGGCCTTCAAATTAGCACAACAGCAGTGCGTAGAGAGCTTCATGGAATGGGTTTCCATGGCCAAGCAGCTGCATCCAATCCTTACATCACCAAGTGCAATGCAAAGCGTTGGATGCAGTGGTGTAAAGCATGCTGCAACTGGACGCTAGAGCAGTGGAGACGTGTTCTCCGGAGTGACCAATCACGCTTCCCTGTCTAGCTATCTGATGGACGTGTCTGGGTTTGGTGGTTGCCAGGAGAGCGGTACTTGACCGACTGCATTGTGCCAAGTGTAAAGTTTGGTGGAGGGGGGATTATGGTGTGGGGTTGTTTTTCAGGGGTTGGGCTTGGCCCCCTAGTTTCAGTGAAGGGAACTCTTAAGGCGTCAGCATACCAAGACATTTTGGACTATTTCACACTCCCACCTTTGTGGGAACAGTTTGGGGATGGCCCTTATCTGTTCTAACATGACTGCCCACCAGTGTACAAAGCAAGGTCCCTAAAGACATGGAGGAGCGAGTTTGGGGTGGAGGAACCTGACTGACCTGCACAGAGTCCTGACCTCAACCCCATAGAACACCTTTGGGATGAATTAGAGCGGCGACTGCAAGCCAGGCCTTCTCATCCGACATCAGTGCCTGACCTCACAAATGCACTTCTGGAGGAATGGTCAAACCTTCCCATAGACACACTCCTAAACCTTGTGGACAGCCTTCCCAGAAGAGTTGAAGATGTTATAGCTGCAAAGGGCGGGGCCAACTCAATATTGAACCCTACGGACTAAGACTGGGATGCCATTAAAGATCATGTGTGTGAAAAAGCTAGGCAGTGTAATATATACACTCAATGCTTTAGAAAACAAAACGTAATTGGTATTGAACCCAAAAACAAAAACGTCATATTTTGCAGATTACCAATTCTAAGATGTTATAGCTGGATTCATTTAGACTCCTTTTCCTTTATTTTCACCTGGTGATCTGGTTAGTAAGTCTGTTGTTTTTCCACTTCCTTTAACAGACCAGGCTGTCCAGCAAAACGTTACAGTAAGAGGGTTGGCATGAACCATTTGCCACTGACAGGGGTGCTTACAATCAGCTTTTATTTATTTATGTAAAATCTTTATCCCAAAAGAAAAAAAAACTGTTGCTGTAACTGCAGTGAAAGCTGGAGTTTGGCTTCAATTTGTTAGTGTATCTAAATCTGCTAGTTCATCAAACACTTACCTCCCCCCAGACTGATAATGCTGCTTTTCAAAAGGTGCCTCCTGTGCTCCTTCATCCAGAGTGGGGACACTCTAATACAGGAGGTGTGTTACTGAACAGATCACCAGGTGAAAACAGAGAGGAGAAAAAGCCTAAAAAAAGAAAACTAATGCAGCCACCACATCCAAGAATTGGTAAGCTGCGATATATTACGTTTATGTTTGTGGGTGTAGTACCACTTCAGGGAGTTCTGAGCTGTGCTAAAACATGCTAAAAGAACATGCAATAATATTGACTGAGAGGCTATATCTTGGTGGATAATTATCAGAATATTATTAGAATAAAATGGCTGATTTGGTAGTTTATTTAATATGAATAAAAACATATGTGTTATAAATGTGACAATCAGCAAGATTTTTTTAGGTATGTCAGGTGATCTTATGGTCTTTTAAGTGCAATTCCACTTGTCCTATTCAATTTGCTGCAATAAGTTTGATTTTTCGTATATGGGCAGATCACGTCACCTAGGTCCACCGTTCACAGTACAATCGCCACATATGACCAGAACCGGGACAAGGGGTGGGCAGGGGGAAGGGCAGCTGCCCTGGGCACAGCAGAGCATGGTGGCAGAGAATGGACACAAGGCAGTAAATCTATTCCATGGCATGCATTAACAGCGGGGGAGGAGGTGCAACATCCTTGCCCTGGGCGCTAGATGAACCTGTCCCTGTACTGCATATAACATCAGAATCATATACAATGTTTTCTGGTGGCCATACACACTTTGATTTGATTATCTGGTCGAACAAAACAATTAAATCCACAAACAATCAAATAGCCATAACTGCCCTAATGATCAATTTAGAATCAATTTTGATCGGATTAGAGTCAATTGGCCAGGGTGGAATATTATTGATTATTCTGCATCGATTGGCAGCACTGGGATAGTTTGTTCATGAATATCATCGTAGTTTGACCAGTCAGATTATGAAATGACATAGTGGAATGTAAGTGGAGATGCATTCAATAACTTTCGTTCAGCCCATACATTCAATTTGTTTTGTTCAATGAGCTGGTTGAACTAAAAAAAACTGACCCAATTCCCTCATCCAGGCACTCAATGTGGATGGAGGGGAATTGATCCCGCTGTGCTATTGTGTCCTGACTGTGGGGAATCTTCCTCACCACCAGAATACAATGATCAGTGCTGCTGGCTATAGCTGGCGGCACTGATCGATTGGGAAAACCTGACAGGCTAGTTGTACAGAAGTCCATAAAAGGTAGAATAACTTCTGTACAACCAGGGTGCCCATACATGGATCAAAATGTGGCTGGTAATATGTCTACAATCACCTCAAGCAGCTGGTCCTTGCTGAACTGAACAAATTTTGATCCATGTATGGCCAGCTTTATGATCGTATCTTACCTATCAGTTGAAATCCACTTCTACAGGTGAGGCAAACCAATCAAATGGGATGTAAACTATAGATCAACTATTCCTATCAGAAGAGATCAAGTGGAATTGTGTATATGGCCACAAGTAGGTTGTAAATATAGTGTATATGGATGTGGCACTACAATACACCTCCCCCTATGTTCTATTAAGTGGCTATAATCTTTTTAATAGAACACATGGGGAGGTGTATTGTAGTGCCACATCTACATACACTATAATTGCATTTTATTGTATCCCTTGTGGCTATAATCTAGGTGCTGGCAGCTACCACATTGTACCATAGCGCAGGATCCTATTTATTATTCGTTGCCATTAGATTGTGTATGGTACCCCTGGAGGTGGTTATATTGGCCATACACACTTTGCTTTTTTTATCCGATCGATGTGAAATTCAGTTAAAATGATCAAATCCACAAAGAATCCAGTAGCCATCATTTCCTTTCCAATCAATTCAGACTGAATTGCAAACAGATTCAATCAAACTGGGTCGATCAGCTATGGAGGAATATTATCGATCAGTTTGCACCTATTGGCAGTACTGAGATACTTTGTTCATCGGTATGATCGTATTTCAGAGATTACATGGTGGAAACGGAGATGCGATTGACAGTTTATGATTGTACATTCCGAATGTATTGACCACAATTCACTTTGTAAAAGAAATGGATCATTTATCGAAGTATGTATGGCTACCCCTGGGATCGCCGCACACTGGCCTACTTTTCGCAAGTCACTGAAATCAGTTCTGTCAACAATACACACAAAAGCCATGCGTCTATATTTTGGTGCATTTAGCACATGGTGAGCATGGCGGTGTGTATTGCGTCTGCAATAGGAATCACCTCTATAGCAAGTGCACCCAACACCAACGTAAGCAGATCACAATCACAGATCAATTTTAAGGCAGCTTTCACACTGATCCGTTTTTTTATCACAAAAGCGGAAGAAAAATGTGTGACCATGTATACCTGTAGAATTCTTCACACTGATCCGTCGCGGGTCAGGTGCTTTTTTTTTAAAAAAACCCGATGGCTGCATTTTTGGTGCAGGTCTGGTGCGGTAAAAAAATTCACTAAAATGCACATCTCCAGTGAAATCAATAGAAAATGCATCAGCAACACATCAATAATGCATAATAAATGTGTTTTTGTGCGTTTTTGAGTCACGTGTGATGTAAAAAACGTGGTAAAAACGGGCCAAAAATGTAAAATAATGGAAAAACGCAATTGCATTTTTTGCCACATTTTTGCTAGGATCGGTGTGAAACCAACCTTAATCCAGGGATATTTCAAGGGAAATTTTTTTTTCCTTTCTTTCTTTTTTATTTATTTATTTATTTTTATATTTAATGTAATTAAATGTCTTTTTAATTTTTTTAATTTTTTAAATTTTTTTAATGTAATTCAGTTGCCTGGAAAAGGGCTGAGTGGAGTGCCCCTGTTAATTATAGACAGAGTTGACCACAGTCCATGGTTCCTAAGGACCAGTGCTCCTGGGTGCACCTGCCTTGATGTGCATGCAATGGTGCATGTGTGCAATGCTCTGGATGTGATGGGCCCTATGAATGGTAGTGCATGCTGTACAAGTGTGTGTGGGAAGATGTCCTCATTGTCTGTGTGTGTTGGGCACTGCAGTCTGGAAGCACCGTACAGATGGGGAGTGGAGGAGAGGAGAGGAGCAGGCGGAGTCAGGGATCGCTGCAGCTGATCACATATACACACACACACATCCACCAACACTATCTCCATTCTCCCTAACACACACTCACCACAATCACCATGATCCTTCCACCTCCCCCGAGAAGAAAAAAAGACTGGAGCTAAATCTCCCTGAGCTGGGTCCCTTCATGCCATCCACCTCACCACCACCCCCCCTCCCCTTGTCAGACCCTCAAAAGGATCTCCTGCAAAGAGTATAAGGATAGAGGCAGACCCTGTGAGCTCTGAGGATCATTAGTGTCTTTTGTTCACAACATCCCAGGAAGCTATAGGAAGAGTAGGTTGCTTGGAGAAAGCAAGCTGGATGTTGCAACCTCAAATCCTTGCAAGCACAAGACAGTTCTGCTCTGCTGAGCCTCTCTTTTTAAGGGGAGGGGGGACTATGCCTCTGTGAGACTGCAAGCCTGGACCTTCGCTCGAACCCATGTGCATTTGCTCAGTGATACTTTCAATGAGAGCCATCCTGAAAGACTTCCACCTGAACAGACGGGAGCGAGATTCGCTGTCACTCTTGTAACCAGATTGCTATATTTTTCTATTCCTTTTTTTTTTGTTTTGTTTCTTTCTGCATGCTAACTTATAGGCAACGCAAAAGCTGCCGGAGATGCTGTGCTGCAGAACCCAAGCTAAAGGGATAGGGATCTGAGGATGAGATAATGAGATCATTTGTATTGTGTTTAAGAAGCTATTGCCAGTCAGTTTCGTAACCTGCTTTGACCAGTTCACGCAACCTTTCAATGGATTCTGACGGATTATCAGGTTTGTAGCTTGGCGCAGGAGAACGATAGTTTGCCAGGTACCCAGGCTGTGGAAGGCAACCAAAAAGAGACGACAAAAGGCCAGAATAATAAACTAACATTGATTTGCACATCCACTGAATCTGGCTGTTGTTGCTTTTTTTCATATTATGTCTGCACTCCGAAGGAAATTTGGGGACGATTATCAGGTTGTGACCACTTCCTCCAGTGGCTCTGGATTTAATCAAGCTGCCCCCAAAAAGAAAAGGCAGAGGTTTGTGGAGAAGAACGGCAGGTGCAATGTCCAGCATGGGAACCTGGGAAGCGAGACCAGCAGATACCTCTCTGACCTCTTTACCACCTTGGTGGACCTTAAATGGCGCTGGAACCTATTCATCTTCATTTTAACTTACACCGTTGCCTGGCTTTTCATGGCATCCATGTGGTGGGTCATTGCCTACATGAGAGGGGATCTTAACAGAGCACATGACGAGAACTACACACCTTGCGTGGCCAACGTCTACAACTTTCCATCTGCCTTTCTCTTCTTCATCGAGACTGAGGCCACCATCGGGTATGGATTCAGGTACATCACGGACAAGTGCCCCGAAGGAATAATTCTCTTCCTTTTCCAGTCCATCCTTGGTTCCATCGTTGATGCCTTTTTAATAGGCTGCATGTTTATTAAGATGTCCCAACCCAAAAAGAGAGCAGAGACTCTCATGTTCAGCGAACATGCCGTCATCTCCATGAGGGATGGCAAGCTCACCCTGATGTTCAGAGTGGGCAACCTCAGAAACAGCCATATGGTCTCCGCTCAAATTCGCTGTAAATTGCTTAAAGTAAGTATACACAACGTCATATGTTTTTTTGAATCTTGTAGCTTTAAACCTTTGTGGTACAATGAAGTTCAGCATGTTTGAAAAAAATAAAATAACACAGCCCTGCCGTTTTCAAATAGCCATGTTCTCCATGTCAAATTTAGCTTGGAGGTTATACGACTTCATTATGTTGATTGAAGGGTTATTTTAGAAAACTGCCAGAGATGTTAAATCAATACATAAAAGACTAGAGAATGAATAATATGAAAACATTTGTAAACATCTAAAAAGACTGAGGCTAACTTTTTGTTGCAAATGCCAAAAAAAAACACACACACATAAGCACACAAAAAAGTCAGATGCAATGTAAAAATATCATTGCTGAAAAAAAATCACAGTTTGCTTAAAAGATTTTTCACACTTTCCACTAAATCTACATTTGAAATGTGGTGACCTAGAAAAGCTTTGCAAAGGTATTAACTGTGACTGTATTTGTGCAGGATCTAAAAGCATGATTTATCATCTATTTTGTTGCAACAAAATATAGTGTATGGCTAAGGACAGTTGTGGAGGTACTGTTGTGTATAGGCTTGGCTGTAGAGTGCACAGTATCAACTAGCATTGCATTCTAAATGGCGATCATGCATTAGGGAATCCATACCTCCCAACTGTCCGTCTTTTGGAGGAACTGTCCCTTTTTTAGAAGCAAGTTCCTCTTTCTTCCTCTGTTGTTCCTCTTTTTGGACAGACATGGAGACCTCTAAAATAAAAGCAATACTTAATTACCAAAATATAACATTGCACTAAACCTTTCACACAGATCTTTTTATTACCACATTATTTTGAAAGCCAGTATAAGGGACGTATAGTGATGAAAAAATTATTGTGGGTTTAGCCATTCATTTTTTTGTGTATGAGTTCTTCATGGTCCATGTAACTAGGGACATGGCAGAGGTTTGCACTTTGCCTATATTCCCTCTTTCCCATCTCAGAAAGTTGGGAGGAATGGGAATGGTCAAACCACTGCCTGTCCAGTTCTCATAAATATGTGTGCACTGATATCTTGCAAAGGTCCTCCTTTGTAGGACAGAACTAGGCTAGAGACCATAGGGGCATCATTTGCATAGCTAAAACTTGCAATAGGTACTCATTAACAAGACCCATGACCCAAACCAAATTAAAAATGTCAGCCATAAGACATCATCCTTCCCACAATTCAAATGGTTTCCACAAACCATTGCATGTTACTAGTTATATTTATTGGAAGAGGACTGGTGCGTACACACAAAATACTCATGGCCTGGACATTTTATGGATAACTGAGGGAAGCAAACTCATACATGTTTCTATTGTAGATGGTCAGCTGAAACAATCCATCTCTTCAATAGCCACAGAATGAGCTGTGGCAAGGTTCTTTTCCAGAATATCACATAGAGCAGGGTTTCCAAAAAATGGTTCTATGGAACCCTAGGGTTCCTCCAGAGGGTGCTAGGGGTTCCTTGAGCAATGAACAATTTCTGCATCTCAGATAAGTTCCCACTGACACCATTGATCTTCATTAGCTATCTGTAAGGGGGTAATTCTTCCCAATGTTCACAAGTGTATTCTTCGCACAGCCATCACACTATTCATGAGTTGCTGATACAGTCATTTTTAGCATGGGCTCCCTAAGGCTGGAAAGTTATTTCAAGGGTTCCTCTGTGTTGAAAAGGTTGAGAAAGGCAGACATAAATAGGCCAAATGTTGTCCAATTCACCTAAAATCACAAACGTTACAATCATGTAGGCCATAGAGGCCTACATATATACGTTAAACAGTTGAGCAAATTATCCAGGAATGGCCATTTCCCACTCCATGGGTAGGCTCCATGTGTATTACATCCCTAGCAAGCCAAATTCAAGTTGTGATATGTTTTCTTTTCTATATACACAGAATTCTGACCAATGCCAAGTAAAAGCATTGTTTCAACAACATGGCATCTCTCTATTTTTGTGACCTTGGAATTGAGCAAATTTTTTCTGCCTGCTAAGTCTTTTTGTAACCAATAAACAGATTTGAGTTGCTCAAAGCTGATGGACACATATGCAGAGATTTCTTTTGTTCATCCTGTTGGCTGAATGAAAGAAAATAAACAGATTCCTCCATCCACTGTAAACAGTGCAGATGGATGAATCCCCCCTGACTGGCTATTATCAGAATACCCAAACAGTGCCTGCATCTGATTAGCTGCTGGCATTATTCAGCCAATAACTTTCCTCCTGGCTCTTTTGACAAAAGTGGATTGAACAATCGACTGTAGTTCAGCCAGGTGATGCCAGCAGGAACACCCACAGCTCCAATTTTAGTGAATTCTCTGTCCCAAATTTGAGCCACGTGTGTCAGCCTTTAAACTCAATACTATTTTGGAGTTCAGGTATTCCCATGCTTGCAAAATCCAAAGTCACAAAGCTGTGTGCTATGAGCATATGGTGCCCCTTGTTTTCTAGTAAAACCATCTTGTACAATTTAAAAAATAAATTGTGGCAGTGCCCTTTAAGTGAATAGGATTCCATTTTTTTTTTCAAATACACCCATGTTACATAATGCATTTTGTACGTGTTTCAGAGCTGGCCTTTTTTTGCAGATGGTATAATTTGGTGCCGTCAGGGTAACAAACTGCGGATTTACTGACTCTTCAGGGGTTAACCTTTGCTAGTTATTAAAGGCCTTTCTTGACTTTCGTTGCCTTTTACATCCGTAGGTAAATACTTAGCTGGATGCTCATTTAGCACCTCATCCGTCACTGTTATAGATCAACACATTTATTTGTTCATATAACTTTCTTGCTTAATGATCACCTGGAGGAGTCTACTTGTTTGTTGACTGTATTTTGCTTGGTCAGGTTCCAACGCTATTGATTTGTGGTGGTAGCTCTGTCATTTATCCTCCCTGCAGTCTATTCTGATCAGTGCACTTGCTTAGTCTATCCTTAATGACAAAATGGAAATTCAAACTAGAAAAATAAATAATATATAAAGTATGTGTCACTTAAGAGTCTTTGGAAAAAAATGCAACATCGCATGTTTTTTCAACTTTTTTTATAGGTCCTCTGTGGGCTTAAAGGCAATTTGTAAAAGCACAAAAAAACAAGGACACCTCTCCCAGTACCCTGTAGAAGAGACTGTCATTGACCATTACACTGGCATTAAAGGGCTTGGGCTTAATCATTCAAAATTTGAGCTATGGGTGATTCTGCAAGCACCACCTGGCTTGGCAAAAGTCGATTTAAAAATTGATTAACAAAGTGAGTTATCATCAGTACAGTGACTGCATCCTATCAGATTTAGTCACTGTTCAGTAGCATCCTTTGGGCAGCTGCAAGCTGACTGAGAGACAATCGAGCCATGTAAGGTTGCTTACAACAAAAATAAAGGCAAAAATACTCATCTTAATTCCAACTGTCCGATGCCTGTGAGGTCCCTTACCGGTGATGGCATCTTCTCCCCAGCTTTTTCCAGGTGGGAGTTTGTCAACAGATCCCGGTCAATGATTCATGGCTGAGACCTGCTGATCAGATGTGTTGAATCACAGACTTGAGCCCTGTGTTGATAAACAACACAGGGCTCTGTACAGAGGAAAAGATCTCTTTGCTTATTTTCCCTGCTTAGGGAAATCAGATCAATGGCAGTAAAAAGCAGCACACGGTACACACATGAACACTTGTTAGGCACACAATTAACCCCTTGATTACCCCTAGATATTAACCCCTTCCCAGCCAGTGTCATTAGTACAGTGACAGCGTACATTATTAGCACTGATCCCTGTATTAGTGTCACTGCAGATGTCAGTGACAGTTAGTCAGTTACCCTCAGCATCAGTTTGCCCGCTGCACTATCACAGTATCACTATAAGTCGCTAATCGCCTCCATTACTAGTAAAAAAATTAATAAAGTTCCAATATATATCCCATATTTTGTAGATGCTATAACTTTCTCGCAAACCAATTAATATACACTTATTGGGATTTTTGTTTTACCAAAGACATGTAGCAGAATAAATTTTGGCCTAAATTTATGAAGAAATTAGATTTTTTTAATTTTTTTATGGGGTTTTATAGCAGAAATTTAAAAAATGTTTTTTTTTCAAAAATGTTGGTCTTTTTTCGTGTATATATTAAACAATTAAAAAACCCAGTGGGGATCAAATAAACCCAAAAGAAAGTTCTATTTGTGTGGAAAAATGATATAAATTTTGTGTGGCAACAGCATTGCATGACTGCGCAATTGCAAGTTAAATTCATGAAGGAGGTAAAATCTTCTGGAGCTCAGGTGGTTAAGTATAATTTTACTTTTGAGCAAATGCTAAAGGGAACCTGTGAGGACAGACATATGAGGGAGGCTACAGATTTGTTTAAGGTTTAGTTCCGCTTTAACTGTTACTAATCGGGTGCACAGTTGAAAGTTACAGAAGCAATGCAGTGTGTGACTTACCTCCGGATGAACAGCTCTAGCAAGCCAGAAGCAGCAGGGTTGCAAGCCTATTTGATAACAGCAATTTTTATGACTTTATAAAGTTCAGTTAACTGAGGCAACCAATCCGATATCTTTACTGTAGTCAGATAAAGTACTACAGTAGTTGGACAATAAAAATTATAGTAGAGAAATTATCAAAATGTGTTATAGATGAAAGTGCAGTTTGTTTGATAAGTCATTGGATGACATTCAGATGTTTGTACATAACATGCTCTCTGAATTATTTACACAGCACTGACTAAGCAAAAAACATACACTATATGGTCAATGGTTTGGGGAAACCTGACCATAACACCTATATGAGCTTGTTGGACATTGTATTACAAACCCATGGGCATTAAAATGGAATTGGCTCTGCAGCTATAGCAGCCTCCAGTCCTCAGGGAAGGCCTTCAACAAAATGTTGGAGTTTATTGTGGGAATTTGTGCCCATTCAGTTCAGAAAAAATATTTATGAGGTCAGATACTGATGCTGGAAAGAGAAGACCTGACTTCCAATCAGTGGTTGACTGGCAACTTTTGGTCAGCGACTCAGCCCCCCCTTTCACTCTCCCTCAATCCCTGCTTCTTCCTGACCCCATCCCAAACTGAAGTTTCACTCCAGGTACTCTCTGTTGCACCATCTCAAGGTTCTCAAACTGGCCAGCAAGGGGTGGCTGGGGCTGAAGGGAGGAGACGGGGTGGTTCGGTCAGGGCTTGCTGGGAGAATGGAGCCTCAGGTGGGGCATGGAGACGGCCTCTGCTCAGACACAGCATACACATCCATGCTCTGTCCTAGTTCTCATCCTGCACTTCATAGGACACCGACAGACTTTTTACTCCTCTTCAGCAGGAAGCCTTTAGGCATGTCTGTGGTAGAAGCGGTGCAGCATTTTTACTGGGTATCAGAGCGACCCGGGGGGCAATTGCCCCCTGGCTCAGTCTTGTCATCAGTATTTCAGTATGGGTGAGGTCAGGACTACACCTAACAGATTAAACCATGTCTTTATGGACCTGGCTTTGTGCATAGTCATGCTGGAACAGAAAAGGGCCTTCCCCAAGCTGTTTCCAGAAGGTTGAAAGCTCACAAGGTTTTTTGACCCTGCAGACACTCTGGAAGACCTTTATTGTATTAGGACACAGACTGCAGTGCCCACAACCAGCAGATCTAACACTACTAACGCCCTTAAGAGGAGGGGGGTCCCAATTCCCCTGGTTGCCTATTTGTATGTGTTATGTCATACAGTAATAAAGTGATCAATGTTCTTTAACTCTCCATAATTTCCAAGACTTCTTATTCAAGCATTACGCTACAACCTTTAATGATCTAAAAAGTCTTTGTAAGCTGTAACAGTACCCTTTGCTGGAAACACCTGAATTTTAATAATTTGGAGATGTGCTCACATAATTTGGGCAATATGATGGTCAGGTGTCCACAAAGTTTTGGCCATATAGTGTATATGCTGATATCCTATAAGTGCAAATTGCTAGCTGGTAATTATCTAATGCCTCCTGGAAACCCTCTGATATGCTTAAGTTTTATATTTTTTAAATTAAAGGATAGCTGAACCCAAGAACAAAAATGTAATATGTTACATAGTTAATCTGGTTGAAAAATAGCAGAAGTCCATCTAGTTCAACCAACAGAAAAAAAAACATACAACACACACACAAATAGAAAACCTCCCAATAAACTATCCAATACTCACAGTTGATCCAGAGGAAGGCAAAAAGCATGATCCAATTTGCTCCAGCAGGGGAAAAAAAATCCTTCTTGATCCCACCAAGAGGTAATCGGATACTCCCAGGATCAACCTATAAATATTAATATCCAGTTATATTATGTTCATTTAGAAATTAATCCAGGCCTTTCTTAAACCAATCTACTGAGCTGGCCAGAACCAGCTCTTGAGGGAATCTATTCCACAGCTTTTACCATGAAGAAGCCTTTTTTGTATTTGGAGATTAAATCTCTTTTCCTCTAGCCATAAAGAGTGCCCCCTTGTCCTCTGTGATGACCTCAGGGTGAATAGCTCTACACCAAGTTCACTATATGAACCACTGATATATATATACATGTTGATCATATCCCCCTTAATCTCCTCTTCTCAAGAAAGAATAAATTCAGTCCCTCTAATCTTTCCTCGTAGGTGAGCTCCTCCATGCCTCTTATCAGTTTGGTTGCCCTTCTCTGTACTTTCTCTAATATCCTTTTTGTGAATTGGTGCCCAAAACTGACCTGCATATTCTGGATGAGGTTTTACTAATGATTTGTATAGGGGCACAATTATGTCTCTCTCTCACTGCAGCTCACACCTCTTTTAATACAAAAAAGGATTTTTCTCACTTTAGAAACCGCAGCTTGGCATTGCATGCCATTATTAAGCTTGTGATCTATCAGAACTCCCAGATCCTTCTCCACCATTGATTCCCTCAGTTGTACTCCCCTAGTATGTATGATGCATGCATATTCTTAGCCCCCAAGTTCATAACCTTACATTTATCAACATTAAACCTCACACTTGCCACATAGTTGCCCAATTTAACCGTGTACTGAGGTTGGCTTGTAACTTGGAGACATCCTGTAAGGACGTTATTCCACTGCATAACTTGCTGTCATATTGCAGCTTACCAGTCCTGTATATGTAGTGACTACATTAGTTTTATTTTTTCAGGCTAAACACATTTTCAGCACTTACAGAAAATACCTGTTGATCATCCCAGAAATGCAAAGTCCTTGTCACTTCCTGTGAGTGCAACCGAAAAAACCAACATTGTTATCTTCCTTCTGTAAACTGCTAATCCCCCCACCCTAATATAAATAAGTTTGGAGTGAATGAGAATAGTCACCTAGGGAAAGACAGTGTAATATTCTTATGAATTACTATGTTAAAATAAAGGAGAAAAAGCCTTAAAAAAGAGCAACAGTTGTGTTCAAACGTTTGCATACCCTGGCAAAAATTGTGAATATTTGGCATTTATATTGAAAATATGACTGATCATGCAAGAAAACTGTCTTTTATTTAAAAATAGTGATCATATGAAGCCATTTATTATCACATAGTTGTTTGGCTCCTTTTTAAATCACAGTGATAACAGAAATCATCCAAATGGCTCAAAAGTTTACATCCCCTGGAATGTCTGGCCTTGATACAAACACACAAAGTGACACACACAGGTAAAATGGCAATTGAAGGTTAATTTCCCACATCTGTGGCTTTTTAAATTGCAATTAGTGTCTGTGTGTAAATAGTGAGTTTGTTAGCTCTCACGTGGATGCACTGAGCAGGCTAGATACTGACCCATGGGGAACAGAAAAGAACTGTCAAAAGACCTGCTTAACAAGGTAATGGAGCTTTATAAAGCTGGAAAAGGATATAAAAAGATATCCAGAGCATTGAATATGTCAGTCAGTACTGTTCAATCACTTATTAAGAAGTGGAAAGTTTGGGTATCTATACCAAGCCAAAGTCAGATAGACCAAGTAAGATTGCAGCCACAACTGCCAGAATAATTGTTCAGGATACAAAGAAAAACCCACAGGTAACCTCAGGAGAAATGCAGGCTGCTCTGGAAAAATACAGTGTTTTTTTTTTTTAAGGAGGACAATACAACAACACTTGAACACAAATTAGCTGCAGGGTTGAGTTGCCAGAAAGAAGCCTTTACTGAGCCAATGCCCCAATAAAGCCCAGTTACAATATGCCCAACACCTTGACATGCCTCACCGAGCTTTTTTGTGGCATTGGCGAAGTAAAGCTGACCAGTGGTAAATGGTTTGTCTCATTCATGTAAATCAATACATTTGCAGGAGAGCTTGTTCTTTTGAAAAATAAAAGACTTACTGGCAGGATCACCAGATGAAAAAAAGAAAGCCTTAAAATGAAAATGATTGCAGTCATCACATCTAAGAATTGGTCATCTGCAATATAATACATTTTTTCTTTTGGGTTTAATACTGCTTTAAGTCTTTTGACATAGTCCCAGTGAAATAGCACACATACGTGTAGCAATGACCCCCCAAGGAGCTGCTAACATTTAATGAGCTCTCCTGCTTTCCCTGCTAGTGATCTGCAATGGCAAAAAATACTGCCTCGGTTCTGTAGAGAAAGATGATTGGGGGTACAGAATACCCCAAAATAGTAAAATATTTCAAACCTTCTTAGTAGCCGTAGTAAAGTTAGTGATGGCTTTGATGATTCAGCTGCACCCTCCCCTTAGCAGGGGTAAGAGCAACTAGTTGATGGCCCTAGATGTTTCAGTAGCAGCTTACCAATGACAATAAATCCTCTATTGTCCTCTGTTAGTGGCCCTTCTTACTGCAGGAGCAGCGTTCCAACAGGAACTGGTCCTCATGTCCTTCGTGAGCAATCATAGATACCTTAAAGAGTTGGGAGAGGAGGTTGTCATGCAGTGTCCATCTGGCAGCAATTTGTTCTAAGCCAAAGGCATAACTAGAACCTTTAGGGCCCCGTTGCAAGAAACAATGAAGGGCCCCCCATCATGGGACCCTTTATTATGGTCCCTCAGTGGGCCCCCTTCCTGCCATCTTGGGGTCCCCCCACAGTGGCGGAACGCCAGGGCCCAGTCTCAAGTGTGACCTTTGTGACCCTGGTAGTTTCGCCACTGGTGTCAGTAGATTTTTATTTTTGTTATTTTAGAAATTTGTTTTACCATTTTATCCTATCTTATTTATTTATTTACAACTTTATTTTTTATTGTTTTAAAAAAATTTGTAGGTACCCAGTTGGGGGGCTTTGGTGAAATATCAGGGATCTAAACAGACCTCTGATGTTTCAGCTTTGATCGGTACCGATCTCTGACTCTTTTCAATAAGACAAGGAAGAGGCCAGTAAATGATACATTTACTGGCCCCTTCCCAACTCTCAATCCTGATAGTATTCCCAGGGGAGCACACAGGGGCCTGTAGCAGCAAGACAGGGATAGGGAGGCGGCAGGGGTGGCATGTAGAGGAACCAATGCTCTCCATTTTCCTTCTGCAGCCACTGAATGTCTGTGGGAGGAAGACGAGGAGAAGCAGACATTCAGCGGCTGAAAGTTCACCTCTCTTCTAAGCTCTCCTAGATATTTTTGCACTTGGCAGACTCCTCTAAAGTTTCTTCCTTTGAGTAACCACTTCCTGACTCAACAGGCCCTAACACAGGCCAGGTTAGGTTCCTTGGACTTTGGCTTTCTCTCCAGGCTAAGAGCCTGGGAGCCAAGGGATTCTCCATGCAAATTTATTCCCCAGGCAGCAAGCCTGGAAGGCAAAGACTTCCTGAAACTACGTCCACTCTAAGCACAGCCTGAGAAGGAAGGACCTTCTAGAAGATCTTCCCACATAGTTATTCTCTTCACTTCACATCACTAGCATGCCTGGACAACAGATGGGCAAGAGGGGCTGCTGCCCAGGGCACAATAGTAGAGAGGGTGCCTCTTCACCACACACAATCCCCAGATCAGTGGCTAGCAACCAACAGGGCACAGATTCATGATACTGATGCCACACATGCTCCAACTGCCCACTCTCAACCCACAGCTGACACAAAAACATACCAGACATAGGCAACTACCTCCTATTTGTTAGAAAGCAAGCAACTGGCCAAATGTAGGAGTGTAGTGAACTCTCCAGGGCAACCATGGACATATGGTGCAAAGGGGGCTGAGAATGGGCACAGGGTGGTACAGCCATTCTACTGCATGTATTAGGAGTACTATAGGGGGTGCAGTTCCTCATCCTTGCCCTGGGCACCAAACAAACCTATACAGGTACTGCTAGCATATACCCCTTGGGGATTAGCCAGGGTGGAATAAATATTCATAACCCCATACACTGTAACTTCTCACTCTATCTGCTAGAGAACATTCCCAAGTAGCAGGCCTGTAGAAGGAGCGAGAGGCTCCGAGAGCGCAGTCTGTGTCACTCTGTGGTTCACATCTGGCCCTCTGACTCTTCTGGTGACGTCAGATTCTTCCTGGTCTTTACATCATATGAGTATTCAACTCCATCTCCATGGCGTTTTAGACCATGACTGGCGGTACCTGCTGGACAGAGAGGAGCAGCCCTTCATAGACCTACAGATGAGCTTTGTTTTCTCTTAAATCTTGTGAGTGTTTTTTATCCTATGGTAATAAATGGCTTACTAACTTACTGCACGTAGCTGGTGCCTCCTTTTCTCTCCCTCTTCCCTCAGTATTTAGAGTTGGCACCACTCTTAAGGACAGCTGATGCCACCTGACTTGCAAGTGATTTAGGACTTACACACTTTTATGGACGTTTAAAATGACGGTTCTCCATTATAGTGCCCTGACAGCCAGTTGGCTATTTTATGTTTTATATTGTATTTGATATCATATTATTTTGGATAAGCTATCTCTGTGCGCCAGAATTACCCTTTGTCCTTAGACATGTTACCAGCAGCAGCAGAAGAAACACCCAATAGTTTACGCTTAGGCTTGGATGCAATTTCATATATTGTGGTATCAACATGTTTAAGCATTTTCTGAGTAATTCTTCCTGGGCCATTGTGGAATATGCATTGCTAGTTCAATAATGTCCCCTGAATTAGCAGTAGACCTGTTTGAGGGTTTTAGTAAAGCCAACGGCTGAATGTTTCTGTTTCCAATGGGCATCTGTTTTTTATTGGCAGTTACTACTCTTGTGTAAAATGTTGTTGCTTGGACCATGAACTACTGAACAGCTGGCAAATCATCTACTATAGACAGATGTTTCCCTTGTTTGGTAGCCAATCAGAATGCTGTCTGTTGATTTAAAGTTTGCACTATTAGTGTGGGCAAATGCAATCTGTGCATCATTTTCAAGGGAAACCAGCAGATTTGGCCTGATAAAGTAGCCCATAAGACTTTTAAGTAGTTGGCAGTACTTGAAGCACAAGTCAAGTAACATAGGAGAATTTGCTTCATGCAAATAAAATTATTAGCAGTACTACTCTATCCTGGCATCCTTTCTTGGGGGGGCTCTTGTTTTGAGTCCCACTACCTACAGCATATCCATCCGTACGAGGGGTGTAAGATGCCAGTGATGATCCAGGAGCGGGTACTTATCTTGGGAGTGGGGCATACAATGATGATCCAGCTGACTTCATGAGATCTTTTCATGCGCTTTAAAATTGCGCATCTGGTGAGTGCGTGATTTTATCATTTGTGTCACACCAGAAGAATTCTGCATGATCACCTGGATTATGAGTCTCACGTTTATAAAAGGATGTTTTTCACCTATACACACCTGTGATCACTTTATTAGGAGCTTTTCATATATCTGAATGCACATTGTCACTTTGTTTCAGCACTCTTTTTGTGTATATGCATTTGGTCTACACTTTGATATATGGTGATATATATTTTTTTGTGTATTGTTATATATTTTTTTGCTATATACTGCGATTGCTTTAGCGCTGCACCGCCTGTATAGAATGTTTATATTTTAAAGGAGTATTTGGTGTCTCTGGTGTATTCAGCAGCTTATCAATTAGCGCTCACTTTTTCTTACCTGCTTTAACATAGGAGAATTGCTATGGAAAATTGTATTGAATTGGGTGAAATTTGGCAGCACTGATTGAAGAAACAAAAACTAGGTCTTAGTGATATGATCCTGTAGGAAGAGACCTATTGCTGCAATCCTTGGTATCTTTATGGAAGCATTAAAATTACATCACCGGTATGAGAGGAACATTAACCACTTCCTGTATGCCCTATAGCAGAAATACTGCTACAGGGTGGCATGGGTGTGCAAAATCACATATATACATACATATGGGGTGCGCAAGCCACGTGCGCGCCCTACCCGCGCCGCCATTCGCGGCCTCAGCTGTCAATCACCGGTCTCGGCCGGTGATTACTTGCCGGCACCTGGTGATCTCTGAGTATTACCAACGGAGAGAGAGAACTGTATGTAAGCAATACAGTTCTCTCCCCTGTCAGCTCCAGAACACTGCTTTGTGTGGCTCTGCATAGCAGAGCCATACAAAGCAGTGTGCTTACAGTTGAAAGCACTCACACAGCAAACTGTGAAACAGCACACAGTTAAACCTTTAGTCGTCCCAGGTGTTAACCCCTTCCTGCTCAGTGCCATTAGTATAGTGTCAGTGCATTTTATTAGCACTGATCACTGTATTGGTGTCACTGGGGATGTCAGTGACACCAAGTCTGTTCCCCCCAGTGTCAGAATGTCAGAACTTTCACGTATACCAATTAATTTACACGTATTGGGATTTTTTTTAGCAAAGACATGTAGCAGAATACATTTTGACCTAAATTTATGATGAAATTAGATTTTTTAAATTTATTTATTGGACATGTTTAATAGCAAAAAGTCAAAAATATTGCTTTCTTCTCAAAATTGTTGGTCTTTTTTTGTTTATAGCGCAAAAAATTAAAAATACACAGGAGATCAAATACCATGAAAGAAAGCTCTATTTGTGGGAAAAAAGGACATATATTTCATTTGGGTGCAGTGTTGCATGACCACGCAATTGTCAGTTACAGTAACACAGCGCCGTAATGCAAAAAATGGCCCGGTCAGGAAGGGGGGTAAATCCTCTGGAGGGCAAGTGGTTAATGTTCCTGTCATACCCGTGATGTCATTTTAGTGCCTCAATGCACGTTACTGAAGCTCACAGACGAGCTGTGCAGCACCCTGGGTTCCAGTTCACAACATGTGAGAGTCTGTCACTCACCTAGAGCGGCATCATTTTAGCAAGAGACCTATCCTTTCCACAGTTACCAAATGGTCTTCATCATCACTTGATTGAAAATAACTTAAAGTGTTACTAAACCCAGGACCCTGCATTCACTATATCTGCTCTCCCACAGTACACAGAACATGGAAGTGCAATTATTTTAGTAAATATAAACTGCTAAATACCTTTTCTCATCAGCAGTTAGAGCAGTCTTGTGACTTCAACAGAGCACTGGGTAAAGCTTGTAGGAGGAATTTTCTTTCTGCTCTAGGAGGATGTGAAATCCCCTGACCCTCTGTCTGGACAGTTCTGATTGGCCCTGTGCTGATCACATGGACTCTCCAAAGAAAAAAAAAAGCTCTCTAGCAATACACACCAAACTGAGCATGTGTATGTGACCACAGATTTAGTCAGTATCAGGTGGTCATTTCAACAAGAGGAAGGGCAGAGAAGAAAGGATCAACCAGCCTTTTTACACAATGCAGAGGATTAACCCCTTAGGTTCCACAGTGAGTATAACAAGCATGCTTTACTATATATACAGACTGATTTTACTGTTGTGGGTTTAGTAACACTTTAATGACATCATATTGATTGAGAATGTGGTTTACACACTCAAGCATAGAAAGCTAAGCGATAGAACAAAGCTGTAAAATCTTTAAACAATCTGCCTCAACAAATTCCTGAAATTCGTGATAAAACTGTAAACATACAACTGTAAACATGTGCAAAGTGGATATGTTTGTCTCTGCAAAGTTGCTCAGCAGTTTTAGGTATGGATTTACAGGCATCTGCAGCGCACAAGGAAGCAATATGGCAGGTACAATAAATGTGAAAGATGAAAGGCTGCTCTGCTCTGAAGCGGGATAATACAGAGTTTCTTGTACCAACCATTATACTCAACAAGGAGGTAGAACTGGTACTGGGTTTTACCAGCATCTTCATCAAAATAAATGGCCATCATGGCTCATTTTTTGGTGGTTGATAACAGGCAAGTTTTTGGCACTCCTCATTATTGCACTTGCCAATGAGGTTTTTGTATTAGCATGGACCCTTTGGTATGTTTACTACACTGGGGATTTGCTAATTTGGAGTCTGGAAATCAGTCAGCCATGCTGTTGGCAAGATCATCTAACAAACACAGTGGCAAATTTTTTTTGGCAATAAAATTAAGTATTTTCAAGTCAGTTAAACAAATTATTCTTTTATGAACCAACACTTCTGATTCTGTGCTTTGTTTAGCAAACGCAACAATTCTAGAGTTGGCTTGCCTAGCTGCAACAATAGTGTTGTGTTTGTAACTTACAGCACAACTGCGAACATCACAGATGCCACCATGTGCTATGCTGACAATTGTTTGCACCATAGACACTTTGCATTGTGCTTTGAATCATCATCTACTGATAACCAGTATTTGAACTGCATTTGATCTATTAGCCATGAGCCTGAGAAGGAGCAATGCCTCAATTTCTTCTTTTCGTTTTTTGCCAGGAGGCTCAGGCATTGTCCATTCCATACAATCCTTTTGTAAAGTGCAACTGCACTGCGCACAGTGTAACCTAAAACACATATCATGAACTTTTGTGTTACCAACAGTAGCTGTTAAATGTATCAAACTTTAAAGTGGAATCAAAGAGCCCTTTAAAATCTTTTGACACTTCTGTAGGAAAACTGTGGCCAAACCAACGCAGACTGAACCCGCTTAAATTTCAATTACTGCATAACCTAACCTAGTACTGCCTTGTGTGCATGCTACAGATGCATATATGTCTGACACAAGTCAGGAAAGCTATAGTTAATGAAAACTTATCTTTTGGAACTCTGTGAAAAATGTTCTGAAAACATATTAGGTGCAATTAGAGATGCATCACGTGTGAAGATTGGTTTGGAGTCTTGGAAGGTGTCTAAGACAAAGAAAGAACAATCTTGTTTATCTTTCACGCTAGTACACCACATACACATTTTGTCTTTGCAACTTACTGTAAAAGGCAAGTGGACAACAGAGATAACCACTCACTGCTAGATGACCAGGTTGTCTAATCTGATGGTGGTGGTTTCTGTAGACCCATACAGCTGGCTTCTCAATATGCTGTTGACTGTTTTCTAAGGAAGAAATAAAAACATATTCAGATTGCCGTGACCCCAGTGACTGTCCCCAGACTCCCCAGTCCCCACCCAGGTTTCCAAAAACATAAACAATAGACAGTCAAAAAAACACTGGATTCCAAAAATTACATACTGGTACTTGCCAGAAGACAGAGTTCCAAAAAAAAAAAGGGATCGGGAGGCAGTGCCAGTGGCTGGCCAATAGCGATTACTGATTGTCAATAACCTAATGGCACAAAGACTGAGAAGGAGAAAACCAAACATGACACTATAGCAGATATTTTCTTGAAAAAGCACACTGCAACAAATTGTGTATTTGCTTACTGTATGATACAGTTGTATGAAGCCAAAGGGAATGATTCAGAACAGGAGTTGCAGCTGACCTTGTGTTTGGTGCAATTTACTTGATCCAAGGAGGGCTGAGGGCAACAGGCAGCAGGCAAGGCATTGGTGGTAGTGGTAGAACAGAGGCTGGTCAAAGCAGTGGTGTGATTAGACCAGGCCAGGGAGTACCAACCTAACAGCACAAAGAGGGAGAAGTAGAAAACCCAACATGAGACTCACTATAGCAGATAAGGTATTGAAAAAGCATAATGCAACAAATTGTTTATTTTCTTACCATGTGATATGAAGCCAAAGGGAATGCTTCAGGAGGAGTTGCAGCAGGCAGGAAGGTGGTACTTCTTGATCCAAGGAGAGCAGCAGGCAGGCAAGGCAGTGGTGGCATAGGCTGGTTAAAGCAGGCGTGATTGGAAGTCCAGGGAGAACCAACCTACCTGCACAAAGAGAGAGGGAGAGAGGGAGAACATGAAAAACCAATAGTATAGCTGTGCTCCTTCTCTGCAACCTTTGCTTACTCCAATAGTCTATTCCATTCCATTGCATTCATTCATTATTGCAGCCAGTAGACTGCTCCATTCATTGAATGTATTCATAATTGCCCTAGAGAGAGTACACTGATTCATCCATCCATTGACCTTTGCATTCATTCATTACTGCCCCAGTACTAGTAAACTGCTCCATGCCAGCATCATTTATTAATTTAGCCCGAGCCCAGACCAGACTGTTTCATCTGTTCCATTTCAACCATTGCATTCATTCCTTAATGCCCCAGCAGTACTGCTACATTATTGCATGAATGCCAATTTGTCAATAATACCAAGTCAATGCCAACATAAACCAATCAATCCATGTTCATTTACCCACTGTAGACTGCCCCCACCATGTCCATTGGCCATTTGCATTCATATATTAATAATTCACCATTTGCAGACCATTTCTGTGGCTTGTGGTGGCTTGGCCTGGGTGTGGGCAACGGCAGACAGCAGCAGAGTGGCAGTACAGAGGGTCAGGGTAGTGGGCAGGACGTCCAGGCACCGTCTGAGACCAAGAGGAGGAGAGAAGAGTAGCATACTGAGCACAGCAGGGCAGCGTCCGTGACTGAGCAGTGACGAGACTCCTTGCTCCCGTGATGGAAATGGCGGCTAGTGGGAAATGGTGCGCGGTTTTATGCACATTGTGCACCATGCATCATGACATCATGAATTGCCCACAGTGTGTGTACGGACCCAACCTGACATTGCAAAGTGCAATTGGCCGATATTAACAAACTGTAAATTTATGGATGGTTACCAACCCTGGAGCAAGGACCACATGAAATGGCTTGGTGATCCAGATTCAGC
Organism: Staurois parvus; assembly: GCF_062004578.1. Taxonomy (NCBI): domain Eukaryota; kingdom Metazoa; phylum Chordata; class Amphibia; order Anura; family Ranidae; genus Staurois; species Staurois parvus. Next base: position 2,484,065 of record NW_028317827.1, read on the forward strand.
CCATGGGCCATGTGTTTAATACTTGTGGTCTACACCATGCAGTGTCTAGCTCCTTGCCTGCATTATACATGCCTATAGGGTGCCCAGGGATGCGTTCTTTCACTTTTGCAATCAGCAGGAAGTTGATATATAACTCCCCCTACTGGTTATTTTGAAGAGCCAAAAACAGCAGCTACAGGGATGAACTGAAAATATATACACATTTTTATAAAAAAATATTTTGAAAAATCCTAATGCAACATTCTGTGTCATTGATTAATGTTCTTTATTAATATTTAATTCAATAATTGTGACTTTGGTACCCCTGTAATGCATCTCTAAGCTGATTGTTTGGAGCAGCTACTGCTAATTGTGTTCCTCCTTGTGAATTCCATCTATGGTTTTAGAGCCATCCAATAAAGATTATTCAACATATATTATTCCAGCAATACAGAAGGTCAACTGCAGGTGAAAAGCACCTGTCACTGAATTCTAAATGATCTCTGAAGGTCTTAAACTGATGTCATCTGATACCCCCCCATAAGCCCAAAGCCCACTGACACAGGCCCTAATGCATCCATTTAAGGACTCGTAAGCTGCAATACATTAAAATTCTATTTTAAGTTTAGCTATGCTTTAAGAATGTTCAAATGTAGATGTAAAAAATCTGTTGAACCCCATTACACAAGCAATCATTTATGTACAGGATTTCATGAGATGCTCTGGGAATAACACACAATTAAGGTGAAATGTGTATGTTATAGAAAGGTAGAGGTAAAAATATGAAATTCACAATACAAGAAATTCAAGTGGATAAATGATGGAGCCTGGAACAGCTAGGCTGATGAAATATAAGCATACCCATGAACAGTTTGTTCCTTGAAGCAGAACCTAATGTAAATGGAAAAAAAATTACCCTTTAGTCAATTTATGCAAATAATAAAAAATCATAAGGTAGAGGTAAATTCTAAAGAAATTAAACTTAGTTTGCTAAATCGTTGTATTTAACAAATAATTTAAAAAAAAAAATACAAAAAGGATTAATAGCACTGCTGCATGGCTGCAAAAGGGCAGTGCGTTTCTGTGTGTTTCTGCAACACTGACATTTGAGCGTAGCCTAATTGTATTTTTTAAATGCAAGCAGTTTAACCAATTCAAGTCCAGGTCAATTCTGACATTTCTCTCATACATGTTAAAATCTACATTTTTTTGGGGCTAGAAAATTATGTAGAACCCCAAACATGACATATTTTTTAAGCATAGACCCTGGAGAATAAAATGGCTGTTGTTGCAATTTTTTATGTCTCATGATATTTGTGAAGTGGTTTATCAAAAGCAGATGTTCAAGAAAAACTATACTTTAATGGTTGTGTTTAATCAATGCACACAAACACAATATAACACAATACATAAGTACATACAATTGTTTTGGTAAAACAAAAAATGATGTGCCAAGTAAATAGATACATGACATGTCACGCTTTAAAATTGCATATGCCAATGGAACTGCACCAAACTACGGTACCTAAAACAAATCTCCATAGGTGATGCTTTAAAAGCCTTTACAGGTTACCAGTTTAGAGTTACACAGGTCTGGTGCATTTGCTTGTAAGCACTTGGTAGCAAAGGGGGCGCTTTAATATAAAAATATATATATATTTTATTTATTTTAAAACTGTACCTATAATTATCCAAAAGCATCTAATCAGACAGAGATCAGTTCAGATCAGATGCTTTCACAAGTCGGTAATGGCTTGTTTACATTAAACCGAAACGGGAGGTGACAAAATCCTCATTGCTTCTGGTTTCTGACCTCACAGATGAACAATGTCAATTTCTTTTCACTTTGTGTACAGCATCAGATACAATCGGTTGCTTCCTAGACTGCAAGCTCTAACGAGCAGGGCCCTCTGTTTCCTCTTGTACCAAATTGTATTGTAACTGTAATGTCTACCTTCATTTTGTAAAGCACTGCGCAAACTGTTGGCGCTATATAAATCCTGTATAATAATAATAATCCGTACCGGGCCTGGAAGGAGCCCGCTGCCATTTTAAGTAATCCAGCAGCTCTTTAGCCACTCGGATTACTTTTACTTGAATGACCAGATCTAAATAATAATACCTCAGCTGCTGCAATGGCCGAGATATCACCCTTCCCATCCACAGACATACAGGTGCTTCCTATGGACAGGAAATTATTAAGTACCTGAATTTGATTTGGTATCAATCTCTTGCTGTATCTGTACAGCAGAGCTCAGGTTAAGAGAAAGAGTAGCAGCACAGGGAGCCAGTCTGTATTGCAGTGCATGAAGTATGCTCATAGGAGGAAAGAACAAAATTACAGAGGGATGAGCTTATCACTATGCTGCTTCTCCTTTCACTGTCCATTCACAGGCTGGGAGAGAGGCACAACCTGTAAGTATTACTGTAACAATACTATAGAAGAGAAGAATCAGAGCCCATAAGAGGGCTTTCCTGTTTGGCAGAAATATTGGAACTAGATGTACAAAAATTCAAATCCCTTGGCAAGTAAGGGTTTGTTCACACATGATGTTGTAAAACCCAACAGTTGAGCTGCAGTTTAACCACCCCTCAACCACTCCCCCCTTTGCAGAGGCAGCAGACGGGGCTGTACAAATGCTGCAACTGTTACGCTTTGTTTACTGGCCACGGTAGGAATTATACCCTGCTGATTTCAACTGACTCTTCTGCCCACCAATTGTAACCCATTCAAGTGAATCAAAATATTCCCAATGCACACATTCCTGAAATATGGCTGTTCGGTATTGCTGGGTGCTGCAGTGAGCACAGGTTGGAAACCGTGGACACTCAATGTAAAGAAATGCCACCAGCACACCAAGGATTCCTTAAACAAGTCCAAAGTTTTAGGTCCAAAGTTTGAGAAATCCTTGGTGTGCTGGTGACATTTCTTCCCATTCAAATGAATGGGGCCATCTGCAAGGGCTTTGCGACCACGCACAAGGCACATGGTTGCGCTAGTGTGGTGTCCAAGGGACTAAAGCAAAAGGTTAGGAGGCGATATAACGCTTCATCATTGCCTGTCAAACACCTCTGAAAAGTGATCTGAGCATGGATCATTTTCAAAGGAGCAGCAGTCCCTGTCGCACACACGAACGAGCACTTAAACAGCTCCCACATGCGTGTTTCACTTTGTATTTAGCTCTTTGCCTGGAGTTTAGCTTTAAAGGCTAAGGATAATTTTCTGTAAAATGCAATGCAATATGGCTTCCATTTTTAGGGTGGAACATGTAACATGTTTCCAATGTTGCGGTCGCTGCCCTTCCCTTACTGTGGGTTTCCATGGTAGTTCATTGAATCTTCTTATCAGTAAATCTGCTTGCCTGTACATCCTATATGGGCAAGCAGATATACTGACAGGTCTGCAGGAGACCTGCATATTACCAGCAATCTGCTGATCGCAGGTGCAATGCTTTACAGGCTCCTGCAACCAAAAATAATACATGAGTATTTTTTTGCCAGCAAAAAATCCTTTAAGGCTGTATATTCTAATTCTTACATGAGCCCAGTCCTGACTGGTTCTTTTTGAACTAAAGATGGCCAAATCAGAAGATTATTGCAGAATTATTTTACCAGTGAGTCCAATCTGACAGCCAACAGGCAGTTGTAAGGAGCAATAGAATATGATGTGTTTTATCCGACAGTGCCAGAAAAAACTCAGAAATGTTGGGTACCAGCTTTAATTTTGTATATATTTTTTTTATCTGCACCGGTTGCCTAAATTCTAAGATTTAGCTCTATATTAAAGAGCCTGACTAAATGTATAACAGGTTCTCTTAGACCTAACCTGCAGAGCCCGACCTTCAAATTATATGTCTGATAAGAATAACATGAACAGTAGACATGGCTGCTTCTGTCAACAAATGTGGTCATCTCATAACTTTCAATTATTTGCCTCACCTATCTCTTTCAGTGTGTTTGGCTAGGTCAGTTAAAGTGGACCAGTCATTCAATTTATACTTAACGTAAATTGACAGTGTACGTGTCAGCATTGCCAAATCACATCATCAATTTATTTTTTAAAAATTTCTTCCATCTCACCAGAAATAGAAAAGTGCTAACACCCATTTCCCCATCTGAGTCTCATGGAGCCTCAACAGTGAGGCAAGATAATCTAAAAGGACAAGCTGACCTGCGAAAGGAGCAGTTACAGGGTTGGGACAAACCATTTTACTTGCTTCTGGCTCCTCCCCCCTGCTGAATGCCCACTATATCAAGCCGTTTGCTATGGGGGCACTCACTCCCAAGCCGTGCTCTGTGTGTCTATAGAGTGTGGCTCAACCCTGCCCCCACTCTCTCCTCACTGACTGTGATTGACAGCAGTGGGAGCCAATGGTTCCTGTTGCTGTCTCTAAACCTATGATTAGGGAGAGAGCCACTGCTCTTGTGCACATCGCTGGATGGAGATAGGGGGGGGGGGGGGAGACTGCATGCAGAAGGTTTTTATTTTACACTAATGCAGATAATGCATTAAAGTGGTTCTAAAGGCTCAAGGTTTTTTACCGTCATGCATTCTATGCAGGAAGGTAAAAAAACCTTCTCTGTTCTGCACCCCCAGCCCCCCTAATATTCACCTAAGCCCCCTCTCGATCCAGCGATGTACACTGCAGTCTTGGCTATCCTGGGACTCCCTCTCCTCATTGGCTGAGGGAAAAGAGGGAGTCATTGTCTCCCACTGCTGTCAACCACAGCCAGTGAACCAATGAGAAGAGAGAATGGGCGGGGCTGAGATGAGGTTCCATGTGTGAATGGACACATGGAGCAGCGGGTACCCCCATAGCAAGCTGCTTGCTGTGGAGTACCCGACAGGAGGGAGGGGCAAGGAGCACCTTTAGAATCACTTTAAAGTAAAAAAACCTTCAGCCTTTAGAAGCACTTTAATGCTTTTTTTTTTCAAAAGAAAAAGAAAATTGTTGTAACTCCCTTATCAGTCATTAGACTTGGTTTGTCTTTTACCTAAAGTCTATGTGAACTACATATTCATCTAAGACTACTCTGTCCACAGGGTGACAACGCTGTTGCGTGATCTTTACTTCAGAAAAAACAGCATTGATACCATATTAGGGGAAGTGGGAAAAATAACAGATGTAGTGACATGATTTAAAAGGCCTCTCCTATTCCTATATCGACAAAATGAAACAGTGTACATTTAAAGGGTAACCACTTGTGTGGAAAAAAAACAACAAATAAAAAGAAAAAATAATATAGCGTATACATTAGTGACTCAAGTCATATTGTAATTGAATGTTATTAAAAATTACCTTTCCTTTTCAATCTACAACGCTGTAATTTTCTGTAAAATGCAATGCAATATGGCTTCCTGGAAGTGTTCTGTACACAGATGTTGTACAGATGCCCATTGAGAATATAATTTCCTGCTTGTGTGATTGGCTTACTGATTTTCCCAGAGATCTGCACTATGATACAAATCAGATTTTGAGCATCCCCTGCAACAAAAATGGCATTTTTGGTGAGATACTCCCAAAGGGAAATAACATCTAAAGGGACGCACACCCTTTCACTTTCCGCATTAGAGCCCTGCAGGTGCCTACTTACCAGGTTCCTCACAAGACAAGACTAGAGTTTTGAAACAACCAAAAAAACTAATTTACCTATCTGCCACCAGCCCCCTGTTGTTCACCTGGCCTTAGTGAGTACACTCTTACAAACCCAATGACCATGAGATGACCTTATCCCTCCCCATGATATTCCAAAACCAAGATTCACCATCACCTCCTCCATCACTGTCCAAATCTTCATTGCATGGTTGAAATTTTGCATTTGTTAGAAGCCTGCACCCAACTTCCAAGGGAAGTCCTCAATTTTACCAGTCACTAACCAACTTGGTAGGCTAAACATGTGTCCCTCTTCCCAAACACCACACTTGCACTATAAAAAACTAAAAACCCAAAACAATATAAGGCTAGGCTCACATGATGGCAGTTCACTAAAAAAACAGTTTTGCAATAGATGGCTTTTCAGGGGGTGGCAGAACACAGGCTTCCAGATGTCCAGGAGGCAATAATGTTACCTCCCGAATGTCTGTTTTTTTTTTCTTTTACAGCCTAACTGTAATTTTGCATGAAACAAATGTGCTGCAATTGTGAGCAAAGCATTTGGCTTGTGGTTGTGGCCCAATCCCATTGACTTCAATGAGTGAATAAGACAGGCGGTGCTTCTTATCAACTCAACAAGCTGTGTTAAAACTTTCATGGCAAGAAAGCCAAGCCTCACGGCTGTAGCATATGTATGGCCTCCTCTGTGTTTTTTTTTTTGCTTTTGGTGGGAGGTTGAGGGCAATCTGTCTGAATGAGGCCCAAGGGAGGGTGGGTGTTACTGCCTTCGGTTGTTCTACCACAAGGGAATGGCTGCTTCTTTATGGTTGCTGTCACCCTTACCTCCTAACTCTTCTCCCCTCCATTTAAACCTACCTCTGCTGATGCCCTAAATACTTTACCCTTCCCCTCTAACCAAAGCAACAAACAAAATTGTAATCCCTCCATTGCTTTGCCCATTCCAGTCAAGCCTCACCTTCTGCCGAGGTGCAGTATCAACAGGTAATAAAACCTATAAAAGGGGGAGACAAAAACTGTTGTGTAGTGACAAACTGCATTCTACACATTTTATAAAGCAAACACAAAAGCCAAATCATTTAAAATCAAAGAGATACAAAAGGAGTTGGTATGAAAGGAATGTAAACTACATAGCAAGTCGTTCTATAAAATGACACACACATATACAGGAGCATTGTCAACCTGCTGCATTGTTAACTTGTTTTTATGACGATCCATTTTCAGGACGTAAAAGAGGTTAATGCAAGCTCTTGCTTTACTACCGTGCCATTAAAATGAAGTAAATTAACAATTATAGCTCAGCGAACCTGATTTAGTCCTTGCTCAGTGTTTATTTTTAGCATTATATAAGGTTCACTGTGCACATTATGACTGAAAGATGATCTGTGCCTTCCAGGGAGGCGATTGCAAAGTGGTACAGTGAATGTATGAGCAAAGCATTATGGGATAGTTGTCTTCTTCTTTTTTAATCTTGTATTTAGAAGCAGAAAGCATTGTGCAGTTCTATTTCCATTACCATGTTTAATTTCTGTTTGTTTGTTTTGGGGTTTTTTTTGGGCATGTGTGTTTTTTTTTTAACGACCTTAAAGCAAAGCAAAAATGTAAAAGGGCCCCAAAAGGTTCCAAGGGAAAGTTTTCAATGCTCTACACACAAGTAAATCATTAAGTGCTTGTACACAGTTTATTTCACAGCCCTTTTAATTAACGGCATGGGGGATGAAGTACAAATTAGAAAAGCTTAAGGGTCCCTGCTGTCTGTCCACTTAGCAATATACAAGAGTTTCTTAATTATTAAATGAAGGAAAGGAAGCCTCTTGATGGCCATTTTGCCAGTTGTCTTTTATTTTGGACAACAGCTGACGTGCCAGATTCTTGTACAGTAAGAAAATGATGTTGAAAATGCTCCTGTCACCCAGGCACAAAAAGGGGGCATTGAAAGGGAAGTCGGGCTGCTGACTCACTTAGAAATTGTGATATTCTTAGGTATCACCAAGGTGTTTTCTATAGAAATCTATATATTCTGCCCTTTATTATATTCAGTGCAATGTGGAAGAATGTTACTGGTTTCTATGGGCCAAAATAAAGGATGAATCCTCATACTTAAAGTCAACCTGTAGCCACCTCACTCACTAAGCTAAGTGAAACATCACTTTTCATAGAGAACATTCACTTGGCTTAGTGAATGAGGTGAACGTTGCTGACCTAATGATCATCCAATTGTTGTACCTAGGAGCTTTGTAATTCCCAATAATAGGCGCAGAGTAGTGGGTTGACGCAATTGGCTACAAGTGCCTTACCAAATGGTGGCTATGGGCAAAGTGAGAGGGCTATAACTACATCTGGACTGCCTGCCTGAAATGTACTGCGGATGGGTGGCCCGTGCAGGCACAGTGGCGTACTGGTATGTCGCTGCTTGTTTCCTGGTATAGGGCACCCCCCACCGATTGTACACAGCGGGAGTCTGTCAGCAGGCCCCGGCCAATGATTCATGTTTGAGGGAACAACACATAAGTAAAAGTAGCACATAACACACACATTACACATTGTTAGGCACACATTTAACCCCTTGATTGCGCTAGATGTTAACCCCTTCCTAGCCAGTGTCTTTAGTACAGTGATAGTGTATAGCATTATCGCTGATGCCTCTATTAGTATCACTGGAAATTTCAGTGGCAGTAAGTCAGTTCCCTTCAGTCAGTTAGTGTCAGATTGCCCACCACACAAGTCAATGACCACCGCCATTAGCATAAAAAAAAGAAATACAAATTCTAATATATATCCCATAGTTTGTAAACGCTGGAACGTTCATGCAAACCCATCAATATACATGTATGTGAGTTAAAGGGGAAGAAGTTAAAACAGAATTAATTACACCTAAAAAACACTGACAGGTAGGGTTTATCCCTTCTCCCTGCCTGCCACCGCTTACGTACACTGAGCTGCACATGCACAGCTAAGCATACACTTGTAAATGAGATTTAACTTCCATGTAAATGCGTGAGCGTTATGTCCTCCTAACCCAGTCAATCAAGCAGCTGAAGAGTCCCAACCCAAAAGGAAGATTGGGAAAAGATGAAAGTGCCCACAAAGGATGGGAGTGCTGATTCCACAGCATTAGATGAGATTGTTTGTACGGCAAGTCTGCCATAATTTGCTAATATGAGGAACATATTTGCACATTATGGTTAAAAGTCCCTGGAGCCCATTTTATTAATGTGTTTTTTTGTCAAGATTTAATTTGGCTTTAAGGGTCCGTTCACACTGATTGCGGTGTGGAATGTACACTTTCAGCACCACACGCCAAAGCGCTGCCCTTGTCAGATGCACACAGGTGCCATTAATTGGTATTCATACCCCAAAAACTTCTAAAAAAGCATGTTTTGTGGCCACCAAACCACATGGTCCAGCGGTACTATGCGTTTTGGCGCAGCATGATTTTAAAAGTCGCACCTGACGCACTTTATGCACGTTCCCGTGTGTTTGGCAGCCCATTGAAATGAATAGGCTATAAAGCATGCCATGCAGGAACACGCGGGAATGCAATAAACACGGGCACAAGAATTCCAGTGTGAAATTCCATTTCACACTGTGAAAGCAGTAAGCAAACATGGCTGCTTGTGCAGTATGTAAATATATACTGTAAATACAAGTTATGTACACAGGAATGTACATTTATACATTGACACAATAATATTACCTGGATCAAGTCATTCTCATTTTTGGTATCTAAAAATGACTGAAAAGCTTAAAATTCCCTTTAAAAATGACTAATGTGTAAAAAAAAAGTGCATGTTATAAATCTGCATTGTTGCATTTTCTAAGGCTCCATGTACACGGGACACTTCTGAATGATGAAAAACGACTGATGGAAAACATAGGTTAAAAAAACCTCTGTTTAGCAGCATTTGCATACCGCGTTTATGTGCGTTTGAGCGTTTTAGAAGCGTTTTTTAAAGATAACCTCAGGAGACCTTCCAAAATGCCCAGAATGCACTGAAAAACAGTAAAAAATTAACTATTACAGACATTTTGAGAGAAATAGAGAGAGCAGAAGCAGAAAGAGAAGTATTTGTTGAGATTAGCTGTCTTTTTTTTGTGGTGTTTGGATGTGTTCCAGCTCATTTCTGTGCAGAAATGATTGCAGCAGTATCTAACATATTTTCTTTCAAGTGAAAACTCAAAGTATGGTGTACCAGGTCCATTTGAGTACTGGGAAAACGCTTTGCATGCATTTTTCATAATGAAAAAAGGCTCTGGACAGCATCTGGAAATGGAAGAGTTAAAAAATTTTCAAAACCCAAATGCTTATAAATGCAGTTAGCCACATTTAAACGTGTTTACACTTGTTTACAAGTGTTTAGTGTTTGAAACGCTGAAAAAAACTACTGAACGCAAGTTTGGTGTGTTCAAAAAACTGCCTGTAAATGACTGTAAACGACTATGTGTACATGGACACATAGGAAAACATTAGGGTGAGTTCAGGGGCTGCTGAAAAAAAAAGCGCAGAAAAGCTCCTAACAGTGAGTTTGCAGTGTACATGGAACCTTAGCAGGGGCGGACTGACAACTCATGGGGCCCCCGGGCAATAGGGGATCATGGGGCCCCTGTGTCCTTGCCCAAACTCAAAAAAGCCTATGAAAAAAGGTACCAGGGGCATCTCATGGGGCCCCCTACTGACCCCGGGCCCTCGGGCAGTGCCCGAGTTTCCAAATGGTCAGTCCACCCCTGAGCCTTAGTGTGTGCTGCTGCATGTGTGCTGGTGTGCAGATTCTCTATGCAGGTGTGCAGATTCTCCATGCAGGTGTGCAGATTCTCCATGTTTTTTATGTAAGTCCATATACAGAACTTCCTGTATTACAGCTTACCTGTGACAACCAAACAGATGTGTCCTTTCATTTTCTGCCTTGCACTAGAAGAATGACAGGATGCATCTGATTGACATTAGTGTAGCAGCCATTTTCCTCCCCTTCTATTTGTTACACAAGGTCTTTTTTTCCTGTTTCCCAGAGGCTGCAAAAGCCAGATATGCACTTGGCAGGGGCAAAGTATTTTTGATGATAAATAGCTAACACTTAGCCCAGGAAAAATGTGTGTGGTTAAAAAATTTTATAAATCTAGGTTTCCTAGCTAATTCTTAGGTCCAAAAAAAAGAAGAAAAAAAAAAGGTTGCCACGGCAACACACTGCTAGTAAATTAGGATTGTGATGGACCCCCACTATTAAAAAAAAAAACCGGGAGAAGCAGTCATTGCAGAATAAAATATTCCATCGTACAGTCATTTGGTATTCTGTTTGTAGGCCCTTGTACTCTATATGATTTTTTTAGCCTCTCATTTGTGCCATTTATATTACACTGCATCTAAAATTCAATAACGGTGTCCTACATGACTTATTGCTGTAGATAAGTAAAGATTTAACAGTTTACAATATTTGACGATGGCTCTAGTGGTATTTTACAAGCATGACTGTAAATCAACTGGATCACCTTCATTAAAGGCCCACTCTGCACAAAAGATTTTTGCTTTGGTAAGTTAATTATCATCTTCTTTAATTTTGCATGCAAACCAGTGGGTAAAAAAAATGTACACCAAGCCTTTGGAGCAAGAATGGCAGTGTGTGTGAGCAGGGATTTTTTTTTACATATTAGGTGTAGGTACTCCCCTCTTCCCTCCAGCCACCCCTTGTCTCTGCCTCCTATTCACCTCCAAGCACTTTCCCTTGTCTCTGCCTCCTATTCACCTCCAAGCACTTTCCATTGTCTCTGCCTCCTGCCCACCTCCAAGCACTTTCCCTTGTCTCTGCCTCCTTCCCACCTCCAATCACTTTCCCTTGTCTCTGCCTCCTACCCACCTCCATGCACTTTCCTTTGTCTCTGCCTCCTACCCACCTCCAAGCACTTTCCTTTGTCTCTGCCTCCTACCCACCTCCAAGCACTTTCCCTTGTCTCTGTCTCCTACCCACCTCCAAGCACTTTCCCTTGTCTCTGCCTCCTACCCACCTCCAAGTACTTTCCTTTGTCTCTGCCTCCTACCCACCTCCAAGCACTTTCCCTTGTCTCTGCCTCCTACCCACCTCCAAGCACGTTCCCTTGTCTCTGCCTCCTACACACCTCCAAGTACTTTCCTTTGTCTCTGCCTCCTACCCACCTCCAAGCACTTTCCCTTGTCTCTGCCTCCTACCCACCTCCAAGCACTTTCCCTTGTCTCTGCCTCCTACCCACCTCCAAGCACTTTCCTTTGTCTCTGCCTCCTACCCACCTCCAAGCACTTTCCTTTGTCTCTGCCTCCTACCCACCTCCAAGCACTTTCCCTTGTCTCTGTCTCCTACCCACATCCAAGCACTTTCCCTTGTCTCTGCCTCCTACCCACCTGCAAGCACTTTCCCTTGTCTCTGCATCCTACCCACCTCCAAGCACTTTCCTTTGTCTCTGCCTCCTACCCACCTCCAAGCACTTTCCTTTGTCTCTGCCTCCTACCCACCTCCAAGCACTTTCCTTTGTCTCTGCCTCCTACCCATCTCCAAGCACTTTCCCTTGTCTCTGCCTCCTACCCACCTCCAAGCACTTTCCTTTGTCTCTGCCTCCTACCCACCTCCAAGCACTTTCCTTTGTCTCTGCCTCCTACCCACCTCCAAGCACTTTCCTTTGTCTTTGCCTCCTACCCATCTCCAAGCACTTTCCCTTGTCCCTGCCTCCTACCCACCTCCAAGCACTTTCCTTTGTCTCTGCCTCCTACCCACCTCCAAGCACTTTCCCTTGTCTCTGCCTCCTACCCACCTCAAAGCACTTTCCCTTGTCTCTGCCTCCTATCCACCTCCAAGCACTTTCCTTTGTCTCTGCCTCCTACCCATCTCCAAGCACTTTCCCTTGTCTCTGCCTCCTACCCACCTCCAAGCACTTTCCCTTGTCTCTGCTTCCTACCCACCTCCAAGCACTTTCCCTTGTCTCTGCTTCCTACCCACCTCCAAGCACTTTCCCTTGTCTCTGCCTCCTACCCACCTCAAAGCACTTTCCCTTGTCTCGGCCTCCTACCCATCTCCAAGCACTTTCCCTTGTCTCTGCCTCCTACCCACCTCCAAGCACTTTCCCTTGTCTCTGCCTCCTACCCACCTCCAAGCACTTTCCCTTGTCTCTGCCTCCTTCCCATCTCCAAGCACTTTCCCTTGTCTCTGCCTCCTACCCACCTCTTAATACCTCCCCTGTTAGAAAATACAGAAGCAGATATCGGAGTGTGGTGCTAGGTAATTTATATGTAAAGGCAATAAAATGAATGTCCTGCAGAAGGCAACAATAGATTCCCCACCCCAGGAACAATACCCCCTCCCCCAGCAATGTTCAATATCCCCACAGCAACAATAGACCTCCCCTCAACAACAATAAACCCCCACCAGCAACAAGAGTTCGCCCAGCAACAACCAATTCTCATTAGCAACATTAGAGTCCCCCAGCAAAAACACTTCCCCCCAAAAAAAACAATAGACCCCCCAGGAAAAAAATGCCCCTCCAGCAACAATACAATAGATCTACTGCCAGCAACTATAGATCCCTCAGCAGCTAGGATGAATAGACCCTCAAGCAGCCAGCAACAATAAATCCACATCTCAAAAGTAGACCCTCTTCAGTAGCATAAGACCCCTAACCAGCAACAATAGATCTTACACCAGAAATAATAAACTCCCCACAGCAAAACAGACCTCCTTCCTCCACAATATCAGATCCCCCAGTGACAATAGATTCCCCAGCAGCAAGCATCAATATCCCATCCAGAAACCCTTGCCAGTACATATAGTTAGTGTAGGTGTCAGAACTGCATAACACCATGTTCCAGCTGAAAAACATCATGTGTGTGAAGCCATTTATCTCTGGGAAGCTGTTCTGAGACAATGATGTATGAAATGGTGTATGTATGCTGGCTGTGGACAAACTGGGTATATCTGTGCTCACACACTGTGATACCCTCAGTGCAGCATGCACTATGGCTTTTTTTATACATTTACTGTTTTTTTTAACAGTCACCTTTAGGGCTAATTTACATTTGCAGTTGCAGGGCAGTAAAAATGGTTGAACTGCATTTTTACTGCCCACAACTGTTCCCCATAGGCTCCCTTGACACAGATAGCTAGGAGGCAGTAAAAACTGGTGGTTAATCTGCATTTTTATTGCCCCTCGACCACAAACCTGCAAGTGAACATGGAGCTGCTCGGAATAGTACACAATTGCTATGAACTGCGATGTGGTAATTTTAGCACCACATCCTGAGTCCTACAGGTGGCATTGCCATTTAAACGATCCCATATATTTTAATGTGACTGCTCTACAACCGTAATCCAAGCTTTTGGTTCATAGTTTGCTAAACAGGCCTGTAATGTAAAATTGCCATTTGGCAAAAAAAAAAAAAAGCCAAAAAGAAAACTGATGTAGCACCCCTCTAGTTAGCCAGGGGGAGCTAGCTAGATTTTTTTAGTTAGAGGCTGGATAGCAGCCTGGGATGAGTCAGCTTGGGACTCCCTGACCTAACTTTAGGTCAGTGCTGAGGGCTCTGCAGGTCAGTTCCCTGATGCTGCCCCCTGCTCTACAAGCTTGAGAAGTTTCTAGAAGGCAATGGGTGGGAGTGAGTAGGTGCATACTCAAGTACTCTGACCAATCCCCAAGCAAGAGGCTTGGAATGGAGTCAGGACAACCCTTAAGTAAGAGAGAGCCTGATCAAGAAAGTGGTCAGTGTCTGGTGGAAAATGGAGAGAGAGGCTGGAATGCAGAGCCTGGAAGGGGGCCCCGGGAGGGGCCTACCTACAGGCAGGTGTTGGACAGGAGGATCTCTCTACTTCAGCTTCCCCTGAGAGAGGACAGCCTGGCAAGCAGGGTAGGAGCGAGCTCAGCGAAAGGCCTGAAGGCAGCCACCAACCCAACAAGCTTACAGGAGAGCAGAGTGAGTAGTCCTACACCCCCTGGGCCAGACAAGGGAGAAGGCAGTCAGGTGGAGAACCCAGCTAGCTTCTCATCTGGGGCTGCTTTGCTAAAGTTCATAGTTCCCTTGGGCATCCCATACACCCCTTAACCTCATCCAAGTACAATACCCCTTAATAAAAAAAAACAAGCTCAAGGACTGTTTACTGTCTCCAGTGTGCAAATGTGGAAGAACATGTGTGTTGCCTGACTGTGCAGGACTATAGGAAGACCCAAAAACTCAGCGACTCCAAAGGGTGTAGTGCTACATCTGGAAGCGGCAGCATTACCTCCTGAATGCCTGCAATCCTGTCCTTAATGCAACTCTGTAATTATTAAAGCAGAACTATACTCACTTTCATTCCAGTGCTGTGGTTCCTTTCCATACACTGACATTTTCAGGTGATCTGCTTCTGGGAATTGATCTTCAACCATTTTTCGTTGGCCAAGTCGAGATTATGTCACTCCTGCACATTTGTGGGAGTTTATTCATCTCAACAGCGCCAAAACTGTTCATTGAGCTGCATATACGCAGTTTAGTGTACAGGTCAGACAGGCAGGTAAGAGACATAATGAGGTTAATTTACTAAACCTGGAGAGTGTAAAATCTGGTGCAGCTGTGCATGGGAGCCAATCAGCCTCTAACTTCAGCTTATTCAATTAAGTTTCGACAAAAAAACCCGGAAGCTGATTGGTTTCTATGCAGATTTTACACTCTCCATTTTTAGTAAATCAACCTCAGTATGTCTCTTCGGCATTATAAATCCTGCCTGTTCAACAATTTTTTTCCACTTCAATAAATCGTTAAAAGAGAAGTAGGGGTTTCTTTTTTTTCCTCAGTTGTACTTACCTAGGTAGATGCAGGTGGAGCCCCCGCCAGCTCTAATGCAGGCCATAGACGGTTCATTTATTGGCCGAATTTTTGTCCGAAAGAATAATCGGCCAATATTCACTCCGTTAGTGGGGCAATGTCCTCAGCCGATTTTCGCAGTTCCTCCTCATTTCTTTTATCGGTCATGCTGGAAAATTTATGAAAAACGGCCGATTTTTGTAGGCATTGGTGGCAACAGAATGACCGATTCTTTGTTTTTTGGCCGAAAATTCAGCCGATAAATGAACCGTCTATGGCCTGCATAAGTGTTAGAACTCAGCGATCACATGGCCGCTGATCACTGAGTTCTCATAGCAGCTCTGAGCAGAGAGTGGGACTGTCAGTCACCGCTGTCTGCTCAGACCCCCCTCAATGCTCACTGGAATGCTGGGCTGTGGAGGGGGGAGGGAACGACTGGCTCAGGCTCTTAGCGGATCGCCGAGAGGCTGGACCAGGTGCCACGCCAGACTCTGGTGTGGATCCCGACTTTAAAGTCGGGATCTTTCCCCAGCCTGGACCGGCTGAGTGACATTAGCCGACAGCTGGCTTCAACCTGCTGTCAGGTGAAAACGAGTCACAGGACTGCAGAACGAACTGCACTTCTGTGATCCACAGAAGAAGTACAGCCAGAAGAGCTTTGGTTGTATTTCTCCTTTAAATACATATTTTTAAATGCAAGCAGTGTGAGGCTCCATGTACACGGGACGTTTGGAAAACACTTCTGAACGATGGAAACTGACTGCTGGAAAACATCTGTTTAGATGCGTTTGCATACCGTGTTTATGTGCGTTTGCGTTTAGAAAGCGTTTTTTTAAAGATAACATCAGGAGACCTTAAATGCCCAGAATGTACTGAAAAACAGTAAAAAATTAACTATTTATGACATTTTGAGAGAAATAGAGAGAGCAGAAGCAGAGAGAGCAGTATGTGTTGAGATGACCTGTCTATTCTGGTTGTATTCACTATGGATCCCATCATGAGCATAATGCCACACGTTCTAACATTTTTTCCTTCATGCGAATCCTGGAACTGACTGCGCTGGTGTACCGGGTACATTTGAATACATGGAAAATGTTTTGCATGCATTTCTGATGAGGCTCAGACAGCATTTGGATATGGATCAATTAAAAAACGCTTCTAAACGCAAACGCTTATAAACGCAGTTAGCCATGTTTACATGCATTTACAAACGTTTGGCATTTGAAACGCTGATAAAATGTACTCCTGAACACAAGTTTGGTGCGTTCAAAAAAAGACTGTAAACTCAACTGCCTGTAAACGACTATGTGTATATGGACACATAGGAAAACAATAGGGAGAGTTCAGGGGTTGCTGAAAAATATGCAGAAAAGCTCCTGAATGCCAGTTTATCAGCTGCAGTGTACCTGATCCCTAAATAGCTGAACTGGAAATGATACCAACCTCTTTCAGTCATTACACAGAAAGAAAGGAGTATGAAAGGCAGTTCAGGGGTCCCTCAGTTCATGTGCTGACAAGGCACATGCTGATAGGAGAAAGCTGAGTGACAGAGAGATGAGCTCATCATTGTGCTACTTCTCCATTCACTGACCAGTCACAAGCTGGGGGCGGGTCCAGAGCAACCTGGGGTCAGGCGGAAGGAGGTTGAATGATTCTGGTTATCAGACCGAGGACATCTAAGGGCAGAAAAAAGTACTGAAGGGGAAATCTATGGATTGAAGTTGTATATTGCAGCAAAAGCAGGTTATATTATTTTATTTTTCAAAAAACTAACTGCTTGTAAGTTATTTTTTTACAAGCGTTCTAGTTTAAGGTCAGGGACGCCCACAATGAAACATTTTCGAAAGGCATGGTCCTGTAATTTCTTATAGCTTTCCTATAACTGATTAACAGAAGCGAGGAAATGACTACTTCACCAGATTGTAAGCATGAAATGTATTGTCTGCTGTAGATGTCCAAAAGTTGCTGTTTCAGTAGCAGAACAGCATATATTAGGCTAAGCAATTATTCTGAATGCTTGGCAATATCTGTAGCCTGACGGATTGGACAGGGTTTTTATGGTAGGTAGGTGCTCAAACTGACTTCAGTTCTCCACAGCCTCCGGGTAGAATGTTTTCCGATTTCTCGCTGTGCTGCAGAATGTTCTCAAACCGAACTCTTCTAACAACACGGCTCTGAGCTCCTCCCTTAGAAGACGTGATAGCCAGCAATGGTCACTTCAGTTTACATCGTGCGAACATATTATAACTGGCAGAAAAATCAGAGAAACTACATTCTAAAGAGGACTGAATTACCAAAGAAAAATATGCATCTGAGCTTTTTCATAAAACAGAGCCTTAGGTCTACAGAGATGTTTGGAAGAACTACCTGTATCACCCATGGACATCTACTGGATGCCCTATTGTATTTGAATCAAACTGGTCTCAAAGACATCAAAGGAAAATCTGATCTGGCTCTGGGCAGTTTATGCGCTTGTTCACACCAGAATGCAGTGCGTTCCGCGTGCATTTCACACACCATATAAAACACACACTGGGTATGCGATCTGCTGTGGATGTCAATATATTCATAAAAACACCCCAACACAGACTGCAAATGTTTGCCTGTAATGGATCGCATGGTAGTGCAGTACCGCAATTAGGTGCAGTGTTTTTTTTTTTCTGGTGAGTTTTCACTTTGGTGGATGATTTGAAGTTTTATGGATTTTAATTTGATGCACGTGTCATGGTGAAGGAAATACATTGAAGTTAAATTTGAAAGAGATTTTTTCAATGTATTTGTTTGCATAAATATTTATTGTCTTTTGGCACTACATTTTCACCTTGAACATTCTTTTGGGATTTGTATGCTAAACCTTGATGTTAGCTGCCTAGCTATTGAAATCCCTAGCACTGACTTTTATTATTTTATTTGACTCGTATAGAGACGACCATTACAGTACATTGGTTGATTTGTGTGATACACAAAATACAATGTTCAGTACATAATCAGTCCAAACATTGAAAAGGTCTTAAACATGTGGTATCAATATATTTATGTAGCACACCCTTGGGTGATGCTTGGGTAGATATATAGGTTCAGCTCCCACCTGAATCTGGTGACACCTCCGATTTTACCCAGAACACTTCGACACTCTGAGAGTATTTTTTATGGGTTTTATTGAAGAAGACAAACCCTGAAAAAGAACTAGCTGATTTAACACAGGTAATGTACATAAAACACAGATACCACTTTGCATAACACAGTTAGTAAGAAGTCACAATTCACTCGCCAAAGACTCCAAAAACTGACTAGTATCACACTGACTAGGGCAGTGTTTCTCAACTCCAGTCCTCATGGACCCCCAACAGGTCATGTTTTCAGGATTTCCCTCAGATGAAACAGCTGTGGTAATTACTAAGGCAGTGAAACTGATCAAATCACCTGTGCAAAATAATGGAAATCCTGAAAACATGACCTGTTGGGGGTCCATGAGGACTGGAGTTGAGAAACACTGGACTAGGGTGACATATGAGAGTGACATTGACACATGAAACAATGACTGTTAATGAGGTTTAGCAGCTTATTGACATTTGCTATAGCGGTACTATCTAGAGCAGAAATGTCCTACCAAACCACTGGCCAGTGGGATGAAACTTAAAGTCTCTCAACGTTGGGGCCCTTTAATCAATGGAAGAGCGCTCACTCTCTGCATGGGAGAGCATTTGTAATCCAGGGGTAGCAGGATAGCACAGTCTCCTTTAAGCAGAATCTTCCAGTGAACATTGCAATAGAAGAAAAACAACACTTCAACAAAATCTTTACCATACAGGTAAAATCCTGATATACTGACACTTGCTCAGTATATTGAGAGCAGCAAGCTTCTGTGGGGACTTGTGCTATGGTTGAAGTGTGTGTTTAGTTCCAAGTCTTGAGGAAACAAACCAGTAATATACAGAGACAGAGTTCTCTCATCAATCAGCAGCAGGAATAGCTAATTCTGAGCAGCTTGGGCTTTCCAAGATCTGTGTCACTCTGAGAATTAGAGAGTAGGCTTTCTCATGACCATTCTCCAGAGATGAACAGCAAATGCAGCAATACCAAAATCCCCTTTCATCACAGAGTACTCACTGTTTCTGGATTTTCCTCTAGATAGCATTAGACAGTAGTAGAAATCCTCTCTCTTTCAGCAGCTCCAAATTTTGAGAGACACATGCACTTGAGTGGCTGTAATCCTGAGTGTCAGGCAGGACAATACTTGATTTGCACACTGTCCTCCTGCAACCATTCCTCTGCTACACACCCCCAGCCCAGTTTATGGGTTCCAGCAGCACAGAGAGTGAGACTCTGTGACTTTACACCAGGAGCCCTTGCTCCATGCTGTCCCCTGAAAATGTCTGCTTCCCCACATGTGCTTCTTCTTCCTTTTTCCTCTCTCCTTTCCTCCACAGCCAATCATAAGTTCAGCTGCAACAGTGCTGCTATGGGTGGATCCTTCTCAGCTGTAGCAACAACCAATTAAAGCACAGTCCTGCTTTTCCTGTCTGTCACTCACAAAGAGAGAAAAGAAAAAAAAATGCTTTGCAACTGCTGTTTAAGTTTTAAAGCAGCCAGCACATCTCTACACTTAGAAGTAGTACAATGTGTTTTGGGTTGTAATTCTAAGTATGCCCATGCTGTGTGTGAGAAACATCTTTTTAAATTGGCAACTTTGTGTAAAAAATTTATTTTTATTTTCTTTCTGCATTTTCCAAAAACTTGTGACAAAAAAATTAAGTCTTCAAAAGACTCACCATGCCTCTTAAAAATACCTTACGAGTATTTACTCTCCAAAATGTCATCATTTTGTGGGTGTTTCTACGGTCATGGTGCACCAGGGCCTCCAAAAATGTAATAGGTAGTCAGGAAATTAGATGTTTAATTTTTACTGCCCCTAGAATGCCTAAAGGTGCTCCTTGGGCCTCTCTATGTGGCTAGGCTGTGAAAAAGTCTCATACATGTGGTATTGCCACACTCAGAAGGAGTAGCAGAATGTGTTTTGGGACGTATGCCTACACTGCGTGTTAGAAACAACTTATTAATTGACAACTTTGTGTAAAAAAAAAAACCTTACATTTTTATTTTCAATCCTCATTTTCCAAAAAACCTGTGGCAAAAAAAAAAAAGTTCAAAAGATTAACCATGCCTCTTAGAAAATACCTTGAGATGTTTACTTTCCAGAATGTTGTCCTTTTGTGGGTGTTTCCACTGTTTTGGTACTCGAAGGTCTACAAAAATGTGATTGGTAGCCTGGAAAGAAGATTTTATGCCCCTAGAATGCCTGAAGATGCTAGGCTGTGAAAAAGTCTCTACACGTGGTATCCCCATATTCAGGAGGAGTAGCAGAAAGTGTTTAGGGGTGTAATTCTAAGTATAATTTTAGGTATGTCTATGATGTGTGTTCAAAATACCTTGACAATATTGATTCACAACTTCATGTAAAAAATACATTTTCATTTTCTTTCCTGCATTTTCCAAAAAGTTGTGGCAAAAATGACATGTTCAAAAGACTCATTATGCCTTAAAAAATACTTTGGAGTATTTGCTTTTCAAAATGTGGTCATTTTGTGGGTGTTTTCTTGTCATGGCACTTTGAGGACTCAAGAAATTTGATAGTTAGGAAATTAGCTGCTTACTTTATACTCCTTGAAATGTCAAGGTTCTCCTTGGATTTTGGCTCCCCTGTGCATCTAGATTGTGAAAAAGTCTCACACATGGTATCTCCATACTCAGGAGGTGTAGCAGAATGTGTTTTGGGGTATAATTGTAAGTATGCCTATGCTGTGTGTGAGACGTAACTCGTTAAAATGACAAAAAAAAAACAAAAATTGAATTTCTTCATTTTCCAAAAAATTGTGACAAAAAATGACAACTTCACAAAACTCCTCATACCTCTTACTAAATACCTTGGACTGCCTACATTCCAAAAATGGGTCATTTTGGGGGTTGTACTGCCCTGGCATTTTAGGGCCTCAAGAAATGAAATTATTTTTTAGCAAAGAAAGGTAGCAGAATACACGTTGACCTAAATTTATAAAGAAAGATTATTTATTTTCAAGATTTAATAACAAAACCTAAGAAAATGCTTTTTTTTAAATTTATATAGCAGATATTGAAAAAAAACTATTGGTAGTTAACTATCATCAAAAGAAAGCTTTGTCTCAAAAAAATACTATACAATTAATTTGGGTACAGTGTTGCATGACTGAGTATTTGTCATTCAGTATGACAACGCTGAAAACTGAAAAATGGCCTGGGCAGGAAGGGGGTGAAACAATCCAGTCTTGAAGTTGACAACTATGTCGTTGTGGGTAAATTTTGCCTGTTCTTTATTGAGATCCTGATTTCACCTGAAATACCTGTCGAACCTGCCAGTTTCTCCTTCTGCTTGTTTCATTCTGACCAAGGGAAACAGATCTGTGCTGGCATGACCATTTTGTGTATCTATGCTTTCTGAATGGAGATACAAGACTCCATGTCCATGCACGGCATGTCTGCATCTTCCATAGTCAGTTTGGCAGCATACATAGATCTAAATGAGCCCTAACATGTTACAGATATAAAAAGGACAATCTTATTTTCTGCTCTGGGCAATTTAGACTATTCCAGCCATACTGTCAAAGGACCAGACTAGAATAAAAAGTTTCCCTGGCACATAAAGCAATAATATTTCATTTCATGACCAGAAAAGGCTGGAGGCTGATGTTGCACAACTCCAAGGAATGGAGCTCCCTCCAGGGCAGAGTACACTTCTGTAGCTTTACACTCATATGCTTTCCTGAAACAAGCCCCTCTTTTTACAGTTGTGTAAGGGTTAATACAACAGCCAGGTCCACCATAACCTATAATCATCCTATACGTTTCATATTCTTTTAAATGCTCAAGCTGGCTGTACTTAGTCAGTTGTGGCCGAATAACACTTCTTGGCTGAAGGTGACCTGATCTGGAACAGATAGATTTGGCAGTCCACGGAGATTAAATCTGACAAAAAGGGATGGGTGCTGAGCATGCAGAGGACAGTAAAAATGGTTATGAAAGCATCGTGCACTCTAACAGTGCAGTATAGTTTCTTTACTACACATTTAATATCTAAGCAGATATCTTAAATTACAAAAGATATATTCAGTTGCAAAAGTCAAGGGCAACAAACTTATGAGTTCATCTTTACTAAGCACTTTTTGCACCTATAAATCAATAACCTGCGCCAAAAAAAATATTTAAATCCTTAACCATTGCTGCTGCTCTTTGTTGACAAATCAAACAATATTTATGAAAATAAAAAACACAGCGCAAAAATATTTAAACAAATGAATAAGAAATTAAACAAATGAATAAAAATATAATAAATGTCCAAATAAATCTATGTGCAAAAAAAAAGTCCCGATCCAAAGAATAAAGAAATATTAAAATCTGATGTGCTCCAAAATCAACACAATGTGCTGTATGCAGAAACTTCAGTGTATTAACACCTTCATTGGCAACCAACATATACTGCACTCACCAGATATATTGGACTCTCAATAATTATGAGTCAGATATATGCTTTGTGGATTTTACATATCCTCCCAATAGGGGATCACACTGCTCAGAAGAAGCTCCAACAGAAGGATTTCCTGCAGCACATACAGCATAAAGAAACATAAAAGTTCATAGATGGGATTTACCCCAAAGTTAGCCGAGTCCAACTCTGGCTGTTTGGCAGCTCCCAGCAAATGTGCAGCACTCCAACAGGTCTCTCTCTCAAAACTGCTACTAGTACGTTTGCTGGGAGCTGCCAAACAGCCAGAGTTGGACTCGGCTAACTTTGGGGTAAATCCCATCTATGATCTTTATCTTTCTTTATGCTGTATGTGGCGGCACAGTGGCTTAGTGGTTAGCACTTCTGCCTTGCAGTAATTGGGTCATTGGTTCAATTGCCAACCATGGTGCCTCCTGCATGGAGTTTATATGTTCTCCCTGTGTTCGCGTGGGTTTCCTACGGGTAGTCCGGTTTCCTCCCACACTCCAAAGACATGCTGGTAGGTTAATTGGCTCCTGTCTAAATTGTCCTAATTTCATCCCTGGCCACGCGGGATCTCCTGCATGGTAGGGGTTGGGGAAAGACCTGGCAACCTACCCTGTAAAATAATTGCTAAGAGAATTCATGGAAAAAGTTGCTTACGAGTGACGCTCCATGCAATCGCCAAGGGTCGGATACGACTGAATAGATAGATAGATAGATGCTGTATGTGCTGCAGGTAATCCTTCTGTTGGAGCTTCTTCTGAGCAGTGGGAATCCCTATTGGGAGGATATGTAAAATCCACAAAGCATATTTGACTCTTAATTATTGAGAGTCCAATATTTCTGGTGAGTGCAGTATATGTTGGTTGTCATGGATGGTGTTAATACACTGAAGTTTCTGCATACAGCAACGTTTGTTGATTTTGGAGCACATTTGATTTTAATATTTCTTTATTCTTTGGATTGGGACATTTTTTATATTATATTTTTTATTAATTTGTTTAATTTCTTATTCATTTGTTTAAATATGTTTGTGCTGTGTTTTTATTTTCACTTTTTGCACCTAAATTATCAAAATGACAGATTACAGGGTCCCTATGCCTCTGAAGTTCAAATACATGCAAGAAGGTAAAAATTGGAAATTGTAGGTGATGAGAGACGTTAACCCTGTTTGGTATGTTGAGGAGGCTGTAGGAGCCAGTCAAAGCTTACAGAGCAGCTATGGGGGACTGGTTGCAGTACTGGAAGGGAACCTGCTGTAGTAAGGTAAGCAGGTATTTTCTACTCCTAGACTAAACAAGAAATTAATCCCTGGGGGTCAAGGTGAGGGTGGATTCTTTACAGAGTTTGGCTTCAATTGTTTCTTTTTGGTATTTTACATGCTGGTAGCAGCACGTACATTGCATTTCATTCTTCTCCTTTCACCTGGTCATTGCAGGGGTGTTTTCTTGGCTTGTAGGGTCATTTGGAGTCCCTCTGAAGCCATTCTTATGTGCATGCTCACACATCTGTCCCCACTCTCTGTACTGGCAACACACAGACAGTCCAGGGAGACAGAATAATCATGTCATGGTATTTGTGCATGTTAGATTTGCAAATGAAAGCTTTGTTGCAGCTGTGTTACTAGCCATTTTCTTTTACTCTGTTGCAGTCTTCTGTCACTGTATCTTGCATTTATTTGCTGTGGCAGGCTATGACTGGGCCCATAACCTGTTAGAAATTCTGTATATAGTCGTACAGAACAGACAGTGCACAGTCCACGTGTGTTTTTCTGATTCGCTGCAATCAGGAATCAGGAACATTTATTCAGAGAAAAGACATAGAGAATACCATAGATGCAGCTATAAACCTATAAACACTGCCATCTACTTGTTAAAGAATATATCTCTACTTAAACTGTTACTAAACCTACAAAAGTAAAATCAGTCTGTATATGCAGTAAAGCAGGCTTGTTATACTCACTGTGGAAGGTAAGGGGTTAATCCTCTGCATTGTGTAAAAAGGATGTTTGATCCTGACTTCTCTGATCCTCCCTTTCTTCCACAGTCCCCATTTCATCTTCTGATAGAACAGAACAGCCACACATGCTCAGTTTAGTTTGTATTGCTAGAGAGTTTTTTCTTTTTCTTTGGGAAGGTGCATGTGATCATCACAGGGCCAATCAGCACTGTCCAGACAGAGGGTCAGGGGTTATGCATCCTCATAGGGCAGTGAGAGGAGAATGAAAACTGCTCTAACTGCTGATGAGAAACGGTATTTAGCAGTTTATATTTACTAAAATATTTGCATTTCTATGTTCTGTGTACTGTGGGAGACCAGATATAGTGAATGCAGGGTCCGGGGTTTAGTAACACTTTAATACTGATGTAGTTGTCGCACTAAATAAACAAACACTGTATTCCAACAGTGCGAATGTGTGATGGTGCAAAGATTGATGGTACATATAGACCCAAGGATAGTAAACAGAAGACTTTTTAATTCAGAGTGTGTGCTCACCAACCAGAAGTTCAGAGTAAGAAGGTGGCTGCACCAGTAAAATGTGAGTCTGTAGTGGCATTGTGGTGAGCAATCAATTATTGTCCAGTTATAATTGGTCAAAAGGGATGTGATACAAAAGCAAAAGCTTTATTACCTTCTCAAGTACCTACAGCCAGAGAAATTCCAGAGCTGCTGACAAGCTTAAAAAAAAAAAAAAAAAAAATCCTGGCATGTGCTGATATGATTGAAATTCCATGTGCATGCGCAGGAAATACATCATCCCTGGCCAGCCAGGTAAGATGACCAAAAATACCAAATCCAGGTGAGTATAATTGCATGTATAGCGCTATCCCTAAAGGGGCCGAAGTAGATTAGACAGTTTCTTTCTCAAACAGTTCAGAAGCAGCTAGGCACACAGCACCAGTCCACTCACTTTGGCTCATTGAACAGTTCACGTATTGTCTTTTAAATGATATTTGCTTGTAGAAACTTGTAACAGGAGAGGATCTGGGGTGATGTGGGGTACGCCAAATCATCAGGTATTTTAAGCAGAGGACACTTCTCTCTCAGGTGCTGTAGCACCATTACAGGTAGAGTCAAACAGTCTACAAGTCCACGGCTGGGGAACATGAAGTAGATATAGCACAGGTAAAGGTTCGACTGGAACAGTCTACAGCACGAGTGTCAAGCTGACGGCCCTCCAGCTGTTGCCAAACTACAAGTCCCAGGAGGAATTGCAAGATTGACAGTTACAAGCATGACTCCCAAAGGCAGAGGCATGATGGGACTTGTGGTTTCGCAACAGCTGGAGGGCCGCCAGTTTGACACCCCTGGTCTACAGGTTCACAGCTGGGGACCATGAATTGAGGTGCAGCACAGAAAAGAGGATCTACTCACAGGATCCTGGAACAGAACTGAACAGAAACAGAAGTCAGCCCATAGGTGTAGCCTCTTGTAAAGTAGTTAGTATCCAGTCCATGGTGCTCCAGGAGCAAGCACCCCCCCTTTCAGCTCACAGACCCATTCCCTCAGCCAGGAAAAAGACAATAAGGGCTCCAGACTATTTACCAGCATCCCAGCCACCATCTGGGTACACCTCTCCAGGGATTGTCTAGGCCCCGCTCAATATTTATGCTGGTCATGTGAATTCTTCTTCTCTAAACTCCAAAACCTTCTTCAAGAGGCAGGGGGAAGTAATCAAACTCTCAGCCTGTAAAGCCCTGAACAGACCAGATCAAACAATTACTGCTCCCCTGATTACAGAAGGAGCCAAAAATTAAATGTGCATAGCAGCCTAACTGAGAAGGTGCTACACACTAAGGTTGTCACCAAAGCAAGAGGAACAAGTGACAAGGGGAAATCTTCCAATGGAGACACCTATTTTTGTGACAACAGTCAAAGTAGTATTTACTTTCACTTTGGAGAGATTACCCCTAATTTCCTGTTATGTTTGTGAGACAGGAAGTGAAGGGAAGTCTCCCTGGTGGGAAAAAAACAGGGACACCAAATGTTCCCTACAATAACCAAATCGAAAAAAAAAAAACTTTTCACTTATACAGTAAATACACTTTAACAGAACAATGCCAAGAGTATAATTGGTAGAAAAACACATTACAGTAAAGGACAAAATGGATAGCATACAAATGGTCATGCAGTGGTTAATGTTGTGGTCGAGATAAGAACTTGCTACAAAATTAGCAAGTTGAGGCAAAATTAACTGCCACAGGGAAAGTATGTACTGTCTCCCAATGTTTGGTTGCAGATACCATAAGAACATCCAAATGGGTTTGGCTGAAGGTTAAATGGTCATATAAACATACCATCTAATAAATTGCTAATTTAGCTGTGAGTACACATTTGCTCAGAACTAATATAAATCAATATACATTATATTTTATGGTAAACCACATTTAATACGTGTGTTATTAAAGCAGCAGCACCAGATGGGAGTGCATATGCTTTTTCACATTTCTGCGGGTCCAATTTTAAAATAGTTCATATTGTAATTTATTTCTCACTAAACACCCATGGAGCTATTTTAAGATGCTTTCTGGATGTTAGCTAAAAACTCTCTTCTACAACATGCAGTAAATCATTTTCACAAAGAAGTTATTTTTAAACTGCAAATAGTGTCTGTTTTACCTTGAAATACATATTTATAGTAAAGCTATAATGGATTTGAAGTTGCGCCAAAAATACTCTGCACTTAGGAGGAAGCCCACCCACCAAATATAACTTACAATAGTGAGCTGCTGCCATAAATACATAAAATGACACTATAAACCAAAAAGAGTAAATATAATTCTCCCTTAGGCAGCACTCCTAAACTTAAATATATATAACGTAAACACCCAGAGATTGTGGTGAAAAAACAACATTTCACCTCTGTGATAATCATTCACAGTTCAGAAGTCATATTTATCCAAATGCTCGTTACATTTACAAAACACTCTTTGTGTATTCCGATCCCGAAGCCAATCTTGTCCCCTAGATTGCTTTCACCAGAGTGCATCAGGTGACTCTCACTCCCCACCAGGGGCGGACTGACAACTCATGGGGCCCCCGGGCAATAGGAGATCATGGGGCCCCTGTGTCCTTGCCCAAACTCAAAAAAGCCTATGAAAAAGGTACCAGGGGCACCTCATGGGGTCTCCTACTGACCCCAGGCCCTCGGGCAGTGCCCGAGTTTCCAAATGGTCAGTCCGCCCCTGCTCCCCACAAGACACCACACTCACTGAGTTTTATTGTCTCTCATTTTACTGATGGGAAAAAAACACTTAAATTGATCCTTCACAGCAGTTTCTCCTCCCCAGACCAGCAGACTCCACAATCTCCTCAGATGTGCGCTATAATTTGGAGGAAGAAATGGCCCACTCAGTGTAATCCCATTAAATACACTTTTTCTATCACCTCCCAGTTAAAAATACACTAACAAGAGTAAAGATTAGTGCTGCAATCAATGTATATAAATTGCCAACCCCACGCTTAGACTGTGTGGCTGGTGTTACCAGCGTCTCACCACCCTCATCATATGTGGACATCATGGTCCGCATCACTTCCAGTCAGCGTGTTGACATCACTTTCAATCATTGTTTAGCCTTCCACTGACGCGTTTCATCATCATGACTTCCTCTGAGTGTGTGGCTAAATGGCACAGCAAAGAGGAATTTATATGCACCTATTGCCGTCACTTAAAGCGATAGTAAACTTACGAAAAAAAAAATCTTCCATTTTGCTTGAGGTGATTGTAGCCGTATTAGTGCATTGACGACAGAAACAATTGAGTACTGTCTCTGTTATCTCTTTTATATCTTATATACTATACTGTTATAGTAATTATCTCTGTTCTCTCTCTTTTTTTTTTCCATCCCCTACATCTCATCTAACATTCTGCTAAACCTTTGTGATCAGTACTTCTTTGACCAGAAGAAGGGGACACTCCCCGAAAATTTGTCCTCAAAATTGTTTGTTAGTGCAAATAACAAAAGTATCACGGACAGTACTCAATTGTTTCTGTGAAAAAAAATTAAAAACCTTTCTACCTGCAAGGTAAAACCATAATGTGCTATGCATCACATACTAGCACATTATGAAAGACTTACCTTTAAACTAAGTTCTCCAGTGGCACGCTGTCACCGCTGCAGAGGCTTCCATTGTAACCCAGTCTTGAATGGCTGAACCACAATGATGTCACTCTGGCACATGCATTTGGGTGTCTCGGCCACAGCACACAGCACTGTCCCCACTGCAGAGTCTTCCATCTTCACTTGATTTTCCTTCCAGGTTCGCGGGCTTGAATGACCGAGCTGCCGATAACGTCACTCCAGCGCAATTGTACAGGAGTCTCGGCCACGGCACGCAGCTCTGAAGGAATGGCATGGGTATGCTGTTCCTTCAGAGCACATGCGCCGGTGATGTCACCAGCTGCTGCTCACTGAAATATCCCCTAAACAGTGCATGTTTAGGAAATATTAATTTTACCTACAAGTAAGCTTTATTATTAGTTTACTCGTAGGTAAAAATCACGATCAGGAGTTTACTACCATTTTAAAGACATAAACCTTAACTTACATATATAATATAACAAACAAATAAGTAGTACATCATAAAACATTCCTCAGACACTCAGGATTGTACAATTTAAATAAAACCATTTCAAGTTCTCCCTGATCCTGTTCTGATCACAATTTCTACAATTTATAAAAAAAACGTTAAAATAAGTAAAATAATAATGGTGACTGCTTCAGAATAAAATGGCCCCATAAAAAAACATAAATAATTCCTCTATCCACTTAAGATACAGAATCACAAGTAATAGATTTTGCTATTTTAAAGAGCCTATTTAGCCTTTGGTTGCGTCTCTGCTACATATCTCCTTATAATCATTGATGAAGAAATTGATGTCTATTTTTATCATATTTAGTCTATTAGTATACAGATCCATTTGGTTTCCCTCTTTGATAAATCCCTAACCTGGTTAGGGATTTATTGAAGAGGGAAACTAAATGGATCTATATACTAATAGACTAAATAGAACAAAAATAGACATCAGATCCTCTTCAAGAGGAGTGGACCCTATCCAACCTCCAAAATTTCAATCCTGTGGGGTCCCCCCCATTACATTGCCTACAAGGAAGGGATACATTTTGTTGCTTATAACCTACAGTATTTAAACATTGTGTATATGCTCCAAAATTATTTTCTGTAATGGATGTTAAGTGCTGTCCACATACATGGGTGGTATTGCATGTGATGAATTCAGATATTTTAAACTCCCTATTATTGGATCAGAACATAAAACTGGTTAAATCCCCAACTTTATTATTAACCTGTTTGCCTGCATTACACTCACAGAAGGCATAAAATCCTTTCTTGTCCCAAAAAATTTGCTGCCTTGCAGGGAGATCCAATATCTTTTGAACTATTTTGTCCCCAAAGTTCGGGGCTCTCCTGTAAATTAAAATAAGATTCTTTGGAAGCAGTGATCCTAACACTTTATCCATCAGGAGAATATGCCGATACCTTCTATAAATGGCCTCCACTTTTCTGTACTGCGAGTGAAAATCTGATTACCATCGTCTTTAACTTTGTCTTGCAAACTCTCCTCTTTAGGTATATTTAACACCTCCTGTATTACTCTCACCAGCTGTTCAACTTTATAACCTTTCCGAATGAACCTTTCCTTAACCACTTCCAGTCCGGCCGCTGTTTATAAACGGCAGGACGGGACAACTACAGGAGCGGGTTGCCGTCTCTAAACGGCACCTTGTATCTGAGGCTCGTGCGCGGCTCCTAGAGCGCGCACCCGCGAGCCCGATGATCGCCGAGTCCGACAGACACGGTGGATTAAGTGACATGGTATGGGACCAATGAAATCGTTCCCATACCATGTGATCAGCTGTGTCCAATAAGGACACAGCTTAAGTGTAAACAAAAGCCGCATGGTGCGGCTTCCGCCTCCTTCTCCTCTCACGGAGTTGTCTGTGAGAGGAGAAACAGCGAAGGAGAGGGTTGTAGCTAACTGCCCTCCACCTCAGTGACACCTGATCGCCCCTAAAGTGTCCCTGATCGCCCCTAAAGTGGCCCTGATCGCCCCTAAAGTGGCCCTGATTGCCCCACGTGTCCCTGATCACCCCAATAAGTGGCCCTGATTGCCCCAACAAGTGGCCCTGATCGCCCCCACAAGTGTCCCTGATCGCCCCCACAAGTGTCCCTGATTGCCCCCACAAGTGTCCCTGATTGCCCCCACAAGTGTCCCTGATTGCCCCCACAAGTGTCCCTGATTGCCCCAAGTGGCCCTGATTGCCCCAAGTGGCCCTGATCGCCCACAAGTGGTCCTGATCGCCAACAAGTGGCCCTGATCGCCCCCACATAGTGTCCCTGATTGCCCCCACAAGTGTCTCTGATTGCCCCAAGTGGCCCTGATTGCCCCAAGTGGCCCTGATCGCCCACAAGTGGTCCTGATCGCCCACAAGTGGCCCTGATTGCCCACAAGTGGCCCTGATCGCCCAACAAGTGGCCCAGCAGTGTCCCTGATTGTCAGTGTCCCTGATCACCACATAGTGGCCCAGCAGTGTTCCTGATCGCCACAGTGTCCCTGATCGTCACAGTATCCCTGATCGCCGCAGTGGCCAAGCAGTGTCCCTGATCGTCACACAAGTGGCCCAGCAGTATCGCCGCAGTGGCCAAGCAGTGTCCCTGATTGCCACACAAGTGGCCCAGAAGTGTCCCTGATTGCCACAGTGGCCCAGCAGTGTCCCTGATCACCGCAGTGTCCCTGATTGCCGCACAAGTGGTCCAGCAGTGTCCCTGATCGCCGCAGTGTCCCAGCAGTGTCCCTGATCACCGCAGTGTCCCTGATTGCCGCACAAGTGGTCCAGCAGTGTTCCTGATCGCCACAGTGTCCCTGATTGCCGCACAAGTGGTCCAGCAGTGTCCCTGATTGCCGCAGTGTCCCTGATTGCCGCAGTGGCCCAGCAGTATCCCTGATCGCCACACAAGTGGCCCAGCAGTGTCCCTGATCGCCGCACAAGTAACCCAGCATTGTCCCCGATTGCCGCACAAGTGGTCCAGCAGTGTCCCTGATCACCACAGTGGCCCAGCAGTGTCCCTGATCACCGCAGTGTCCCTGATTGCCGCACAAGTGGTCCAGCAGTGTCCCTGATCGCCGCAGTTGCCCTGATTGCCGCAGTGGCCCAGCAGTGTCCCTGACCACCACACAAGTGGCCCAGCAGTGTCCCTGATCACCGCATTGGCCCAGCAGTGTTCCTGATCACCACACAAGTGGCCCAGCAGTGTCCCTGATCGCCGGATAAGTGGTCCAGCAGTGCCCCTGATCACCGAAGTGTCCCTGATCACCGCAGTAGTCCAGCAGTGTTTCTGATTGCCACACAAGTGGCCCAGCAGTGTCCTGATCATCGCAGTGGCCCAGCAGTGTCCCTGATCGCCGCAGAAGTGGTCCAGCAGTGTCCCTGATCGCCGCAGTGTCCCAGCAGTGTCCCTGATCACCGCAGTGTCCCCGATTGCTGCACAAGTGGTCCAGCAGTGTCCCTGATCACCGCAGTGTCCCTGATTGCCGCAGTGGCCCAGATCACCACACAAGTGGCCCAGCAGTGTCCCTGATCACCACACAAGTGGCCAGCAGTGTCCCTGATCGCCGGACAAGTGGTCCAGCAGTGCCCCTGATCACCGCAGTGTCCCTGATCACCGCAGTTGCCCAGCAGTGTTTCTGATCGCCACACAAGTGGCCCAGCAGTGTCCTGATCATCGCAGTGGCTCAGCAGTGTCCATGGTCACCGCACAAGTGGTCCAGCAGTGTCCCTGATCGCCACAGTGTCCCTGATTGCCACAGTGTCCCTGATCGCCACACAAGTGGCCCAGCAGTGTCCCTGATCACCGCAGTGGCCCAGCAGTGTCCCTGATCACCATACAGTGGCCCAATCAGTGTCCCTGATCACCTTACAGTGTGCCTGTTCATAAAGTGTCCCTGATCTCTGCCACACCAGTGGATCCTGTTCACTGCCATCGTCTGTGAGGAGAGAGATCCAGTACAGCTAACTGTGAGTAATTTTCAGCCTTTGCACAGAGTTTACACACACTCACAAAACATTGCCAGCCACCTCACTGTATCTCTGATTTTTGCCCAACAGTGACTAGTGTGAACCAACTGCAGCCAGATATCTGTCCCTCACTGCAACACCATCCTGATCACTGCCATACCAGTGGGTCCTGATCAGTGTCAAAAATATGGCCAAAAGATCATATACAAGCGAGGAGGCATTTCAAATTCTGAGTATGACAGATGAGAGTGACGGAGAACTTAAAACATACCTTGGGGTGTTTGCTTTCCAAAATGGGGTCTTTTTATGGATAATTCCATTGTCCTGATGCTCCAGGACCTCCAAAACAGCAATAGGTAGTTAAGAAATTAGATGTGCGATCTTTGCCCTTAGAACGCTAACAGGTGCTTATTGGATGTGGAACCCCTCTATGTGGCCAGACTGTGAAAAAGTCTCACACATTTGGTATCACCATATTCAGGAAGAGTTAGAGAATGTGTTTTGGGGTGTAATTTTAAGTATGCCTATGCAGTGTATTAGAAATATCTCATAGATTGACAACTTTGTGTAGAAAAAAATACATTTTCATTTTCTTTTCGCATTTTCCAAAAACTTGTGGCAAAAAATGAAGTCTTCAGAAGACTCTGCATGCCTCTTAAAACATACCTTGGGGTGTTTGCTTTCCAAAATGGGGTCATTTTGTGGATAATTCCATTGCCCTGATGCTCCAGGACCTCCAAAACGGCAATAGGTAGTTAAGAAATTAGATGTGCGATCTTTGCCCTTAGAACGCTAACAGGTGCTTATTGGATGTGGAACCCCTCTATGTGGCCAGACTGTGAAAAAGTCTCACACATTTGGTATCGCCATATTCAGCAGGAGTTAAAGAATGCGTTTTGAGGTATCATTTTAAGTATGCCTATGCTGTGTAATAGAAATATCTCATAGATTGACAACTTTGCGTAAAAAAAAATACATTTTCATTTTCTTTTCACATTTTCCAAAAACATGTGGCAAAAAATGAAGTCTTCAGAGGACTCCCCATGCCTCTTAAAACATACCTTGAGGTGTTTTTTTTCAAAAATGGGGTCATTTTGTGGGTAATTCAATTGTCCTGGTGCTCCAGGACCTCCAAAACTGTGATAGACAGTCAAGAAATTAGATGTGTAATTTTTGCCCCTAGAACGCCTAAGGGTGCTTATTGGATGTGGGGCCCTTCTATGTGGTTAGGCTGTGAAAAACTTTTACACATGTGGTATCGCCATACTCAGGATGAGTAGCAGAATGTGTTTTGGGGTGTAATTGCAAGTATGCCTATGCCGTGTGAGAGAAAGAACTTGTTAAATGACAACTTTGTGGGTAAAAAAAAAGAATTTTTTTTACTTTCATCATTTCCTTAAAAAATTGGCAAAAAATGACAACTTCAAAAAACTCCCCATGACTCTCATTAAATACCTCAGACTGTCTACTTTCCAAAAAGGGGTCGTTTGGGGGGTATTTGTACTGTCCTGGCATTTTAGGGCCCCAAGAAATTATATAGGTAGTCCATGCATCAGGATTGATACATTTTCAAATATATCAAATATATATACCGTGGTCTGTGGACTCTATAACTTTCACAAAGACTAAATAATACACACTGATTTGGGTTATGTCTACCAACAAAATGTAGCACAATGGATTTTGGCCTAAATTTATGAAGAAAGTATATTTATTTGCAAAATTTAGTATCAAATACTAAGAAAAACATGTTTTTTTTCAAAATTTTCAGTCTTTTTTCATTTTTCTAGCAAAAAATAAAAACCCCAGTGATGATTAAATACCACCAAATTAAAGCTCTATTTGTTTGAAAAAAATGATAATAATTTCATTTAGATACAGTGTTGTATGCCTGAGTAATTGTCATTCACAATGTGAGAGCGCCGAAAGCTGAAAATTGGCCTGGACAGGAAGGGGGTAAAAGTGTCCGGACAGGAAGTGGTTAATTGCTAGACACTGGTCCAGAAAATACGAGTCTAGACTACAATTTCTCCTTACTTGCATTATCTGGCTTTTGGGTATATTTTTTAGTATTAGTATAATGGATTTGAGTCTATTCTAATTTTATGTTTTGTAAAATTATAACCTGCTTTTAAAGTGGAACGTAATTGTATCTGAGCACCACAAACTGAAAATGCTATTTATTTGTGTTTAATATTTAAAGCAAACTCTTCCATCCATCCATGTCTCCATGCTTTATTTTGTTGAGGAATCACTTTGGAAAAACACCCCCCTAGCATTTCTGGCTGCATCCATCTTGATTAAGGATAGATGATTCATGTAGCTTTTACTTTCTGGAATCCATCTACCCTTAGCTTAGGCGTGCAGGTAGGAAGGTGTGCTTAGCTGAGAAAACCCCTCCTCCCTTCCTCCAGATGAATAAAAAAAAAATCCCATCCAACTCTTGGGATGTATGAAATGATTTTGACCTAGGCCACAAAACAGGAAATCTATGGGCGTCATAACGTCAGGAACAGTCCATTGCACAACACCAATAGATCGTGGGGTGTGGGTGGGGCAGGAGCCACAGGGACCAGTCTTGCACTGGGAGGATTGAAGGATTAGTGAGTATATATCAGCTCTCCATGAGCAGTTAACCCATGCAGTGCAGGCACAGCTGCTGCCAGTCAGACGTGTTATATCACGTCATTACTGTCGGGATCCCTGCAAAGCCTGTACCAGCTCTGTGACGTCAGCTGACAGTGGACTTTAGCCCACTGTTGGCTGAATCTGGGTCACAGAAGTGCAGAACTAAGTGCACTCCTTTGACCCATGAGAGAAGTGTGGCCAAAAGAGTTTTTGCCATACTTCTTGAAAAAAAAAAAATATACAGCTTACCTTTTTTGCTCTGATATAGATCATCCAGCAAGTAAAAAAAAAACCTAAGTAGTTCTCCTTGTTTATGAAGGGGTTGGGCAGCTGTGTTTGCCATAATTAACCCTATCTGTACCATACAGGTAAATCACATTATCAATCACATCTAGATTTGAACACTGTCTGTGATAACAAACGGTAGAGGCTGGGCGTCTTGCATTGTATGTTAATTAAGACAGACTTGGGACAGGCTCACTCTAACATTGTTTAAAAAATGTTGCAGTCAGCCATGACAACTCTTCTTGAGAAACATCTAAAAGGAAAGTAATGTAAAAAAAATAGGTATGCTGTGTGAATGGGAACATATAACAAACATATAGCAGAGTTTTCTCAAATTTGACTAAATATGCTTTAAGGTTGAATAAATTGATTTTGTTTATTGAGACAATTTTACAAAAATCACAAAATACTCACAAGGACATATCAGATTTGGGATTCTGAGGACTGGAGATCAGTAATAACCCTAGGAGGGGATTACTGTATTCTGAATTTACAGGTTGGTAAAGGTTTAGAGTGAAGGAAAGTTAGGGCTGCTTATGGAGTCTGCCATTATGGTGAATGTGTTGCTTTGCCAAGCATGGGCACAGTACAGGTTCACATTAAGGTGGATTCAACAGACTTAATGCTATCTAGGAAACACTTCCACTGTGCTAATCAGTTGACTGATTTTATTTGTTGACTGGAGTTGTTTTTTAACGTTATGAACTTTTAAAACACCAAAGATCTGCTTCCACGACTAAGCTACCGATATTCTATAATGAAACAAAAAGTGATTATTACAAGCACTTTTTTTTTCCTGTGAAAATAATGAACTGACAGGTCTGTTTATCTTTAATTCCATCCTTTTTCTTACAGTTAAATTCCATTAGTTCAGACATTGGTTTTCCTTAGTTCTCTCTGCCGGAGGTGATTTTTCAACATATTCACAAATGCTCTGCATTCTGTGAATCAATACATTTATACAATGCTGTAAGGCAGGGAGACTGTAAATTCCTCGGAATGGCTAATCAGATGCTTACAGTCTACTGCGAATGCATCTTCCCGGAAATGTTTTTTTTTTTCACAGTGGAAAATTACTGAAACATTGTGTGCTTGCAGTCAGTGGTGAAGCTTGATACATCTGGGTCTCAGTGCAAAAAACAGTGTCCCTGACCACCAATTCTATTCCAGCATCCTCAACCGCTATAGTTTCCTTTCAGTTACATGCCCCATTAACTCCGGATTTTAAAACCTCTAATTCTCATAGCCCATTATTCTCACCCACCTAGCCAGCCATTGCTCAAAGCCCTTCTTACCCCTCCACCTTCCAGGAGAAACAATTTATAGCTACACTATTCAAGGTAATAGCAATGGATGTTTAGATATGGCTAGATAGGATCCTAGGACCTCAGGAGCAAGGTCCTATGCATGTGCTTTTTACATTGACAGGTGCAGCCCTTATTCTCACCCCTCTAGCCAGCCACTGCACAAAATTTATAGCTACTATATCACTGCTTGAAATAGGGAGGTTCTCCAAAAGTAGTATGGAGGATTACGGCAAAGTGGCAGAGTGTTAGGGCAAAAGTACCATAGCGTATACTAGTGACCACCTCTTGTACTTTTACTGCTACAGTGAGGTCACTGTGTGCAAAATCACATATGTATACGTGATTTTGTACAGTGCGTTGAAAAAGTATTCATACCCCTTGAAACTTTCCACATTTTGTCATGTTACAACCAAAAACGTAAATGTATTTTATTGGGATATAATGTGATAGACCAACGCAAAGTGGCACATAATTGTGAAGTGGATGGATGATAAATGCTTTTCAAAATTTTTTACAAATTAATCTCTGAAAATTGTGGCGTGCATTTGTATTCAGCCCCCTTTACTCTGATACCACTAACTAAAATTTATTGGAACCAATTGCCTTCAGAAGTCACCAAGTTAGTACATAGAGTCCACCTGTGTGTAATTTAACCTCTTCCATACAGGGCACTTTTACCCCCTTCCTGCCCAGGCCATTTTTCAGGTTTCAGCGCTCTCACACTTTTAATGACAATTGCGCGGTCATACAACATTGTACCCAAACTAAAATTTTATCATTTTCTTCACACAACTAGAGCTTTCTTTTGGTGGTATTTAATCAACACTGGGGTTTTTATTTTTTGCTAAATTAACAAAAAAAGACCAAAAATTTTGAAAAAAAACATGTTTTTCTTTGTTTCTGTTATAAAAGTTTGCAAATAAACAATTGTTCTTCATAAATTTAGGCCGAGATGTATTCTACTACATGTCTTTGGTGAAAATAACCCAAATTAGGATGTGTTTTTTAGTTTGTAGGAACGTTATAGAGTTCACAAACTATGGTACATATCTGAATATTGATCAATTCTGAAGTACTGACGGCCAATCTAATTTCTTGAGGTCCAAAAATGTCAGAACAGTACAGATATCCCCCAAATGACCCCTTTTTGAAAAGTAGACAGTCTGACGTACTTCATAAGAAGCAGGGCGAGTTTTTTTAAGTTGTAATTTTTTTTGTCATAATGTTTCGGAAAATGAAAAAATTAAAAAAATTATTTTCACTATTTTTTTTACGTACTATCACCAGTGCAGTACAGCGTCATCATATAACTAGCATGGCGGTGATCAGGGACACTGACTGGTGACAGTATGAAAAAAAATATATATTATTTTTAATTTTTTATTATATTTTTTTTCTTTTTTTAAGATTTTTTTTCATATTTCACTATGACCAAAGTAGTACAATGTTACCATAGTAGCATTGTACTACTTTGGGGAAGTGATCAGTATTTTTCTTTTTTTTTTACACAATTTACTTATAGCAAAGAATTACTTTGCTATAAGCAAGCATTTACCTGAATGACATCGATTCATTCAGGGTTTTTTTTTTTGTGCTTAGCTGTGATTTGGCCATGGCTAATCACATGACACAGCTGGGCTGTGATTGGCCCAGCTTGTGCATGATATCGCTGTGACTGTTCACAACTAGGCACACTAGTATACAATGGATGGCATGAATGAAGCCATCCATTGTATACAACTGTCATGTGACCTACTGTGATTGGTCACAGCAGGTCACATGTTATCGGCAACGGGGCCGGTACTCAGATCTGTCATCGGCCATGTCCGAGGTACACGGCCGATGACAGATCACGCCGCTGCGCGGCTCTGTAGGTGCGCAAACTGCGCATGCCCCAAAGGACGCCATATGGCGTCCACCCGGAATGCTGAGTGATTTTTCCGGCCGCCAATCGGCCATTGGCCGGGCGGCAAAAGGTTAATCTCAGTATAAATACAGCTGTTCTGTGAAGCCCTCAGAGGTTTGTTAGATAACATTAGTGAACAAACAGCATCATGAAGGCCAAGGAACACACCAGACAGATCAGGGATAAAGTTGTGGAGAAGTTTAAAGCAGGGTTAGGTTATAAAAAAAATCCCAAACTTTGAACATCTTACGGAGCAATGTTCAATCCATCATCCTAAAATGGAAAGAGTATGGCACAACTGTAAACCTACCAAGACAGGGCCGTCCACCTAAACTGACAGACAGGCAAAGTAGAGCCTTACTCAGAGAAGCAGCCAAGAGGCTGGTAACTCTGGAGGAGGTGCAGAGATCCACAGCGCAGGTGGGAGAATCTGTCCACAGGACAACTATTAGTTGTGCACTCCACAAATATGGCTTTTATGGAAGAGGGAGAAGAAGAAAGGCATTGTTGAAAGAAAGCCATAAAAAGTCCCATTTGCAGTTTGTAAGAAGCCATGTGGGGGACACAGCAAACATGTGGAAGAAGGTGCTCTGGTCAGATGAGACCAAAATTTTACTTTTTGTCCTAAAAGCAAATCGCTATGTGTGGCGGAAAACTAACACTGCACATCACCCTGAACACACCATCCCCACCGTGAAACATGATGGTGGCAGCATCATGTTGTGAGGATGCTTTTCTTCAGTAAGGACTGGGAAGCTTTTTAGAGTTGATGGGAAGATGGATGGAGCCAAATACAGGGCAATCTTATAAGAAAACTTGTTAGAGTCTGCAAAAGACTTGAGACTGGGGCAGAGGTTCACCTTCCAGCAGGACAATGACCCTAAACATAGAGCCAGAGCTACAATGGAATGGTTTAGATCAAAGCATATTCATGTGTTAGAATTGCCCAGTCAAAGTCCAGACCTAAATTCAATTGAGAATCTGTGGCAAGACTTGAAAATTGCTGTTCACAGATGCTCTTCATCCAATCTGACAGCTTGATCTATTTTGCAAAGAAGAATGGGCAAAAATGTCACTCTCTAGATGTGCAAAGCTGGTAGAGACATCCCCAAAAAGACTTGCAGCTGTAATTTCAGCGAAAGGTGGTTCTACAAAGTATTGACTCAGGGGGGCTGAATACAAATGCACATCACATTTTTCACATATTTATTTGTGGAAAATGTTTAAAACCATTTATCATTTTCCTTCCACTTCACAATTATGTGCCACTTTGTGTTGGTCTATCAGATAAAATCCCAATAAAATGCATTTACATTTTGGGTTGTAATATGACAAACTGCGGAAAATTTCAAGGGGTATGAATACTTTTTCAAGGCACTGTATTTCCAGGTAGGAGGTGCACTTGCGCGTCCGCTCATCCAGCTGTGCTTTGGTAAACAACACAGATCTCTGTATTGTCAGCAGGGATGTGGCAGTTTTGTCTCCCTGCAGAGGATGGGATTAAAACCGTCACATCCTTTAGTAAAAACAGTACACAGTATACACATAGACATTTGCTAGGCACACAGTTAACCCTTTGATTGCCCGAGATGTTTACCCCTTCCCAGCCAGTGTCATTAAGACAGTGTTAATTATTAGCACTGATCACTGTAGTAGTGTCACTGGAGATGTCAGTGTCAGTTAGTCAGTTAGTCAGTTCCCACAAAATGTCAGATTGCCCGCCGCACTATAAGTCTCTGATCTCCGCCATTACTAGTTAAAAAAAAAATTCCAGATTAATATTATTGGCTGTCGATATAAATAAACTGAACCTACATTGCATTTTAATAGATAGGTGTTTAGAACAATTAAGGGACTTTAAAGGTACTTCACAACATGAAAACATATTTATAGTCATAGAACATTTCCTTAGAATATCTTTAAAGTTAAAATAACATTTATTTAATTGCAAAATTAAAATGTTTTGCTAAAAAGCAGACATGCACAAAGTATGGCTGACAAACTATATTTTACAAGCAGTTCATTGATTTTCAGTAGTCCCAACATGTTTCACCCATCAGGGCTTCTTCAGGGAAAATGATCGCTGCTTATTCTAGAGCTACATACAAAAATATACAAAAAAGTTGTACCCAAAAATTACAAAAATATCAGTGATCAGAACAATTAGTAAACAATACATTTGGTTTTATCTGAAAACCTTGGTCTGCCATGCTTACCCAAAGTGTCTCCAATAACAAATTATAAAGATGCTTTTATGACTGATGGCGAGGATTGGGGTCCAAATAGTGATCACAGGGGACATAGAAGGACCAAGCTGTAGAAAATTAGAATAGTTATAGATCCATAGCTTAAAACAAGAGGCAAAATACCTCCCACAAAGAAATTCTACAACTGACTTACCCCAATCCTTACTCCAAAGTCCCTTAATTTTTCTATACACCTAGAAATTTGATTTTTAAAAAAATTGTTTTATTGTATATGTTTTATGGCATAAAGAAGAAAATATTGGGTTTTATTTCAAATTTTTCAGTTATAGCGCAAAAAATAAAACCCCCAGTAGAGATCAAACACTGCAAAAAGAGAGTTGTTTAATGTTAAAAAAAAAAAAGATATAAATTTAGTTTGGGTACAGTGTTGCATGACCGCACAAGTGTCAACTGAAGTAGCTCAGTGCAGTATAGCAAAAAATGGCCTGATCAGTGTCAGGAAGGGGGTAAAATCTTCCGAAGGGCAATTGGTTAAAATGTATTTAATGCCTAAATTTTTATTTTAGATTTTGATGAGTAGTTACAACCCTTGTCAGGTTTGTATTTTTATTGTGTGTCCTTGTTAGGGAAACCACTCTCTGTTTGTTTTGGAGACCATTGTCACTGGGACTGAAAGTGAGGGGGGTACCAAAATTTTGAGTTGCCATCAAACAGGAATAGAAAATAAATATTCCTGTGGGAATACTTGCTCCAGTGACAGCTGTCTAAGAAGGAAGAATGCTTTTTTCTCACTTTGAAGACAGGGTTGCTGTTAGAAATCACAGGGGCACCATATAGCCCAGGAGGGCTGGCTGTACTGCCTTATCAGCAGCCTTGTTTGAGGATATTCACTTACTGTTGTGTCTATGGCACAGAAAGTAAAGGTAATTGCCTAATGGGTCAAAGATGAAAAAAAAACTGGCAGGGCTCCCAACTTTCTCTATCTCATACAAAATGCATACATTTTGGCTTTAGTTATATTTTAACAGCCAAACAAATGATATTGTTGAAATCACAGTTTTTCTTTAACAACATACAAAGTGGTAGTTTACAGTTTGAAAAGAGCAACTAATGCATCATATTTAAGCAGACCAAGAAAGGGATAACTTGACAGATGGACAATTCATGCCACGTACGCAACTGAAAGACAGAAGATGGTTGCATACATGTTAATAGGCATGCCTATTCTGGTCGTGCCTCTTGACCACCTCATTTCATGCAAAATGATTTTCTATATGTTCTTTATTATTTTCTAATTATTTTAAAATTAAATCATAATTGTATAGTTATATTTAAATTTGGAATTATTTTTCATATCTATTGCATTCTTTGAGGTAACTCAGGTGTAGTGCTCAGCGAGGAAGGTAGCATAGCACATAATCAATGGCAAGAGGATGCAGTCCTGTCAAAAGACTCTACAACAGCCCTGCTCCATCTGATTAAAAGAGATAATAAAAAATGTATATTCAAAAACTACAAGGAGAGGGCTTCCTCTTGTTACCATAGAGATTGTATTTCCTGGATTACATTAGCAGTTTACTATATAATTGTACTTGTTGACTGGAGTTTCCCTGTAACGCTGGTTTTACAGGATATGGCTGTCACTTGATTTAGTTGTCTTCTTTTTTCCTATGAATGTTATATTTGTCTTCTTTTTTTCTTCAAAATAACTGAAAATGTTTCTTTTTACACAGAGTAACACATGCAATTAAATACATTCTCACATCTCCTTATATGCGATAACACTATTTCGATGTGCATTTGTAATGTTATTAATCTGAGTTTTTCTTGTGCTTTTGTGGAATGTTGAAATTACTATTATTATTTTTTTAAAAGATAACAGTATGCAATAAAAAAGCTAGTAAAAGTATTGAGTGCTTTTGTTAATTCTGTGGGATGTTTTAAAGTGCTTTACATCAGAAAACAAAAAGTAAAAACAGTACAGAATTTTTTTGTCACATGTTACCATTCAATATGGTCATCTGAACAGCCTAAATACAGTATATGTA
Source organism: Staurois parvus (assembly GCF_062004578.1). Lineage (NCBI taxonomy): Eukaryota > Metazoa > Chordata > Amphibia > Anura > Ranidae > Staurois > Staurois parvus. The sequence goes on from NW_028317827.1 coordinate 2,527,383, forward strand.
GCACTACCCCCTTAGGAGTCACTGAAGTTTGGGTCCCCCTATAGTCCTGTGCAGTCAGGCAACAAGCATTTCCATTCATTCAGACTTGCATCCAGGACACAGTGACTAGTCCTTGCAGTGATCCTTGCTCTGGAAGTTGGTGACGTTCCTAGCTTTCCTCCTTCCAAAACCGTCTGGCTGTAGGTGAGCCCCTCTCCATCTGGGCCCCCTCCCAGACTCCTTCTCTCCAGCATCACTTCTCCATCTTCCACCTGAACTCTCCTGCTGCTGAGCAGGCTCTGTCACTTTTAAGGGTTGTCCTGGCCTCATGCCAAGCCTCCTGTTGGGGATTGGCCAGGATCCCTTGAGAGTGCAGACCAGCCACTCCTCACCCCCTTCCACTGCTTCTGGAATCTTCTCCAAAATTCTAATGCAGGGGGAAGACCCAAAAAGCTAGTCTGCAGAGCCTCATGGCCTGCATTTGACCTCCCTCTGACTATCTCCACAGGCTGCTACTAAGCCTCTATCTAAACATTTAGAATCTAGCTTCCCCTAGCTAACTAGGAGGGTGCTACATATACACCAGTTGTTTTGGTGATTTATTTTTCTCAGTTCGGGAGGTCCAGTTGATGTGAACAAGTAAAAAAAATCTGCTGCTCCACTAAAGTTAAAGGATAAGTTTAGGGAAGCTTTTGGGTTTAAGAACGCTTTAAAGTATATAAAAATGTTTGATTTCCTAACTTTCGGTCCTAGAGACAAAGGTCATCAAGACGAAGAGAAGGGATGAATTTCACTAGACAGGGGACATAACTTTAACCCTGGTCTACCTAAACACAGCTCTAAAACTATCCTGCAATACAATATTTAAAGTGGTTCTAAAGGCTACACTTTCTCTTTAACCCTTTCACTGCCAGAGCCGTTTTTGCATTTTTTTGCACACTTGTTTAAAAAAGCATTAGGTCTGAAGATTACACAAAACTACCAAACATTATATTATTTCTGAAAGCTGACACTGCAGAGAATAAAATAGTGGTAGTTCTTATTTTTTATGTCACAGGATATTACCGCAAAGGTCTAGGAAACGCAAAATTTCAGTAAAAAACACACCAAAGTGAATTTTAGGGAAAACAAACACAATACATTATGCACATTTTTGGTAAAATATAAAAGACAAGGTTGCACCAAGTAAATAGTGTCTTGGAAATTCGCTTTAACGAATTTCTCCTTACCGTGAGTAGTCGCAGTTGGATGCGCAGAAATCCCCCATAAAGCTGTGTGAATCTCGCTTACCACGACTGTAGCTAAACTACACGATTCCTGCCCATCCAACTACTTTTAGCTTCTGTTGAAATGTGGGGATGATGGAGCTCCGTTACCCTAGAATGATCAAACGACACTCTCAGGATGATGGTTGAATTCACATAAGGGCTGTTTTCAGACTCAGCCCCTGGTTTTATTAAAAATACACACATGCCCCCCACATGAATAAAGTCAATCCCCTCCCACCGAACAATGCAATGGGGAGTGCCTATACACAGGATGTACATTCCGATTGGAGCATAGCCTTTCCTATTATCTATCACTGGTCCTCCCCCATGAGCCTTCTGAGGTCAGCAGACTTCCTCCCCTTCCCCCCCCATGAGCCATCTGAGGTCATATTTCCTGTCCTACTAGCTCCCATTGGCATGCAAATCCTTTGTACAAGTATTCCCTAAGCTAAACACCAGTCTGTACCTGGATGGGCCCAATACGATCTTTATTAAAACACATCCATCCAAGATACAGTTTCAAGTTGGTAATGGGTTGTAAGATATGCATAAGCCTACACGTGGAGTTCACACCGCTTGGCGCCTTGCGTTATGAAGCCCATGTGGTACTATGCTGCTGATATGTGGATACAGGCCCACGGTCTACTGCCAGCGACATTCGCATCGAATGCTGTGGTGGCATACACGCCGGTCTATAAGCGCAGATCTGCCATCTCATCCATTACCAAGCTGAGTACTGTAATACATACATTGTACATGCGCATGGCCCAATTGCAGCCTTCAGAGCTTTAATTAAGCCACACGAGAGACATATGAATAACACTCATATATGACACATTTAAAGTTCGACCAACAATACAAAATTTCCATGACATTCCCTCCTGTTTTATCATATTCTCCTCGTGTCCCTTCTTGATCTTCTTCAGCTTGATGGGTGTAGTCTCAAACCTCAAAGAGTTCCTGTAGTTGTCCCTGAGAATAAAGCTCCACGGGGTACCTGAAACAACAAGACCCGACGCAGACACGACGCAAACAGGCTTGATTGAAGCAATGATCCTCAAGAGCGTTGGAACCTTCACTACAGGAAGGCTCTTGCAAAAACCACAAACAGATTTGTGGTATGAATAAGGCTTGTGATCCCACGGTGGTCTGGGGAGATCCAGCAATAGATTCTCAAATTGCCCCTGCAGACGGGGCCACACAAGGCTGGTCTCGACCCAGACAGTTTTCCAAATCGCAGACACAAACCGTGATGAGGCTTGAAGCTTGCTTGAAGGTCTTGGAGAATGTGGTCTTCAGAGAGATAAATTAGAGGGAAGCCAGGACGTAATCTGTAGAGAAGGTGGTTGGTTGGTGAGGTCTTCCTCCGATCAGTGGTTGGAGTGAAATCCCAGGAGCGGGCATGGAGATGTGGTCGTCTGCCCGAGCTTGGCTTACACGGTCGATGAGGCAACAGGAACATCTCACCGCAGCATATAAAAGGCAGATGAAAAAGAGAAGCATCAGGACATACACTCCCACTTCCTTCAACCAAGATCCGATGGAGAACAGGGAATCTCCCAATCCTCCCAAACCCTTGAACGGATTCCAACCCTCACTAGCTATAGCTCTAGCTTTTCCCTGTAGTTCACTAACTTTGTCCATATGGGCCTGGACCTTGTCATCGGTGTCTTCTATCCAAGTACAACAATCCTCTCCGATGAACTCACAGAACCCCCCTTTGGCGGCTAAAAGATAATCAAGGGCCATCTTCTCCTGAAGCACTAAAATTCCCATTTGCCGTTGTTCTTGGGCAATTTCTCTGACAGCCTCTACGGTCTCGTTAAACATACTATCCACGATGACAGAAAAATTGTTCAGGCGCTTCATAAGTTCTATTCCCCATCCTGTCCATGAGGGGAACCAAGCCCATGCCTGGTCGCCCTCAGAGAACAGCTCTCTGCGAACTCTCCCTGCCATCCTTACCTTCTTGTGGACCATCAACTCTTCATGATCCATCACTACATAGGATGCGGGGACTAGCTTTATGAAGGCACACGAACCTTTCGCTTTCTGGGGAAATGTTCTATAGGCTGCCGAACCACACAGAAAATAGTATGGACCTGTCAGAGCAGAGCAGGAGGAGTTCCTCGTTCGGCCTCTGGCATTGAGCAACAGTTGCACAGACTGGGGGATTGCTCCCTCAGTCTGCACATCACATCCGTCCTTCCAACACACGTGGTCTGGTCGGTCAGTGTGGTTACTCAGAAGGGAAGTCTGGTTAGTCAGATTGACAGTTATACCTCCCTCACAGGTGGTAGTCCCAACAAACTTGTTACCTGTGCCAAAGCTGATGTTAAAGCACACCTGAGGGCTGCCTAGCTGTCCAGTTACCCATAATGGACTGAAGAGGGTCCTACTGGAGCTAGAGCTAATATTGGTGCTAAAACTGATGTTACCTGCTAAAAATGTGTCATTAAGTTCTACCGACAAATGTCTACGTGGGGGCTGACCAGGGGTCCCTTGCTTTTTCATGCCGACGCGGATGTCATATAGGGCATGAACAGCGGCCATTGCGGACATGTGATGACTGGGTGGGGGCTTAGAGCATACCCAACAGTTGGTTTTGTTGGCGGTTCTGGCTAAACGCAGGTGCATTTTAAATAAAAGGTTGGGGTATCTGCCGTCTTTTCCTCCGTTTACACACATGTAAGACATACAAACAAAAAGAAAAAGGAAAATGACACCCCTCATTCTCTGGTGTAGCTGAAAAGCTTCTTGCAGTGGCTTGCGTGCACCCAGTTGTCTTGTCCCTCGAGCTTGAGTGAGGTAGGTGTCGTCAGCTGGACTTGGTATGGTCCGGTGAACCGTGGCTCGAGTTCGGTTCTTTGATGTTTCTTTAGGACGACCCAATCACCTGGCTCAATAGAAAGAACACCTGTTATTGCATTTGGATCCGGGAGCGATTTACGAACCCAGTGGTGTATCTTCTGCAGCTCCCGTTGCAGAGATTGCACATAACCTGTAAGCTGTGAATGCAAAGACGACAACTGTTGAGGAAAGTACAACCCTGTTTTGGGAGTTCCCCCAAACAACACCTCGTAGGGTGACAGCCCATGTGGTTGCCGAGGGGCATTCCGGATGGAATAGGGGGCAATGGGGGGACACTCAGGCCAAGGTTTTTGGGTATCGGAAGACGTTCAACCTTACCGCTACTCTCGGGGTGATATGGGGTGTGTCGCCGCTGACTCCAGTTCCACCAAAGAAATGCAGTCGTGTCCTTTGGAAGAGAGGTTAGTAGTGGACAAAGAAGACATGTTAGCAGAAGAGGTGTTAGTATTGTTAGTCGTGTTGCAAAATTCAGCACTGTCATTGCTGTCCTCCCCCCCTTCTCATCTTCCAATACAGGAAGAAGAGAAGCTGGGTTAAGAATAGTGCATCGTTTGATAGTGAGGTTAGTAGGGGTTAGGAGGGCTTTCCCCTGAGAGGGGTACCTTGCCTTGGATGTCCTGTTTTCGCAAGACCGTTCTTGCTGCACTGGTGTCGGTGAGGCAAGGGAGGGAATATTTTAATTCCTCTAGAAAAAGATGGATCTGGGCCGACACCGATTTGTCAACTTCCTATGAGAATTCATAGGAGTTACTTACCATGGTGGTCATAGGGGCGGAGGACTCATCAGGAATGAACTGCCACCGACCTTTAGGTAATTGGGGACAGCTCCTCCTCATGTGCCCCATTTGGTGGCACTGGAAGCACCTGGGTGGGGGCCTATCCTTCCTGTGACTCAGATCCCTTGGTTTTTCGTGTGGGGTCTGGGACATAAGAACTTTGGCCTTGTCTTGTTTTCTTCTATCCATTTCCCTCTCTATTGCCGCAAGAGTGGAAAGGATAGCAGGGATAGACATCTCATTATATTCGGGTCGGGCCAGAACCAGCCTTTCCCGAATTTTAATATTGATGCCTTCCAAAAATTTGGCCCGCAACAGAATGTGCGTCGCGGTCACCTTTACCCCTTCAGTTGGAGCATCAGGTCCAACTTCCAGATCCGCATTCCAGTGCCGTCTGCTTGAGACGGCGCCAGAAGCAGGCGCTTTCCTCATTAGGACCCTGGGTGAGCTTCATCATGTCCGTAGTAGAGGTAGCACCATACATTTCTGGAAGCTTTGCCTTTAGCTGTGTACAGAACTCTTTGCCCCCTGAAGTCATCTCCTCATGCGTGGTTATAGAGCACCCTGCAATCACTGTACTGGCCACTTCCATGCCCACCTTAGCCCGCAGGATCTGCGCACAATCTGACCCGCTCATACCATAGCTGAACTGGTTTTGTCCAAACATTCGAGCAAATCCTCTCGGATTGACTCGATAGTCCGGGAGCTCAGCCAGAATAGTGCGGATCTCTGCCGGGGTGAAGGGGACATGCCAAACTACCCGTTCCCCTAAAGTCCGTTCCCCCTGTGCATTGGGAGGACCTTCAAATTGCTGCACTCTGACTGGATAGGCCTCGGTCCGGGAAGAGTGCAAGGGCTGACCCAGCTTCATCGGTGGGCTTAGATTAACCACCTCGCTTACTGCACCTTCAGGTTTGAGGTCCCTCAGATCAGGGTATAGCTGGGGGCAGGGGTCTGATCAGTGGTTCGTAGCGCTTTGATGCAATCCGCCCTGTTTCTTAACCGGGTGTCTATTCCCCTTGATTCACAGATAGTCTGCAAATCGGTTGTTGAGTAGGCTTCATAGTTGGAAACAGAAGGAGCTGGGGTGAAGCAGGAAGAAGGGAGAGGTAGAGGTAGAGGCTGAGGCATAGATACAGAAGACACAGAAGGTACATCAAGAGTGACGTCACTAACAGAAGAGACAGGTGCAGTTATACTTCTCTCAGCCACTGTTGGTTGTTGGGGAACCCCAGCAGACCCTGATCCTGCCTGCCTTAGTAGAGTCAGCCCTGAAAGAGCTTCCTCCACCTCTGACACTGGATCCTCCTGTTTTATTCCCTCTGGAGGCCAGGTATACATCACCTGGTTCTTCCGGACAGATACCAGTTTATGTATGCCCTGCTTCCCTAATCGGATTGATCTGTGAAGCCATAGCTGTGCGATCTCTAGTTCTGACGCCTGCATTCGTGGTCCAAATTCAGAGATGAATTTTTCCCACCTCCATGCGTCAAATGTACCTTCCCGGGGAATTTCCCATCTGGTACCCTTCGACCATTTATTCCACCTTTTGAGGGGTTCTGTAGACTTCCCCCCCAAACTCACCTTCATCAGTTGTGCAGCTGTCCTTACCCTGAAGAGGGCTGGTTCCCCCTCTCTCTTCATGGACTGACTACTGCCCATCGTGACTAGTCACTGGTATATATCCCGCGTCCGGGTACCTGTTTACCCCCTGGAGCACTCGGTGGGATCCTACCGAGAGGCCTGATTCCACCACTTTCCCAGCACAGCGTAATTTATGTGATACTTATCGATCACCCGAAGCGCATCAAGTGGCGGTCAGACTGAGAGCACACCTCCCACTCCCACAGCACAATTTATGTGATCCTGACCACCCGAAGTGTTTGTGGTAACCAGGCTAAGTGTTATACTTCCCTGGACCGCCCACTCGCACAGCGTAATTTATGTGGTTCTCATCACCCACTGTGTTTGGCAGGCCACACCGCACAATGATGAAAGTGGCTTTTCTCTCCCAGCACACAGTAGCTAACACAAGTCAAAACAAAAAGAGGGGTTCTTGGATGTTACTTAGGGGTCACTGGCTGGCCGGAAACCTGCTAACTGACCTTTAGGAAATTTGTGTAAAGAAAAAAACTTTCCTAATACACACAGAAAAACCCTTTTTCAACCTGAAAAACTGTTAAAAAGGACAAAGTGGATCCTTATGAAAAACATGGGACGTGTCACAGTAAAACAATTACACAGAGGTGAACCAAAAAACTGCGCCAAGAATAACCCGTTGCTGACGCGAAAATCAATCCTATCAGCGCCGCTAAACAATCTGCGCTACACACGCGATCTTCACTGCAACCACCTAAAACCGTTTACACAAAAAGTGTGCTGGACGCGAAACACGCAACGCAGCAGCTTTAAAACAAACCCGCTTTACAATAAGGAACTACTTTTAACAAGAAAAACACAAGAAAAACATAATCACTATACAAGAAATCTATGTGCAAAAACCCAGACTTCACCACGCTCACTAAATGTGGAACACGTGAGGGAAAAACTCGCTTAACACACTTTAAATTGGCCGGCAATACGCAAATTTAAAGCTAAAAGCAAACAAATGAAACTGTAAAAAATTTGGATTAAAAACACAATATGGGTCAAATGCATATAGGAAACTTCATGCACATTGCATAGAGATTACTGCACATGTGGTACTCAACAAAATGGCCACCAACAGGGAAAGCACATGGTCATTAACAAAATGGCCACCAAACAAAAGGAGTACATGTGGTTAGTCAAGAAAATGACCCCCCACAGGGAAGCACATGGTAACACTAGAATGACCCCCCACAGAGGAGCACACGGCAGACTCTAGCCTCAAAATTGCCTCTAACCTCTTACATAAAACAGACTTTTGGACAGAACATACACTGGACAATTACACAACAATATGAAGTACACATACAACACAATTTGGCACAATCACAGAACAGATATAAAACACCAACATGTCACACTAACATGCACATGTAACAGAAAGGACCCCCTGCTGCATGCTTGCTGGGAGCAGTAGTACCACAAAACATTGCACAGACTACATACACACAGAGATCTTACAGCAGTTAACAATTAACCTAAGCCTTTCAGCACTGTAATAATTACCTCACGTGGAGGGGGGTAGAGCAATCACCACAGTACCTACAACCCACAAATACTTACCTAACACTATGCAACAACTTTTACCCACTAAAACATATACCCGTTTAATTTTTGGTTGGAAGATTTTTAAACTTGACCAAATCCAGCCAACCAAACCCACCCCTCTGCTGCTCTCCGCAGAGACAAACCCTCGTCTTTCACCCACAAATCAAGAGTTTAGGACAAAAAACTAGGTCCTTGCTAAGCGGTAATTCTTGTTAGCTAACAGAGAACGAAATCAGCCACACGAACGCGCAAAAAGCGATCCTCTTAATGGCAGAGAGACCTGAAATGTGCCGGCATACTTTTTTTAGATGGCTCATTTCCCCCTCGTACTGGGTTAGCTATGCAAGAATACGCGTTAGTATCCACCAGGCTCGCCAAACTGTCTTGGAAATTCGCTTTAACGAATTTCTCCTTACCGTGAGTACTCGCAGTTGGATGCGCAGAAATCCCCCATAAAGCTGTGTGAATCTCGCTTACCACGACTGTAGCTAAACTACACGATTCCTGCCCATCCAACTACTTTTAGCTTCTGTTGAAATGTGGGGATGATGGAGCTCCGTTACCCTAGAATGATCAAACGACACTCTCAGGATGATGGTTGAATTCACATAAGGGCTCGTTTCAGACTCAGCCCCTGGTTTTATTAAAAATACACACATGCCCCCCACATGAATAAAGTCAATCCCCTCCCACCGAACAATGCAATGGGGAGTGCCTATACACAGGATGTACATTTCGATTGGAGCATAGCCTTTCTTATTATCTATCACTGGTCCTCCCCCATGAGCCTTCTGAGGTCAGCAGACTTCCTCCCCTTCCCCCCCATGAGCCATCTGAGGTCATATTTCCTGTCCTACTAGCTCCCATTGGCATGCAAATCCTTTGTACAAGTATTCCCTAAGCTAAACACCAGTCTGTACCTGGATGGGCCCGATACGATCTTTATTAAAACACATCCATCCAAGATACAGTTTCAAGTTGGTAATGGGTTGTAAGATATGCATAAGCCTACACGTGGAGTTCACACCGCTTGGCGCCTTGCGTTATGAAGCCCATGTGGTACTATGCTGCTGATATGTGGATACAGGCCCACGGTCTACTGCCAGCGACATTCGCATCGAATGCTGTGGTGGCATACACGCCGGTCTATAAGCGCAGATCTGCCATCTCATCCATTACCAAGCTGAGTACTGTAATACATACATTGTACATGCGCATGGCCCAATTGCAGCCTTCAGAGCTTTAATTAAGCCACACGAGAGACATATGAATAACACTCATATATGACACATTTAAAGTTCGACCAACAATACAAAATTTCCATGACAATAGATACCCAACATGTCAAATCTTAAATTTGTATGTTCCCATGAAATGGCGACAAAGTTCAGTACCCTATATTTTCTCTAGGTGAGACTTCAAACAGGTCATCAGGTTAGTGTTACAGAAGAGGTCTTGTGCTAAAATTATTGTTCTCACTTCGTTGTGCGTAGTGATATGTAACATGTGTATCGCAATCAACGTTTTCACACATATGAGCGTAAACACATACATCGAGGGCACCTATGTGCGTATATGTGGGTGGGGGGGTTAACATTTTTTGGGGAGGATGTTATGGGGATGTTGGGTGTAACTTTACTTTTTTGCAATAAAAAAAAAAGAAATTACCTTTTTTTTGCATCCCCTATGTGATGATTTTTAGGTGACAGATTATCTTTTAAGAGACATGCAGGGTCTAAAAAATGCTGCATGTCTCCTCTGGGCTCCACTGAATGTATTGCAATTTAAATCACATTAAATCGTAATTAAAGGGTGACCCAGAAGTGACATCATACACAACACTTTCTGGGTCACAGCAAGAAGGATGTGTGTCTGCTCTCCTCTCTCCCCTCCACCTGCCACCTTTTTTGCAATAAAAAAAAAAGAAATTACCTTTTTTTTGCATCCCCTATGTGATGATTTTTAGGTGACAGATTATCTTTTAAGAGACATGCAGGGTCTAAAAAATGCTGCATGTCTCCTCTGGGCTCCACTGAATGTATTGCAATTTAAATCACATTAAATCGTAATTAAAGGGTGACCCAGAAGTGACATCATACACAACACTTTCTGGGTCACAGCAAGAAGGATGTGTGTCTGCTCTCCTCTCTCCCCTCCACCTGCCAGCACCCACGATGTTGGTCCTGGGCCCATAGATGGCCAAGCAGAGCCCTGATTACATGGCAGAGACGTGGCTGGGGGGGCATTATTGGGGGTATGTGGAAGCAATCGGGTAGCAGCACAGCCGCCCAACTGCTTCCACCTAACAGGCACGGGTCTGCTTGTCAGCTTTATACACAATCCCAATGGCTGCAGCCTCTAGATTATGTGTAAAATGTATGGGCTTGGCAGCGAAAGGGTTAGAGCAGTAGTAACCCCAAAAGAAAACATTTATTATATTGCAGCTTACCAGTTCTTAGATGTGTTTGCTGCATTCTTTTTCTTTTTTTCCTTTGTTTTCACCTGGTGCTCTGGCCAGTAAGTCTGTTGTTTTTGAACAGAACCAGCTGTCCTACAGATATAGCAGTTAAAGGGATGAAACAAGCCATTTACTACTGACCGTGGTGATTACAATTGTCAGCTTTTATTTATTTAGGTAAAATCTTCATCCCAATATGGAAACAAAAGTTTGCTCTAACTGTTTATAAAGTGTTAGCTGGAGTTTGGCTTCAGTTTGTTAGTATATCTAAGGCCCCTTTCACACGAGTGGACCCATCATTTTTAAAGTGGATCCAATCAGATGCTCCATTGCTCTATGTAAATGGTCATGTGTCTGCTTACACTCACCTGCATCCGATCTGATCCTGTGTGCTAAAAACAGATGGATAGAGATCTGTTCTGGTTGATCGGATTGGATGACAGTTGGACGGAAATGGACTGGTGGTCCGTTTCCATCCGACAGCCCACAGAGGACAGTGAGCTGTGTCCGTGTCTGCTCTGCATAAGCGGAGCAGACACAAACCTGTCATGCGCTTGCTCAGCAGGGATCAGCGGGTAAATCCCCCACTGAGCAAGCAGATCCACTGACGGGTCTGCCCCATGCGAAAGGGGACTTAATCTGCTAGTACATCTAACACTCCCCTCCCCCAGGATAACAATGCTGCTATTCAAAGGTGCCACTGTGCTCTTCCATCCAGAGTGGCGTCATTGTAATACAGGAGGTGTGTTACTGCCACCAACATTAGGTGAAAACAGAAGGAAAACAAAAACTAATGCAGCCACCACATCTAATGATTGGTAAACTGCAACATATTAAATTTTGGCCTTGAGTTGAATATCACTTTAGTGCATTCACTGCATTAAAGTTAAAAAAGTCCCAATACTTTTACCACCTTCCCGCTTTCCATCTCCCAACATGTACTTGCTGTCCTTCTCATGGCCGCTGGGTCCAGCATTTATCAGTGCAATTCCCTGAACTACCTAGATGCTAAGGGCAATGGAATGATAGCCTTCAACTGTCATCAACCAGCCTGCCAGGAGGAGGGTGCAAGGTTCTACCAAGGGTATCCTTCCAATGAAATCTGCAGATTGAAAAAGAGCAAAACTTTAAAAAAGCAACTAGCATTTGCAGAATGAGAAGTAACCAATGGCAGTTCCATGATTCTCCTGGGAAAGGTTTGCTTTAAAACATTTTGCTGATGAGGCATTCTAAGATTTTAATACCTACAAAGTTGTAGGCCCCTAACCCTCCCCATCTATACTGTTCATAGGTCCCTGAATAATGCCATACAACATATAGAGAGGAAACGTGTCTCCTGTAATTGAAAATGTCAGATGTTTGCAGTGATGTAATGCAATGTCAGCCTGTCATGAAAGCTGCCATCCTAGTGATAATGTCTTTCTCTCTTCTTCTGCATGCTTGTCTAGTCTCGGCAGACACCCGAGGGTGAGTTCCTCCCTCTCGATCAGCTGGAACTGGATGTAGGATTCAGCACAGGGGCTGATCAGCTTTTTCTGGTCTCCCCTCTTACAATCTGCCACGTGATTGACGCCAAGAGCCCCTTCTATGACCTCTCCCAGCGATCCATGCAGACGGAGCAGTTTGAAATTGTTGTCATCCTGGAGGGCATAGTGGAAACAACTGGTGAGTTGCCTTTTATTTTATTGCCTAATCTTAATCTGCTGTTTAGAAAGGAACCATTCGTTAGAAGCAAGGAAATAAAAGAGTCCATATTTGTGCTGGCTTGTGTCCGCTTACTCTCAGACGGAAGAAATGTTTTCAAAGAACTGCATTTTTTATATTTTTGATATATTTTTTTAATTGTAGGACAGCCTACCACTTTGAAAATATTCCTCGAGTTTGACCCAGATTATGATGTTTCTGACACAAAATAGCTATCTTAAATCTACTTCTTTTGACAAAAACTGTTGGCTTGACTTTTAGATGAGAATCTGTCCTATAGCATATTTTTTAAATACCTCTGTTCTATCCTTCTAACCTCCTTCATGACCCTTCCTTACTAAAAATCCTAACGTGGAATTCGGGGAATTATCTTTTTTGATACTTACGTTGGTCCAGCTTGGTTCAATATACAGTAAGTACTCATATATAATATCTGGAGGGCCACTAAGGATACTTTAAATCACTGTAGCAGTCTGGCCTACATATGGTGATAGCTGTGATCTTCATTGGAGTGCATTGGAGAGCGCATCAGAGAGTTGAATTTAATTTTGTTTAAAAGCGGAACTTCACTCTCTCAGTCAGCTATATTTAATCTTTATGCCACTAGCATTAGTAAGTAGATATGAACGTATATTATATTTACTTGTTTTAAACTTTTTTTTACATTTCTCCAGTTACTTCCTGGTTTCCTGCCTAGGCAAATTATGTAATAGATCCCAGGAGTCTTCGGGAGGGGTTTTATTAGCTAAGCACACCCTCCTGCCTTTGTTCACCTGCCCTTGTTTCTATCCATTTAAATGCATGTTCCTCCATTGTGAGGACTCTCAAGATTTATAGAGTTAGGATCACAGATACTCAGGGTGCCGTGATGTGGCTCTGTGGCTTACGTATGTATTTGCAAATGTGTGCTAACTAAACCCCTGTTTTTAAAACGCATGTTCTTAGACAGGTTAATTTGGTTTTTGATAGCTAACTGGCTGGCAGTTTGAACTGGCTTTCTTATCCCCCTCTTTTGATACGTTATACTTATCCATGTTCCTTGCCGACAATAGCCATTATTTAACTGGGGTAGGCTGGCAAGTTGAACTGGATAGTCCTATTTTTTACTTTGTGACGCCTTCCATGTTCACTGTTTAAAAAGCCAGTTATAGACCTGGGTAGGTGACCAGTTTTTTCTTTGTACTTCCTGGTTTCCTGCCTAGGCAAATTATGTAATAGATCCCAGGAGTCTTCAGGAGGGGATTTATTAGCTAAGCACACCCTCCTGCCTGCATGCCTAAGCTAAGAGCAGATGGATTCCAGGAAGTAAATGCTACATGAATCATCTGCCCTTACTCAAGATGGCAATGGCCATAAATGCTAGGGGGTGTTTTTAAAAGGGATTTCTTAGCAAAGTAAAGCACAGAGATGTAGGTTGATGTCTGAGTTTGCTTTAAATATTAAGAATTAGGTAAACAGTGTTTTTGTTTTGTGGTGCTCAGATGCAGTGAAGTTCCGCTCTAAGTAAGGATTGTTAGCCTAATGTGCAAGGCTTGTGAGTTGAGCCATTGAGAATAAGAACTCTTTACTGAATAGGAGGGTTTGTTGCATATTACTACCTACAGTGTGTGTTTTATGGACACAGAGAAAAGGACATGTTTTGCTTTCATAAGTATTTTTATTTTCATTTTATAAAGACAGAAAAAGCAACAGCACAATATTGCTCATATATCAAAGTGCAAAAACAAGAATAAAAAAGACAAATACACCTCTCATGTCATACATCATAGACTAGCAGGGTACAATAAGAATAGTCGTGGGGCTGAGGGATATAAACAACTAATGTCCTTCCCCCTTTGTCTCTCAGGATGTATGGTTACAGTATATCCTTAGCCGCATTTTTCTCATCTCCTTTTTGGGAGACTTGCTGGGCTTTACCTATCCAAGACCCCCATTGTAGGAGGGGTCCAGCTTAAAGGTAGCATGCTGAGGGGGGGTATTAGGCTGGGTGTGCTGGGTTGGCCCCCAGTTTCTGTTTTGTCTTGCTTTTTTCTGCACTCTGTCTTCTATACCCCCTGGGGAGTCCCCCCCCTCTTTTTTTCTCCTTCCCTTCTCTTTTGCCTATTCCTATTCTGCGAGACATATCTTTACCAGAATAGCCTCTTTATCAGTGGTGGGCCACTGATTTGCTGTGAGAGTTGCTCCTGGATGCTTACTCTTGCCTGGATGATTCAAGGTATTCCTTATACATCCTAGAAGTTAGACCTTCAATATCTTTGTTAATAGAGATGTTATGTCTACATACTGCTGTTTATTCCTTGCACATGTATTACTGAGCAACTCTCTTTTGGCATTGCTCACCTATATGCCACTTACTATTGTTATCTTGTTCTTTAAGTCCTTATAGATAAGAGTGCTCCCTGCTGTAGAGATGAAGATCCTTTACTACACTGTGTTTGTATACTAACCTTATATTTTTACTTGGTACTTTGTAATCTGGCTATTGATAGTCTTGTTTTGCTTTGTCCATGTTCCTGTATATCCTCAATAAAGTTTAAGTGGAACAAAAAAAAACTAACAGTCGTAAAGGCAGGATGCTTCATCAACAGCAGAATTCCCATTTAACTCACCCCTTATTGGCAAAAGTAACCAGCATGGTAACACCGTATAAAGTATCTGGCGTATTGTACCCTGATGTGCCGTCAAGAACCTTGAGGGCCTAGAAGACCTAAGTAGAAAGAAGGAAAAAAAAGAAAGGAGAGCAAAGAAAGGTAAAGAGAAGAGAAAAAATAGCCGGTCTGTTCACAGTAGAGACACTCGCATCCTGCGCCCAGAGGTATCCATGAGGTTTCAATCAAAATGTGGTTATATCTAGCCCATGGTTCTCAGGTCTTTATGAACCTTTGAACAGCATCCTGTAAGACACACTGTTTTCATGAAGAACAATCCACATGATTTGCTTGCAGAAAGGACACCAAAGGTTGTTTCCACAATTTGTTTCTAGTCATTTTGAACTCCAAGAAAGTGAAAAAATCTGGCGTGTTTGAACATTTAGGAATTTTATCTATTGAAGTGTTAAAAAGAGCAACATGGGATGTTTGTGGAACCAACACACTTGTGACCCTACGCAATAATGCATAGACACCATTCCAGAATCTGCAAATCCTGGGGCACTCCTATCAAACATGATACATGGACCCTCACAGATTACATCCTTGGAAAAATAGCAGAGAAGAGGAAAGGTACATTTTAGCCAAATGAGTTGGGACTTAATACCATCGAGTGAGTATCTTCAGATTAGCTTCCATCAGGGCAACATTTGTAATACCAGTAAATGAACATAGAAAGCATTTATGCCATGTATCAAGATCCCTTTCCTCTAAAATTTCCCTCTTTCATTCCAGCATATAAGAGAATTTGGTTGAAATGCCCAGGAGCAGCTTATAGGTGAGAGATATACCAGCCCACTGACCCGGGTCCTACATGCAAGCCCATAGTGTTAAAGTAGATAAATGCTTTTAAATTAAAACCAAGTGAAACGTTTTACATAAGTACCTACTACTCGGTCCCAGTGTGGTTTTAAATATTCAGGACTGGCACCCTTTGGATAGGGAACAACGTGCATCTTGTCCTAGAGCTGCAGTAAACCTTACTGATGAACTACTTCTAAAGTAAATATAAGGGTCTTCAATTCATATCTAAAGGCATGCAGGTTATGTTGTATTTCATACAGCGAATGTAATTTGAATTCAGGCTCTGTGCATTGTTCTGTGAGAGGAAGTTAGCCAATTAAACAAGCAGGAACCCAAGCATTCAGAGAAATCTTGATAAAAAACTGTATTTCTGGTTTGCTGATCTGCGGATATATGCTGAGATGTGATGTGGCCTGCGGCAACCTATGGTCATTGAGATAGATGGAGGTCTGTAGGTCACCACTGACTGCTGTCAAAGTCATCACAGAAGAGCAGGTATGGAGATCTTGGATCCTGATGCCTCATCTAAAACCCTTACATACTAAATAGCTTGTATGGGAATTAAATATATTGTATCGGTTTATTATGGCTGAGAGGTTTAGGTATGAATTTTAGAAATCTTTTGTATATAGGAAGAACGACCTGCAATGGACTTTGTAGGCTAAGTCTCCATCCATTGATCAAGCACGGTCTTTTAAAGGAAAATGTCATGTGCACTTTGCAAGCAAAAGCATTTAATTAAAGACCCATCAGACTTTGTCAGATGCTGTTTAACATAAAGATAAAACTGGACAAAGTACCAGGAGAAATGAAATTAGTACTTTTAAAATATATTAAGTACCGTAAGTGATTTTTTTTGCGTGTTTTGAATAGAGTTGAAAATTGTTACAAATCCCTGCCTTTTTTGGCCATCAGTGTCCCATTGGGAAGATTTCTCTTTACTCTCCATCCTGTAGCCACAACAGAAAGTTAAAAAATGTATCTCCAAAGAGGGGTAAATCTTTCTTAGATAAACACCTAAGGTTCCTCTTATGTAAATATCCCCTCTATTGCTATTCCAGCATCAACTCAACATTTTCCCTCACTTTCAACCCCTGTAACAATGGTCTTCAGCATAGCTCCCAACTGTCCCTCATTTGGAGAGAATGTCCCTCTTTTGAAACCAAATCCCTTTATTCCTCCTTCCTTTTTAGATGTCCTGATTTTTCCTCTGATATATATACAAAGCTCAGTGAATTTAAGCTTGGTACTGTGATAGATTGCTACCTGTGAAATAAGTACATACATGAAATTTCCTTGCTACTAAATATCCCACGGTCAACTGTTAGTGGTATTATAACAAAGTGGAAGCAACTGGAAACAACAGCAACTCAGCTACGAAATGGTAGACCAGTGGTCGGCAAGCCGCGGCTCGCGAGCCACATGCGGCTCTTTACCCACTCTAATGCGGCTCTTCTGTGTGCCGGGCGCCTGCTCCCCTCCCTCCTCTCGGTCGGCCGCTCCCCTGCCTCCTCTCGGTTGGCAGCCCCAAAAGTCCGCGCGGACCTTTTAATCCGGCCCGCGGATGTGGCTGTCAGGATGTGTGTAGGCGGGTCAGCGTGCCGAACGTGAGGGGAGGGGAGCTAGGCTCCTCTCACAGTCCGCCCTGAAGACCCGAACGGCGCGGGAAGACAGCGAGAGGAACGCAAAAGGTAAGTGAATTGACACGGGGGACTTGGCTTACTAGAAGGGGGGGGGGGATAGTACTGTGGGGGGTGAAATACTATATGAGGGATGAATTACTTTATGAGGGATGAATTACTTTATGAGGGATGAATTACTATATGGGGGATGAAATACTATATGGGGGGATGAAATACTATATGGGGGGATGAAATACTATATGGGGGGATGAAATACTATATGAGGGATGAATTACTATATGAGGGATGAATTACTATATGGGGGATGAATTACTATATGAGGGATGAATTACTATATGAGGGATGAAATACTATATGAGGGATGAATTACTATATGGGGGGATGAAATACTATATGAGGGATGAAATACTATATGAGGGATGAATTACTATATGAGGGATGAAATACTATATGAGGGATGAAATACTATATGAGGGATGAATTACTATATGAGGGATGAAATACTATATGAGGGATGAATTACTATATGAGGGATGAAATACTATATGAGGGATGAAATACTATATAGGGGGATGAAATACTATATGAGGGATGAAATACTATATGAGGGATGAATTATTATATGAGGGATGAAATACTATATGGGGGGATGAAATACTATATGGGGGGATGAAATACTATATGAGGGATGAAATACTATATGAGGGATGAATTACTATATGGGGGATGAAATACTATATGAGGGATGAAATACTATATGAGGGATGAAATACTATACGGGGGATGAAATACTATACGAGGGATGAAATACTATACGGGGGATGAATTGCTATGGGGGATGAATTACTATATGGGGGATGAATTACTATGGGGGATGAATTACTATATGGGGGATGAATTACTATGGGGGATGAATTACTATATGGGGGATGAATTACTATGGGGGATGAATTACTATATGGAGGATGAATTACTATATGGGGGATGAATTACTATGGGGGATGAATTACGATGGGGGATGAATTACTATATGGGGGATGAATTACTATGGGGGATGAATTACACTATGGGGGGTGAATTACTATATGGGGGATGAATTACTATGGGGGATGAATTACTATATGGGAGATGTATTTTCAGTTTTAAAAATGTGGCTCTCAAAATAAATTTCAATCATGGTTTTGGCGAGATTTGGCTCAGTTGAAAAAAAAGGTTGCCCACCACTGTGGTAGACCATGTAAAATGACAGAGCATACTGAAGTGCACAGTGTGCGGAAATCGCCAACTGTCTGCAGAGTCAATAGCTAAAGACCTCCAAACTTCATGTGGCCTTCAGATTAGCACAGCAACAGTGCATTGAGAGCTTCATGGAATGGGTTTCCATGGACAAGCAGCTGCATCCAAGCCTTACATCACCAAGTGCAATGCAAAGCATCAGATGCAGAGGTGTGAAGCATGCAGCCACTGGACTCTAGAGCAGTATTGAATCACGCTTCTCTGTCTGGCAATCCGATGGAGGTGTCTGGGTTTGCCTGACTACATTGTGCCAAGTGTAAAGTTTGGTGGAGGGGGATTATAGTGTGGGGTTGATTTATCAAGGTTTGGGCTTGGCCCCTTAGTTCTAGTAAGGGGAATTCTTAAGGTGTCAGCATACCAAGACATTTGGGACAAGTTCATGCTCCCAACTTTGTTGGAACAGTTTGGGGGTGGACCCTTCCTATTCCAACATGACTGCGCACCAGTACGCAAAGCAAGGTCCATAAAGACATGGATAAGCGAGTTTGGGGGTGGAGGAACGTGACTGGCCTGCACAGAGTTCTGGCCTCAACCCAATAGAACACCTTTGGGATGAATTAGAGCAGAGACTGTGAGCCAGGCCTTCTTATCCAAAATCAATGCCTGACCTCACAAATGTGCTTCTGGAAGAATGGTCAATCATTCCAATAGAAACACTCCTAAACCTTGTGGACAGCCTTCCCAGAAGAGTTGAAGCTGTTATAGCTGCAAAGGGTGGGCCAACTCTATACTGAACCCTATGGACTAAGACTGATATGCTATTAAAGTTCATGTGTGTGTAAAGGCAGTTCACAGTTCCCCTGGGCATCCCATGCATCCCTCAACCCCATCCAAGTTCAACAGCCCTTAATAAAACATCAAAACTAAGCTCAATGACTGTTTAGTGACAGATAGATAGATAGATAGATAGATAGATAGATAGATAGTTAGATAGCAGTTTAATAGATAGCTAGGTGCATGTTTGCATACTGTAGGTAGATAGATAAATAGATGGTAGAACTTTGGATAAACAGACATATAATAATGATAGTTTTATATAGATAGAACTAGAAATATAAATTTGCTATAAAGATAGATAGATAGATAGATAGATAGATAGATAGATAGATAGATAGATAGATACGTAGATAGATAGATAGATAAAACACGCTGACTTTATGGTACATACTTGCTATACAATGATATGCTTGTAAAAATTAAAACTGTTTTTCATTATCTTCCCCCGGTGTTTTGTCTAGCGCTCTCTGCTTTGGTATGGATATGGTTAAATTTATTACAAATCCAATTTGGCACATTCCTTGCACCAGTCATGCTATAATAAACAATGGCTAATTACTTTTATATAGCAGAGCTAGAGAGATTTAGCTTTGTTTTGTATTTCAGTGTATCTTGCTCATACCATCTGTTTTGAATTAAGTTTCTTAAGAATAGGCGACATTTTGATAACTTGGGATGAAGATATCAGTTTAAGGTATTTTACTAAACACATTTTAAAATAAATTCTGTTTCCTAATAAGCAGGTGTGGTTAAGCAGTGGTATCTGATATGTTATCTAGAACTTCCTTCCCTATAGACTGCAAACGCTCATGTTGAGAAAACAGAAAAATATTGAATTTCAAGATAATACAAATTTTGTCAAAAAAAGACCTAGAGAAGAATTCCAGGTATGGATATTTTATACACTCCAGCTTGGACCAATGCAACTATGTACAGTGTATACAATACCCAGGGCCAGGACAAAGGGTGGGCAGGAGGAGCGGCTTCCCTGGCACTGTGGAATCATGTGAGGTGGGGGAAGGTATGCCATTGGACTCTGCAAGGAGATTGGGGGGAGGGGATATGTGCTGGGTGGGGGAATTTGGGGGGTTTGTGATAGAAGAGGTGATATTGCGGGGGGGGGGGGATTTATGCCTGGCAAGGGAATTTTTTTTAGGGGGGGGATTTGTGCTAGGAGGGGGATAGGTGGAAATTGTGTGCTAGAAGGGGGGTTTTGGAGGGGGGGGAGAGGATTTGTATTAGAAGGGAAAATTTTAGTGGTAGAGATTTGGAAAGAGATGATTTGAGCTGGGAGGGGGGGATGGGAAGGCGAACACTTTTGCTGGGAGTGGTATTTTAGCAGGGAGGTGGATTTGTACTGGGAGGAGGGGGGATTTATGCCTAAGGGTTAAGCATGCAGATAAGTGCTAGATTTTTTTGGGGGGAAGAAGATATTTTTGCTGACTCATAATGCTCATATCTTCGGGGGGCACAGTTTGACATGTTCGCCCTGGGCTCTAGATGACCTTGTCTCAGCACTGACCATACCTATCCGATACCCCTGGAAGCTTGAAATCACCATAGTAGGCATTGCTACTCTACTGATCTCCAATACTGTAGCTTCCAGGTCTCATGCCAAGTGGCTGCCCTGCTACAATCTGAAGACAGGACGTGGGCCGGTCAGCATGGTGTTCTCTGATTGGTTGAGGTGGAGAGGTGGGACTGTGATGTCACATGCTCTACCTTGTCTAATCAGAGAACTGTTTGCATTCATTCAAACAATGTAAAGCATTCCTATGCCCACCCATGTCAAGTCAGCCAACCTCTTGTGTTGATAAAGCATCAGGACAGCCGCTCAGCACATGACTTGTAAGATAGTAGAGATCATTAAAGTAGCTAAAAAACCTTTTTTTTAGTTATAATAATAGATAAATAAATTATAGAACTGTTAGGACTTAGAATCCCTGTTAGGATTTTATTGGTGTCTGTACCCATTAAGTAGGTTCACTCTTTCCATTTGTTCTGGAAATCATGGGGGCTAAAGGTGAGAGAAAACCCAAATTCTTTAAGGTGCCACCATAACAGGATTAGAAGGGTGATCTTCCAATGGGGATACCTCTGCTGGGAAAACTGTGTAAGGGTCAGTTCACATCTGCGTGGTGTGTTTTATGTGGAATATGTTTTAGGTGCGATACTATTGAACGCTATATTATGTGTTTGCATGAAAGTACATCAAAGATGCAGAAAGCAGGATTTTTTTTTTAAACGCACCACACTGAAAACACACATGCAGTGTACAGGTGTGAACAAGGCCTTACTTTGGAAAAATGACCTTCCACTTATTGGATGGGGTGGACGTTTCAATCATCCACCCATCCTCCATTCATATATCTTGTTTCATTCAAATAATATTTAGGACAGTTTCTATGAATGGAGAAGGTGGGCAGAATGGGGGGGGCATAGTTGAGCATTCTTAAGTTACATGTACACTAGCCTAACCTAACTGCGGCCACAGGAAAATGCAAAACGCTGCAAAAATGCGTGTAAACGTGGTATCATGTATCCCCGTATTTAGTGTTTTAGCGTTTATTCATTTCATTGGCCAGAGTATTTGCCATTAAAATTAATAAACACCCAAGTGCTAAATGAGGCTAGCACTTTTACACATATTTTTGCCGTGTTTTGCGATTTTTAGCCAAAAACTCCCTCTCCTGAACACAATTCTTCTGCATTCAGGAGAGGGATGTTTAACTGCCCCTAAATCCTGCTAAACTCTGATAAAAGCTCATGTATGTATGGACACATAGGCTTTTATTGAGTTGAGTTTAGGGGCTTCGGCAAAAGAATGCCAAAAGCTCCTAAAATCACATTTAGGAGCGGCAGTGTGCACAAGGCCTTAATGTGTGCCTGTCACAGGCTCTATTAACCCTTGCCGCACTGGAAGATTACAATCCCTTGTGCTTATGCTCCCACCAGCCGTGATCTGCCTGCTTTAGAGAAAGAGACACAGAGGCCTCTCTGATGGCATCTCTGGGTATAAAATACAATATGTAATGAAAATAGAAAGGGTTTATTTAACCATTTCAGTACGATGTTGATGAGAGGTGAAAGAATATACCAGAGAAAGCAACATACAAGCAGATTAAACTCCAGTTTTAATGATCTTTATTTACAGATTGCTTTAAAAAATGATGACAAAGTAATTTTATTATCCCTTATTTAGTAAGAGAAAGTGTAGAGGAAGAAGTAGATGCGGGGTAGTCTGTAAGTATAACTGTGTATTATTATAACATCAAATGTCATGTAACACTACTGAGGTTATTAAATATTCTTGTTACCCCCGAATTGCCCTTTTGGCCCCTCTGTTACGATCTCCCTCCCATGTGTTTTCGTGTAGTGCTGTACATGACACTTATGCATAAGACACGAGAACTATGGAAACTGATTGCAGATGACAGGCCTTGCTATCACACTGACACAAAACTGTAACAGATGGCCGTGATTTTGTGGCAGTGCGTCATCTTGAGACCCCGTACCCAGCCCCTCATCTGAAATATATTCAGCTTTTACCTCACGTCCATATGAGCTGTGTTTATTTGTCCAATTAATGATCAAAGTGAATATCTTATCTGGAGTGCCATTCAGCCGGCCAGCGTTTTATTTATTGCACAGTCTTTTTCACTTTGAGATCTGGCGGGCCTAATATGATAACGGAGTACTATTGGAATAATTTATGTTCGGCAGTCAGGAGAAGCCAATCAACTTTTGGCAGTCCAATGAAGTCAGACTAGTGGGAGCTTATCGCTGATCAGTTATGCGTTTCTTCGATTTTCACTTCATTCTTTGCCTCATTAAATAAAGGCTAATATCTGTATGCAGGGTATGGACAGAATGATCTAAAAATGGCACAAGGTCACAACAATGACAAAAGGATTTTAAAGTGTATATTCTGTGGTGACAGTGAAGGAAGGGGTTCAGGTTTTTATCACAATGATGTACTGTGATACACAATGATGTCAAGATAATATACTACATTTGAGGTCATAAACCCACTAATAAATGAGCAAAGATTACTGCTACACATAAAACCGATAGAGCAGCAATTCTCAACAGGGTTCCATGGAACTCTTTTGTTCCGTCAGAGCAGTGGCAAACTGACCTTCCATCTAAAGTCCCTGCATAG
The DNA here is from genome assembly GCF_062004578.1 of Staurois parvus. Taxonomy (NCBI): domain Eukaryota; kingdom Metazoa; phylum Chordata; class Amphibia; order Anura; family Ranidae; genus Staurois; species Staurois parvus. Next base: position 2,550,964 of record NW_028317827.1, read on the forward strand.
TTTTGAAGTCAACACCATTTATCAGCGTCAGTGTTATGCCACCAACAGGTGCGGACTGACAATTCATGGGGCACCCGGGCAAAAGGGGATGATGGGGCCCCTGTGTCCTCGCCCACACCCAAAAAAGCCTGTGAAAAAGCCAACGAAAGGGGCATCTCATAGGGCCCCCTACTGACACCGGGCCCTCGGGCAGTGCCCGAGTGCTTGAATGGTCAGTCCGCCCTTGGCCACCAATTAACTTTTTAGCTGTCTGTAAGAGTGGCATTCTTCTCACTGACCATCGATATATGAATACTCTTCTTGACTAAGGTCTCATGTACACTGCAGCTGATAAACTCACGTTTAGGAGCTGTTCAGTGTTTTTTTCAGCAGCCCCTGAACTCTCCCTAATGTTTTCCTATGTGTCCATGTACACACCTTCGTTTACAGTCATTTACGGGCATTTGAGTTTACAGTCGTTTTTTTGAACGTAGAAAACTTGTGTTCAGCAGTCGATTTTATCAGCGTTTCAAACGCAAAACGCTTGTAAACGCAGCAAATCGTGTTTATAAGCGTTTGCGTCTGAAACTTTTTTTTAACTCTTCCAGTTCCCAATGCTGTCCAGAGCCTTTTTTCATCATGAAAAATGCATGGAAAGTGTTTTCCCGGTACTCAGATGGACAAAACACTTCACACAGTTGTTCCTACCAAGCTTGTCACACATTGTAATGACCAATTCACACCTCAGACCTCTCCCACCCTTGGAAACAAAAGATATGTTAATGCCCATTCACACCTCAAATTCCTCATGAAGACCCCCTGCCAGGTGACCTTAATGGCTCACTCCACCAGAAACAAAAGAAATGTTAGTGAGCAACTCACAACTAATTATCTCAATACATACTTCTGTCTCTGCTTCTACTCTGTGTATTTCTCTGAAACAGTCTGAAATAGTTAATAATTTACCATTTTCAGTGCATTCTGGGCATTTGGGAGGTTCTCCTGTGCTTACCTTTAAAAAACGCTTCTAAGTGCAAACGCACATAAACGTGCATAAACTCATTATGCAAACGTGGCTAAACAGACATTTTTAACTTACGTTTTCCAGCAGTCCGTTTCCTTACATTGTAAGGCCCCATGTACACGGGACACCTCTGAACGATGGAGACACTTTTCCATTGACCAACAGTGTAAGGCGACACTTCTCCCTTGACCACCAGTGTAAGGAAGCTTTTCTCCACTGACCATCAATGTAAGGAGGAACTTCTCCACTGACCACCACTGTAAGGAGGCATTTCTCCCCTGGCTACAAGTGTAAGGAGGTGCTTCTCCTCTTGCAACCAATGTAAGGAGGATTTTCTCCACTGACCAATATAAGGAGGTACTTCTACACTGACCAGCAGTGTAAGGAGGCACTTCTCCATTGACCACCAATGTAAGGAGGAGTTTATCTACTGACCAATATAAGGAGGTACTTCTCCACTGATCATCAGTGTGAGGAGGCACTTCTCCACTGACCACCAATACAAGGAGGCATTTTGTCTAATGATCACCAATGTAAGGAGGAATTACTTCACTGACCATCAAAATAAAGAGGCACCTCTCATAGTTCACCAGTGTAAGGAGGCACTTTTCTGCTAACCACCAAAGTAAGAAGACACTTCTCCACTGACCACTGATGTTGCATACTTAGTCTGTTTAAAAAAAGACAAAGGTCCTTCTATTTCAACCAATTAAAAAAAAATAGAAAACCTCCATATGTGTATGTGTATGTATGAATGTAAGTTAGGGACCTTAGATTGTACACCCCTTGAGGGTTAGGGACTGATGTGAATGTTCAATATGTATGTGTGAAGTGCTGCGTAAATTGACAGCGCTATATAAGTACCTGAAATAAATAAAATAATAATAAATATACAGAATCCTATACCAATAATTAGCTACAGTTGACCCAGAGGAAGGCAAAAAAAAAAAAAATAAAGCATGGTCTATTTTGCTCCAGCAGGGGAAAAATACCTTACTTCCTGATCTTCTAGAAGGCGATCGGATATTCCTTGGATCAGTAATCTCTGCTGTTATTACCTATACATGTTAATATCCAGTTATATTTTGTTCATTTAGGCATGCATCTGTGTCTTGTAAAACAATCTCCTGAGCTGGTCAGAACCAGTTCTTGAGGGAATCCATTCCATGTTTTCACAGCTCTCACTGTGAAGAAACCTTTCCATATGTGGCGGTTAAATCTCTTATAATGACATATTAATTAATACACAGTTGTATTAGTCTGTGTTTGTTTTCATACCTGCCTGGAGCTACGCTCATATAAAGATGCCACCTGATCAGCACACTTTCCCTGTGCTTTTTTCTTTCTGGAAGCATTTTCAGTGTTATGCTGGCCTTACACCTGTAGATTTTCATTTGAATGTTCAGAAAAGAAAGTATAAAAATCGCTTGTCTGACTGTTCAATGATGCCTTCATGCACTCAACTAATTTTAAACTGCTTTTCGTTGGAGTACCGTGTCAACTGTCTCCCTTAGAATGAACATCTATTTCCGGATTAACTTTAACAAGTGCATGAGCATAAGTCTACTTCAAAATTTTCTCATCTAGGGTGAATTCAAGGATTAGAAATTTGTTTCTTCCCATTATATTCGATAACAAATGTCCATCTTTTTCTTTTGATATTTTTTTCTACCTCTGGTTGTGGGTTTTTTTGGAGAGGTATAGTTAGGGCACTTTAGTTTAAGCCATTTAGGGGTCCATTTAACTTAAACTGAATGGCAGATATAAAGGACACATATTAATGGAGCCCTGTAATCATTATTAGATCATTATATCATTAGATCATCGTACTAGCTCCAATTTTTGAAATCAGCATGGCCTTGCGGGGCTCCGCCCACATGTCTGTCATTCATTTGAGTTCTGTGAATGAATGAATGAATGAACTACAAGTCCTGACAGCCTTAGCGGCTGTCAGCTTGTAGTTCTCAATTAACTACCATGACACTACACAGTGGTGGTAGTTCATTGATTATTCCGGTCAGTATACCTGCTTGCCCATACGGGATGTACTGATATACTGACAAGTCTGCAGGAGACCTGCATGGCACCAGCGATCTGATGATCACTAGTACAATGCTTTACAAGTTCTTGCAACAAAAAATAATAACTGCACATTTTTTTACCTGCAAAAAAATGTGCATTTATTATTTTTTTTTAAAAAAGGTATCCTTTAAATTTATAGCTGTGAAAGTATCTGAATTTCAACATGCTGAACAGCAGGGCTGGAGTGTGGGAGAAAGAAAGAAACAGCACAAGGAACCAATCAATTGATGTGCTGAGAAGGCGCATTCTGACAGTAGGAAAAAGCAGAGTGATAAGCTCATCACTGTGCTACGTCTCCTTCACTGTCCAATCACAGGCTACAGGTGGGTCCATGGCAAACTGGGCTTAGCAGAAATGGGTTCAATGATGCTGCCTGTCAGGCTGTTAGACAAAAAAGTACCATGGAGGATAATTCACAGTTGACGGTAAATATTGCTGCAAAAGTTCATTTTTAACTTGTTAATTTTGGCTTTATGAAAACCGTATATAGCGAGGCATGATGGCAACATACTGCAAAATGGACTGTATTTACACTTTAAATATTCACAGATAATTTATGTTTTATAAAACCGATACTCCAGAAAGCTTTGCTCACTGCATCGATGAGTGATATTTAAAGGACGCTTTTAGTATTCACTTTGTCTCTTGTAGCAAAGCAGATTACTCTTGATGTTGCCTTGCTGTGTGCAATTACAATATCTGACCCTCTGCGCATTGACTAGAATGGGTGGGTTAAAATAATATTTGTTCAACAGATTGTTCCTTCTGTGCCCTTTTAGCTGGTAATTGTCCCTCCATTTAGGGAGGTAATGTCTTCCTCGGTGTATGGTAATTTTTTTCACCCTCAACACTCCCATCTGTGCCTTCTTCACACTATTTTTATCATTTACTATCCCATCTGCTCCCATTTCTTCTCTCCTCGCAATATTATCATATTAGTCCTAATACAGTCCTCTGAGTTATTCAGCTCATGTTCTTTTCTTATACCTGTCTGCAGTTATGTAAGCACTACATTCCTCTTGCTGCTTGCTTTTACTGTCCCTGTATTGTGCATTGTGTAATAGTCTTTGTACTTGGCACCCAGAGACAGAAACAGGAAATATGTTTGAGATATATATATACCGTATTTGCCGGCGTATAAGACGACTGGGCGTATAAGACGACCCCCCTACTTTTCCTGCTAAAATGTAGTGTTTGGGCTATACTCGCCGTATAAGACTACCCCTCTTCCAATGCACACCAGTGGGAGGAATAGTGCCCCATCATTGATGTCAGTGGGAGGAATAGTGCCCCATCATTGGTATCAGTGGGAGGAATAGTGCCCCATCATTGGTATCAGTGGGGGGAATAGGTGCCCCATCATTGGTATCAGTGGCAGGAATGGTGACCCATCATTGGCATCAGTGGGAGGAATAGTGCCCCATCATTGGTATCAGTGGGGGGAATAGGTGCCCCATCATTGGTATCAGTGGCAGGAATAGTGCCCCATCATTGGTGTCAGTGGGAGGAATGGTGTCCCATCATTGGTGTCAGTGAGGGGTGGAATAGTGCCCCATCATTGGTGTCAGTGGGGGGAGGAATAGTGCCCCATCGTTGGTGTCAGTGGGGGGGGAATAGTGCCCCATCGTTGGTGTCAGTGGGGGGGAGGAATAGTGCCCCATCGTTGGTGTCAGTGGGAGGAATAGTGCCCCATCGTTGGTATCAGTGGGAGGAATAGTGCCCCATCATTGGTATCAGTGACACCAATGATGGGGCACTATTCCTCCCACTGACACTTGCTGACCCTGTTCTAGTACGGTGCTGCTGCAGCCAGCATATGTGGTTGCAGCAGCACCTCTACACACAGCACTTACCTGCTGCTCCGGCACTCAATTTTCGCGGGGCCGCTCGGCTCCGCCCCCTCGCCGGTGATTGGCCGCCTGTGTGCCTTTCCTGAGCTACAGTTCTGGCGGCCAATCACCGGTGAGGAGGCGGAGCCGCGCAGCCGCACGAACATCCAGTGGCCGAACTGAAGGAGACGCCGCGCTTCCTGGACCGGATCGTCGTGGGACTGGATCCAGGTAAGAGACGTCAGCCCCTGCAAACCCCTGTACTTAATGCCGCAGCCCCCCTAACATGTGTACCGGCGTATAAGACGACCCCCGACTTTTGAGAAGATTTTCAAGGGTCAAAAAGTCGTCTTATACGCCGGCAAATACGGTATATATATACACACACACACACAGTATATACTATATATATATATATATAAAGACTGCTTATATATATATATATATACACACCGCATATAAAAATAAACATATTGTGTATATATATATATATATATATATATATATATATATAAAGAATATACTGTGTATATACTGATTGGTTGCTATGCAGAGGTGCACCAGATTTTGCACTCTCTAATTTTAGTATATATATACAGTCATGGCCGAAATTGTTGGCACCCTTGATATTTCTCCAGGAAATCATGTATTTCTCACGAAACGTATTGCATTAACACATGTTTTGCTATACACATGTTTATTCCCTTTGTGTGTATTGGGACAAAACAAAAAAAGGGAGGAAAGAAAGCAAATTCGACATAATGTCACACAAACCTCCAAAAATGGGCTGGACAAAAGTATTGGCACCCTTTCACAACTGCGGATAAATAAGAATGTTACAAGCATGTGATGCTCCTGTAAACTCACCTGGGGCAAGTAACAGGTGTGGGCAATATAGAAATCACACCTGAAAGCAGATAAAAAGGAGAGACGTTCACTTAACCTTTGCATTGTGTGTCTGTCTGTGCCACACTAAGCATGGACAACAGAAAGAGGAGACGAGAACTGTCTGAGGACCTGAGAACCAAAATTGTGGCAAAATATCAACAATCTCAAGGTTACAAGTCCATCTCCAGAGAACTAGATTTGCCTTTGTCCACAGTGCGCAACATTATCAAGAAGTTTGCAACCCATGGCACTGTAGCTAATCTCCCTGGTCGTGGACGGATGAGGAAAATTGATGAAAGATTGCAACGCAGAATAGTCCGGATGGTGGATAAGCAGCCCCAAACATGTTCCAAAGACATTCAAGCTGTCCTGCAGGCTCAGGGAGCATCAGTGTCAGCGCGAACTATCCGTCGACATTTAAATGAAATGAAACGCTATGGCAGGAGACCCAGGAGGACCCCACTGCTGACACAGAGACATAAAAAAGCAAGACTACAGTTTGCCAAAATGTACTTGAGTAAGCCAAAAGCCTTCTGGGAAAACGTCTTGTGGACAGATGAGACCAAGATAGAGCTTTTCGGTAAAGCACATCATTCTACTGTTTACCGAAAACGGAATGAGGCCTACAAAGAACAAAACACAGTACCTACGGTAAAATATGGTGGAGGTTCAATGATGTTTTGGGGTTGTTTTGCTGCCTCTGGCACTGGGTGCCTTGACTGTGTGCAAGGCATCATGAAATCTGAGGATTACCAAAGGATTTTGGGTCGCACTGTAGGGCCCAGTGTCAGAAAGCTGGGTTTGCGTCCAAGATCCTGGGTCTTCCAGCAGGACAATGACCCCAAACATACGTCAAAAAGCACTCAGAAATGGATGGCAAAGAAGCGCTGGAGAGTTCTGAAGTGGCCAGCAATGAGCCCAGATCTAAATCCCATTGAACACCTGTGGAGAGATCTTAAAATTGCTGTTGGGAAAAGGTGTCCTTCCAATAAGAGAGACCTGGAGCTGTTTGCAAAGGAAGAGTGGTCCAAAATTCCGGGTGAGAGGTGTCAGAAGCTTATTGATGGTTATAGGAAGCGACTGATTTCAGTTATGTTTTCCAAAGGGTGTGCAACCAAATATTAAGTTAAGGGTGCCAATACTTTTGTCCAGCCCATTTTTGGGGTTTTGTGTGACATTATGTCATATTTGCTTTTCTGCCTCTGTTTTATATTTGTTCCAATACATACAAAGGGAATAAACATGTGTATAGCAAAACATGTGTTAATGCAATACCTTTTTTGTGTGAAATACTTGATTTTCAGGAAAAATATCAAGGGTGCCAACAATTTCGGCCATGACTGTATATATATAATTAGGAATGGTATACTGTAAAACACATTTTAATAGTTAAAGTGGTTCTAAAGGCTCAAGGTTTTTTACCTTCATGTATTCTTTGCATGAAGGTAAAAACCCTTCTCTGTGCAGCAGCCTCCCTCTCCAATACCCACCTTCTGTAAGCCCCCTCTCGATCCAGCGATGTGCACTAGAGTCTCGGCTATTCTCCCTCTCCTCATTGGCTGAGACAGAAGTGGGAGACATTGGCTCCCACTGATGTCAATCACAGCCAGTGAGCCAATGAGAAGAAGGAGGGGCACGGCTGATACATGGCTCCATGTGTGAATGGACACACAGAGCTGCAGGTGCCCCCATAGCAACCTGCTTGCTGTGGGGGCACCTGACAGAAGGGAGAGGCCAGGAGACCCAAGAAGAGGAGGATCTGAGCAGCTCTGTGCATAACTACTGAACACAGCAGGTAATTATAGATATGTTTGTTATTTTTTTTAAATAAGCCTTTATAATCACTTTTAAGGTTATTATGGTATTCTCTCTTGAGAAGAGGAGATTAAGAGGGGATATGATCAACATGTATAAATACATCAGTGGTTCATATAGTGAACTCGGTGTAGAGCTATTCACCCTGAGGTCATCACAGAGGTCAAGGGGGCACTCTTTACATCTGGAGGAAAAGAAATGTAATCTCCAAACACGGAAAGGTGTGAAAATGTGGATTGCTTTAACCATTTCCATACCGGGCACTTTTACCCCCTTCCTGCCCAGGCGATTTTTCAGGTTTCACCGCTCTCACACTTTGAATGACAATTGCGCGGTCATACACCATTGTACCCAAACTAAAATTTTATCTTTTTCTTCACACAACTAGAAATTTCTTTTGGTGGTATTTAATCACCGCTGGGGTTTTTATTTTTGTGCTAAATTAACAAAGTTCGAAAAGAACACGTTTTTCTTGTTTCTGTTATAAAAGTTTGCAAATAAATAATTGTTCTTCATAAATTTAGGCCAAGATGTTTTCTACTACATGTCTTTGGTGAAAATAACCCAAATTAGGATGTATTACTTAGTTTGTAGGAAAGTTATAGAGTTCACAAACTATGGTATAGATCTGAAAATTGATCAATCCTGAAGTACTGACAGCCAATCTAATTTCTTGAGGTCCAAGAATGTCAGAACAGTACAGATATCCCCCAAATGACCCCTTTTTGCAAAGTAGACAGACGGACGTATTTCATAGGAGGCAGGGAGAGTTTTTTGAAGTTGTAATTTTTTTGTCATAATTTTTCGGAGAATGAAGAAATTAAAAAAATGATTTTTTTTTTTTTTTACATACTGTCACCAGTGCAGTACAGCATCATCATATAACTGGCATGGCGGTGATCAGGGACACTGACTGGTGACAGTCAGTTAGTTTTCATTTTTTGTTACTTTTTTTCTCTTTTTTAAGATTTTTTTTTCATATTTCACTATAACCAAAGTAGTATAATGTTACCATAGTAACATTATACTACTTTGGGGAAGTGATCAGTATTTTTTTTTTTTTTACACAATTTGCTTATAGCAAAGAATTACTTTGCTGTAAGCAAGCATTTACCTGAATGACATCGATTCATTCAGGGTTTTTTTTGTGCTTAGCTGTGATTTGGCTACGGCTAATCACATGACACAAGCTGGGCTGTGATTGGCCCAGCTTGTGCATGTGATCGCTGTGACCATTCACAGCTAGACACACTTCTATACAATAGATGGCTTCCTTTCATGCCATCTATTGTATACAACTGTAATGTGACCTGCTGTGATCGGTCACTGCAGGTCACATGGTACTGGAAACGGGGCCGGTACACAGATCTGTTATCGGCCGTGTCCGAGGTACACGGCCGGTGACAGATTGTGCTGCATGCGCATGCCTGAAAGGACACCATATGGCGTCCACCCGGAGGGACTAGCTGCTCGCCCGCCCGCCATCTGGCTATAGGCCGGGTGGCAACTGGTTAAAAAAGGCCTGGATTCTTTCTATTCTTTCTTGGATAGACAGAATATAACTGGATACTGACATTTATAGGTAACGTTGATCCAGGGAATATCTGATTGCCTCTCGGGGGGTCAGGAAGGAATTTTTTCCCCTACAGGAGGAAATTGGTTCATGCTTTGCTGGGTTTTTTTTGCCTTCCTCTGGATCAACTGTGGGTGTAGGATTATAACTTTTTTTTTTAATGGTTAAACTGGATGGACTTTTGTCTTTTTTCAACAAGACTAACTATGTAACTATATGGTGAATTAGCATTAAATATCAATTTTATGAATGCGAGGCAATATTTGTTTATCATTAACATCTAATTAAAGATTTTTGGGCACCCTTAAAGTCTCTTTCTATCTTTCTCTTACTTTTTTTGCATGTTCATGGGTGAGATGTCCTGGCTTGCATGATCTCTAAGGTGATTCTGGGCTCTTTGAGGTCTGGGCTCTTTGCAGGCCACTCAAGTTCTTCCACACCAAACTCATTAAAATGTGTCCTTTTGACTCTGGCTTTTGCACACAATCCATCCAACAGTAGACATGCTCTGGCATCCAGGCAATGCTGCATTGGCAATATACTGTATACTCCTGGTGGGAACAGCACAATTATATGTCTTAGGTCACAATGAAAAATAAATTGAAAGAACACATAATCTGAATATACTGTATGTGTGCAAGCAGGGGCAGTTAGCTAATATGCTGGTGACACTTATCAGTATGTCTGTGTGATGTGATGTGTCACTGCCATCTTTGAAGTACATCAGTGGAGTGCATAAAATATACTTCTTGTGTGGACATTCCTTCCTTATGAATATAAAGGCTAATGGCTGAAGATGTTGCGTGTAGCCCTCTGGCAAGGAGATGGGCCAAGATGGCAGAGGCTTTTAGGTAAAAGCAGTGGGCTGTTGTCCTATCCAAGAAGAAGTGGCACAGGAGCCTGAGCAATTGGGTACTTACAGTCGACCAATCAGAACCCTCCTTGCATGTGCCCTTGTTTCTTTCTGATGGCAAGCTTCTGTGGTATCTGCAAACTACAGTTCACAGTGTATAGACAAGCTGCCTTCAGTACAGTCAAAATTGAATTCTTTTAAATTAGAGCATCAGCTGGCCTTGACAGGTTCCACCCTGCTATGCCACTGACTGGCATTTATGTGGAATGGCATTGTTATGATCCGCCAGGTGGTACCTCTGGCTGCCCACTTGACAGACCTACCCAAAGCGTGGAGTCTAAGTCCCGGTCTGTGCTTTCACCAGGGTCCCTGATGGTGGGGATGGACTTGAAACAGACCAGGACCAGGTCACGACCTCTGAGCAGGCCCACCAGTGGCAGGGGGAACCTCTGGGGATGTATTGGTACCGGGAGAGCCAGATGTGAGGAGGACGGCAGGACCTAGCAGGATGGATCACGAGCAGTGGTCCCATGGGGGAGGTGAGGTACAGAATCGGCAGGCGGAGAATCGTCAGGTCACACGCAGGGTCAGCAGGATAAGTCAGTCCGTAGATAGGTCAAACAAGCCTGGGGTCAGGATGGGAGAAGGCAGAGTAGTCAGGAACAATCCGGGTCAAACGCAGGAGAAGGCAGAGTAGTCAGGACAATCTGGGTCAAATACAGGAGAAGGTAGCGTAGTCAGGGTCAATCAGGATCAAAAACACAGGTACAGGACTCAGGAACTCAAATAGACCTTGCGGCGATCAGTGACAGTGCAGGACATCTTTAAATATCGCGCCCTGCACTGTTATTGGCTGCCCAGGACGCGCCCCCGGGCTGTCATTTGCCGCCCGAGGCGCGCCCGCGGCTCTCACTGCGCATGCGCGGCGTCCTGTCATCCGCGGCTCGCCGGGACCTGGTGCTTGTGTCCCGGCATGAGCCGTCGCCAGCGCGCATGCGCCGGCCGACAGGACGCCGCGATCCCTGACAGGCATCCTCCTTTCTTTAAATAGATGTAGGCATCACCTAACAGTGGAGAGGACACACCTGAGGGATGCATGTTAGAATGTAGGGGATGTGGATCTGATTTTGAACTCAACCAGGTTCACACCTAAGTGATTTGAAGCACTTTTCCAGAAGTATTTCAATGCTCTAGTTGAAGATTCCTAAGGTATCCTATGGTACCCATCCACAACTGAGCATCACATAAAGTTTGTCGCTCGAAGTTCCAAAAGGTATGAGAGCCATTTATGGTGTAGAGTCATGCATTTTGGTACCTTTAATGGGTTTTCCTGAAAACATGTGAAATGGGTGTTTTCTGATCAATTTCTTGCCTTTTTATCTCCTAGAACTAATTTTCCATTGGCTAAAACAAAAATTCTCAAAAAGTACCTGAAAGTGCCTGACAATGTGTGTACAAATGACCAAAAAATGGAAAAAAAATAGCAAAAAAAGCTCCTAAAGAAACTCAAGTTCTAATGTGAACCTAGCCTTAAAGTGTTTGTAAACCCTAAGACTGAAATCCTGTAAGCCGTGTACCGGGGTGGGCTCCCCAGGATACAGTGAAGTCACGAACGAGGAAAGCAACCCCAACACCAGCTTTTGCCACAACAGAATTTTACTTAGATGTGGCAAATAAACACAACCACAAATGCTGGAAACATACAATAAATTTACATACACCCACCCCAAAGGCTGAGACCCTTGTGCTGCACGGCATGGCGCCTTCTGATGGATGAAGGTAGAAAGTGAAGTAATTTACCTACTGGCGTGCACAACTAAGCTGCCACACCTTACCTGTTATTACCCTAAAAGAGCAGGAAACAGTGTATGGGTGTATGGTATGGGCTAGACCAGCAATGGACAAACTACGGCCCGCGGGCCGTATACGGCCCGGCGGACCTTTTAATCCGGCCCGCGGAGCTAGGCTCCCGCTAGGCTCCTCTCACAGTCCGCCCTGAAGACCGGTGTAGCATGAAAATCTGTCTCCTATGAGGATCTGTCCCCCTCGACGTATCTGCGCATGTGCTGGAGATCGCCGATCGGCTGCTAATGCCTGAAACTGGCACATGCGGAGATACGTCGAAGGGGACAGATCCTCGTAGGAGACAGATTTTCATGCTACACCGGAACGGCTCGGGAACACGGCGAGAGGAACGTGCGGAGCAAAGGTAAGTGAATTGACACAGGGGGGACTTGGGGACTTAATATGGGGGATGAATTAATATGGAGGATGAATTACTATGGGGGATGAATTACTATATGGGGGATGAATTACTATATGGGGATGAATTACTATGGGGGATGAATTACTATATGGGGGATGAATTACTATATGGGGGATGAATTACTATGGGGGATGAATTACTATATGGGGGATGAATTACTATATGGGGGATGAATTACTATAGGGGATGAATTACTATGGGGGATGAATTACTATATGGGGGATGAATTACTATGGGGGATGAATTACTATGGGGGATGAATTACTATATGGGGGATGAATTACTATGGGGGATGAATTACTATATGGGGGATGAATTACTATGGGGGATGAATTACTATATGGGGGATGAATTACTATGGGGGATGAATTACTATATGAGGGATGAATTACTATGGGGGATGAATTACTATATGGGGGATTAATTACTATGCTTACTATGGGGGAATATTACTATACTTACTATAGATGACACATACACATCATTCATCTACTCTTGGTCCGGCCCCCGGGTCCAATATGTGAACCCATTGCGGCCCTCAAGTCAAAAAGTTTGCCCACCCCTGGGCTAGGCTGTGGTGCAGCACAACAGCTTACACTCTTACACAACTCTACAGTATTCCCTCTCCCATAACTGGTCCTGTAGCACGTGCCTGAGTATTCCTTCTGAGCAAAATTCCAGTCTGGCTTGAGTTTGTAGGATTTTATCAGCTCTCCAATGTGAAATGTCACTTTAAGTTGTGGAGTCTTTCCAATGATCAGTAACAACACTTGTGGCCTGACACAAACAGAGACCCTAACTAACTAACTATAGGCCTGGACTCAGTCTCAAGGTGCCAACACTGAAATGAGATGTGTGCATGATCTTACTGACCCGGGTCTGCTTTGTATGCGCTGGTGACTCTGAACAGAACAAATGTCTCTCCAACAAGCATGCGGTCTCGCTGTATATGTTGCTTAGTTCCTCTGCTCTCATCAGCATTCCTGGCAGCAATCTCATCAGCATTCCTGGCAGCAATCGCATCAGCTTCCTGGCAGCAATCTCATCAGCTTCCTGGCAGCAATCTCATCAGCTTCACTTAGCTGCAGCTCTGGTTATGGAGGGATGCTTTCACACCTGGATGTCATCAGATTCTCAGCTCACAGGGAGCCTTATTCCCCATGCTCTAAAAACATGGCTGCTCTCTCTCTGTGTGAAAAACTCCACCTCTTCATGAATATAGAAATATCTATGCAGTCTGAGGATGTGTTAGAAAAACAGTGACATCTTGTGGCTAAACTGCAGAATGTCAGTCAAAACATTTAATTTACTCCACACAAGCAGTATTCAAACAATGAGAGCTGTTTCCCCATCTCACAATCCTATTAATGCAATCATGTACCTATGCTGAGTCTCCATGGTTAGTCTTGTATGTGGTTCTTTTTTATATATAAGGTTCATAATTAGCAGAAAATAAATAGTAATCCTGCTAGTCCCCTTTCCTATTTGGAGATTTTTGACCATGCTAAGCATAGAAGCAGATTTATGCTTCCATGATCAGATTGCATCCTTCAACTCCCAATCAGAGCTACAGGATGCTATGCCAATGCACAGCATGCTTGTAGTCCCATGATCAGCCTAGCTGGCAAGCCCCCTGCCTTGCTTGGCTTGACTGACAGTGACTCCTACCAGGAGCCTTGCGGCCAAAACAGAAGCTGCACACTGCTGTTTAGCAACAGAACCAAACCAGTGAGACTGGTGGGTCAGAAAGTTTATTGGAACAAAAGAAATCTATTTTGTAGAAATGAATTTCCCCACTGCCTTCTATGTTATGCCATATTTACAGCTCTCTACCCCTCAACAGCAATATATATGACTATTCACAGTTATCATACCATGCTTTCTGCTTAATGGCTTTAAGCATAGGAGGGGCTAGGAAGATTATATCAGGAGCGTGTAGGAAACAAAATATGTTGACACATCATCTGGGTCTCTAGGGATGTACAAATCGGTAACAGGTGCTATTGAGAATACTCACTATACTATTAAACCAGACAAAAAGATGGTGTTCCCTGTACACCACAATATTGCAAACAAGGCAGTTTATAGACCTCGGGGCACTATATCAAAGTGTGGGTGAAAAGAAAAACCCTGGGTTCATAAACAGACCCCCTGGCATTGTTTTCATTGCATATTTCTTTTATGTTACTTGGAACAACGTTTAATAAAAAATTCAGAGGAGACATACAGAGCCTCTTTAAAGTCACACATGACATCTATGTATCTTGTACTGGAGGACCTGGTGCACTCGCTTATCTGCAGGGAAGGTTCTAAATGTGTGCAGCCTCAGCTGGAGGAGCATGCCGTCTGACCTCAGAGCTAATAGTGTTTAATCTTCTACATAGCTGTGAATTTTTCATTGGTAAATGATCTCCAGCCACTGAATGAGGGAAGCCTGAATGCTTGTGTGGTTTCTCTACACAGATATCATACTTAGCTTCTCTATAAGTGCTAGGTTTTATACAAAGTGAATATCATTTTCCAGTTCGAATTACATTTGCAGAGAAGAGCCGGCACTTGCAGGATGAGAGCTCCTTACTCACAAGTGTTTCCCTCTGCGTTTATCTCTTCTGAAAGGCTCTTGTGCTACAAGACAGGCCAAGGCAAATCTTTCCAAAATCTATTTGCCATCTTCTGAAAGATAAGAGCCAGTAACAATGTGACCTTCATCTGACACATACTGTACCATTCACCCTTCCCTCCTAGATTGTAAGCTCCAAGGAGCAGGGCCCTCAAATCCCTCTTGTATTGAACTGTATTGTTACTGTATTGTCTCCCACTATAATGTAAAGCGCTGAGCAAACTGTTGGCGCTATATAAATCCTGTATAATAATAATAATGTAGTTCTTCCTTGTTACAGCAACCATATGTAGAGGTCTTTACCCTACAACATCCATATTTACTCTACCCCACAGCAGCAAAATAAAAGCTCTATACCCCCACATCTGTGATATATACAGTTCTTTACCCTACAACAGCCATATTTACAGCCCTCTACCCCACAGCAGTAATATGTACAGCTCTCTACCCCATATCAGCAATATATGCACTCTATACCCCACATCAATGATATATACAGCTCTTTACCCTACAAAAGCCATATTTACAGCCCTCTACCCCACAGCAGTAATATGTACAGCTCTCTACCCCATATCAGCAATATATGCACTCTATACCCCACATCAATGATATATACAGCTAAAGAGCCTACAAAAGCCATATTTACAGCTCTATAGCCCACAGCAGAAATATATAAACTCTATACCCAAGACATGATACATACAGCTCTCTACCCTACAAGAGCCATATTTACAGCTCCCTACCCCACAGCAGCAATATATATGCTCTATACTCCTCTTCAGTGATATATACAGTTCTGTACCCTACAGCAGTCACATTTACAGCCCTCTACTCTACAGCAGAAATATATACAGCTCTCTACCCCATATCAGCAATATATATGCTCTATACCTCATATCCATAATATATCCAGCTCTCTGCCCTACAACAACCAGTTTTACAACTTTCTACCCCACAGCAGTGATAATAACAGCTCTCTACTGGCACAGCTCTCTACCGGCACAGATACAATTCTCTATCCTACAGCAATGATATTGTATATACAGCTCTCTACCCCACAGCAGTGATATATACAGCTCTCTACCTTACCTATCTTATATATATATAGCTATCTACCCTACAACAGGGTAATACTGTATATACAGTACTCAGCATTTTCCATCACAGCAGTAATATATACCATTTTTTACCTCTTCCCTTATGGCAACAGTTTGGGGAAGACACATTTTCTGTTCCAGCATGTCTGTTTCCCTGTGCATAAAACTAGCTTCATAAAGACATGGTCTCATGAATTTGGTGTAAAGGAACCTGAGTGACCTGAACAAAGCCGTAACCTCAACCCTACTGAACACATTTTGGATGAACTGGAATGCCGTTTGCAAACTAGGTCTTCTCTTCCAGCATCAGTACCTGATTTCACAAATGCTCTTTTGGTTGAATGGGCACCAATTCCATTAGACACAGTCCAAAAACTCGTAGAAGGCCTTTCAAGAAGAGTTGAAGCTGTTATAGCTTTTACAAGGGCTGATCCATAATAATGTTCATGGTTTTGGAATTCAAAAAACATATAAAACCTTGGCTGCACCTTCCCTAAAAACATAATGAAACCTGCAATGCAATATCAATAAATAAATGATGAAATGTGAAATAAATGAGCTTATATAAATAAACTTAATTCATATCATATCATCAATAATAGTTAATGTGCGTCAATAAATGTGCATCCAAAAAAGGTGTATAAATATTAAATAAAGAAATAAGTTTAAAAGTCCTAATTCATTTAATTCGACAATCTTTATCTATTGGTTTCCTGTATCTCTTTTACCATCCATTTTTTTAACCATATTCAGTGATTCCTACCATCATTCAAGATTACACTCACCAGAAAGATGGGACCTGCAAATATTCAGGTCAGATGTGCCTTCCTCAATATGTGCCTTCCTCAATATGGGGTAACACTCAAGATTCACTCAGCTGTGTTAAGAAACCCTCCAGACTTCTATTGGTAGCCTCCCATACTTTTACATGGCTTTGGAATGAATTGTCCAAAAATCTCATACAGGTGTGATAGTCGGGTGTCCACAAACTTTTAGCTATATAGTCTACCTTGACATTTCTGTGTCAAGTCAGGTTATCTTTAAACAACATGCTTGCTAGTGGTTAAAATCCCATGTGCAACTGAGCCTTTAAAGAGAATTGAAGAATTCCATGAATAATTAAAATAAGAGTGACAGGAGCATTGCTTTGCTCTCATATTCAATGAAAAAAAAAAGAATTCTTGCCAGAGATGGGACTGAAAATACAATGCAGATTTCTTCTTTTCTCCAGGTACAGTTCTTAACAGGAAGAACAGGCATTGGAGACCAGCGATTGCTTTTTTTGTGTGCTATGTGAGCACATAGGCGCTCAGAGATTGCCACAGGTCACGCCTGTATAACAGGAGTGTTCAGCGGTTTTACACACAGCACACAATTAAATGCTCCTAAAGAATACGGAGGACGCTGTTATCATAATGACGGTCATCCCCTAAACACTACAGCTTAAAGGAGAAGAATGCTATTCATTTCTTCAGCAGATTGATTGGTGGGTAATTGGGAGCAAGCTATGTGAGCAATGGAATAACAAAGGTTAAGCAGAAATAGATTCTGAAAAGCTGCTACCACTAAAGGACTAAGTACCCCATATATAACCTACTTTCTTGTACTGGTGGCTTGCTAGAAATGTCCAGATCTGACACTAACCCATGCATTGCACTGAAGAACCTGTCAGGTATGCACGCTGATTGGGCAATAAATATCGATAACTGTAACAGTTTTATGAGATGTGTTTTTGCACAGGAACGCATCCCTAATTTTCAGAGGATTAATCATTTGCATGCAGTTTTTTATATGCACATGAAGAATATCAAAAGCTAGTATTTCATTCATCTCAAACAAATACTACCTTAAAACAAACCATCATGTCTTGGATGCTGTCCATGGTGCTGGTTCTGAATCTTTGCAGGATCAAGCAAGAAACTGCTATTCTCATGAAAAGGGAGCAGAAAAGTTATACCCTTTCATGTAGATACCAGCCACCACACCAATCCTTCCCATCTCCACACAGTGTGAACCTTCCTTGGTCTGTGTCTTTTTATCTTTCTAGAAAGTCCACCCCCTGACCCACTTATTCTCACCTTCCCCATACTCCACCGCTATTCTTTTCCTCCTTCAAAGCCAGAAGTGAAACCCTGTATAAGATCCTTGTATGCTGGTGTTTGAGCTTACTCAGGGTTGATATCAGCATTCCTGTTTTATTTGGCAGTGTTCAGGCTTGCTAACTGGTCCTTTAGGGTCGACCACTGCATCCTGTTTCCCCATGTCTGAAACTACCTTTTTTTTTTCACAAGAAGAGACTCTAAATAGGCAAAGTGAATTTATTTAAATCTGACTGGTTGTAAGTGTCTCTTTAGAATTCCATCATAGCTCCACATGACATACATTCACTGGCCATTTTATTAGGTACACCTTGATAGTACTGGGTTGGACCCCCTTTTGTCTTCAGAACTGCCTTAATTAGCATAGATTAAATGGGATAGATTAAAAAAGGTGTTGAAAACATTCCTCAGAGATTTTGGTCCATATTGACATGAGTTACTGTTGCCTTTCTATCATCTCAAACCAGCCTGTCCATTCTCTTCCGATCTCTGACATCAACAAGGCATTTTTGTCCACACAATTGCCACTCACTGGATATTTTCTCTTTTTTAAACCATTCTATGTGAACTCTAGAGATAGTTGTGAGTGAAAATCCCAGTAGATCATGAATTTTTGAAATACGCAGACCAGCACCAACAACGCTCTAAGTCAGTGTTTTTCAACCTTTTTTGTGCAAAGGCACACTTTTTTCATGAAAAAAATCACGAGGCACACCACCATTAGAAAATGTTAAAAAAATTTACCTCTGTGCCTATATTGACTATATATAAAGTAATTCTCTTGAATAGGAATCAAACACAAAGAAATTATTTTATAATTACTTTATTATGAAATAATAAAGTATTTTATAATTGGACCCGGGGGCCGGACCAAGAGTAGATGAATGATGTGTATGTGTCATCCATAGTAAGTATAGTAATATTCCCCCATAGTAAGCATAGTAATTAATCCCCCATATAGTAATTCATCCACCATAGTAATTCATCCCCCATAGTAATTCATCCCCCATAGTAATTCATCCCCCATATAGTAATTCAGCCCCCATATAGTAATTCATCCCCCATATAGTAATTCATCCCCCATATAGTAATTCATCCCCCATAGTAATTCATCCCCCATAGTAATTCATCCCCCATATAGTAATTCATCCCCCATAGTAATTCATCCCCCATAGTAATTCATCTCCCCCATATAGTAATTCATCCCCCATAGTAATTAATCCCCCCATATAGTAATTCATCCCCCATATAGTAATTCATCCCCCATAGTAATACATCCCCCATATAGTAATTCATCCCCCATAGTAATTCATCCCCCATATAGTAATTCATCCCCCATAGTAATTCACCCCCCATATAGTAATTCATCCCCCATATAGTAATTCATCCCCCATAGTAATTCATCCCCCATAGTAATTCATCCCCCCTATAGCAATTCATCCCCCATAGTAATTCATCCCCCATATAGTAATTCATCCCCCATAGTAATTCACCCCCCATATAGTAATTCACCCCCCATATAGTAATTCATCCCCCATATAGTAATTCATCCCCCATAGTAATACATCCCCCATAGTAATTCATCCCCCATAGTAATGCATCCCCCATATAGTAATTCATCCCCCCTATAGTAATTCATTCCCCATATTAATTCATCCCCCATATTAAGTCCCCAAGCCCCCCCTGTGTCAATTCACTTACCTTTGCGCCGCGCGTTCCTCTCGCCGTTCCGGTGTAGGTCTCCTATGAGGATCTGTCCCCCTCGACGTATCTGCGCATGTGCCAGTTTCAGGCATTAGCAGCCGATCGGCAATCTCCGGCACATGCGCAGATACGTCGAGGGGGACAGATCATCCTGACAGTATCACGCTCCGTGGGCCGGATTAAAAGGTCCGCCGGGCCGTATACGGCCCGCGGGCCGTAGTTTGCCCGTCTATTTGTGAGCCGAGGCAATTTTTCCCACGGCACACCAGACAATATCTCATGGCACACTAGTGTGCCGCGGCACAGTGGTTGAAAAACGCTGCTCTAAGTTACCTAAATCCCCTTTCTTCCCCATTCTGACACTTGGTTTGAACTTCAGCAAGTCATCTTCACCACATCTACATGCCTAAATGCATAGGTGTACAAAATAAAATGCCGGTAAGTGTATGCTGGTGCCTTCAACCTGACAGGAACAAGTACACAAATTTGTTGCATGGTAGAAGGCAGCACTGAGGTCAGAGTGTCCATTCTTAACAAACCATTCTCAGTGCAGGCTCATATCAACCCCTCCCCCCCCCCACACACACACACCATCGCACAGCAGCTTGGAATGCTACGATGCTGTCAGATGTTCAGCCAAGGACTCATTCCCAGTCTCGTTCAGATGCCAACTGGGAGATTCCTACCATTGTCCAAATATGGCCATTGCCATATTTCGGTAATGACATCAATGGCATCCCCATTCCATCCCCGTCCCTCCCCTATGTTTACATTCAGCTATTGGCAGTAGAATAGGGCTGGGGATAAGTCATCGGTTGAAACCAGCCCTGTGCTGGAAAGCTGTCATGAATATGACAGCATCCTGCCAGGAAGCTGTCATATTCATTATGGCTTCCCAGCACAAAATGTCCCACTCCCAGCATGAGTGTCACTTTGTATATCCACACAAAGCTGCCTTTATTTCTGCTTATCCACAAACTGGTGGTAAATCTTTTTGAATTTTGCACCGCCATAGCAACAGATTCTTAAAGGATTAGTTCACATTCACAATAAAAGCAAAAGGGTGAACTAACACCCATCCCCCATATCCCTACTGTAGTTACATTCGGGAATGCTGAGCTGTCAGTGCCCATGCAGCTGGTCCAGTAGTCCAGGTATTTGAAATCCCAGCTTTACTCCATGCAGCACATCTGGGCAGGGCCAAATCGATTCACTGTGCAGGCACTGACCAATCAGAATCACTCTAGTCTTTCCTGGAAGCACTGCACAGATTTCTAATCCCCAGACTGCTAACCTGGCTGCATGGGCACTGACACCTCAGCATCCCTGGAGGTAAGTACATCAGGGACCGGGGGGGGGGGGATGGTGTATGGTGTTAATGCATCTTTTTGTTTTTTTTTCAGTAAAGGTGAACTAAAACTTTAAGGTAGTGCAAATAAGAACTTCCAGAACATGTACTACATGTTTAAACTCTTAAAGAAACAGTTGTAATTAATTAGGTGTAGGCAGTTTAAAGGGGAGCCTACCACCATGTTGTAAATGTTTTAAATTGGTTCTTCAGCCTTATTAGAAAAAAAAATTAAAAGTCAGCAGCTAAAAATACTGTAGCTGCTGTTTTTTAAAAAAGGGACACTCACCTGTCCAGGAGTCCAGTGCCTTTCTCACCCGAACCGCTTCTTAGCTGGTCTTTGGGTCCCCTGCACTGGCATGTTTACTGAGGGCAGCCAGCTGTAATTTCTTGTGGGTTCACAGCCGGCTGCCCACTACTTGACTTATACCAGAAGGCAGCAGGTAGGGGAGAACTTGTGAAGTACCAGTGGGAGCTGGTACTTGTGAAAACCATGTGCTTGCCCCCACCCCCTCAAAAAGTGCCAAAACAGAAGAGGGGGAGGAGGACATAAAGCACAACTTCCCCTTTAGGGTGAAGTTCCGCTTTATTGACTTACCCTCATTGTATTTTGATTCAGACACTTTAATAAATGAGATCCTTGGCGTTCCTTCAATATATCGAAAAAAAGAGTACCCATTGTCTCAATATGTTTAGTATTCCGTTACTCCAACATTGTAATTCGTGTGTTTATTGAATAATTCTGCCTTTGTATGCTCAGAAGTGATTATGATCTTGATTGTATGCGAAAAGATTGACTCAGTTTTCCTAGGAAACAGAGCAAGGATTCCTTCTGTTCATTTTTAAAGAGATAATTAGATGCTAGCTGACTAATTTTATGTATTAAAAAGTACAGATTGAAGTCAACATCAATGTAAGATAAAAACAATTATTTCTCTTTGATGGATTGTATAAACACGTGAAACTTTTTTTTTTCTTTTCTAAACTATAATAGTTTAGTATGGTACTTTAGTCGCTATCTCCATCTTTTTTATTTATAACAATATATTTATAATTACATGAATAACTTATTAAAAAGTGATCTTGGGATTTTTTGATATTGTGTCTACAACTTTGTAAAAAAATACTTAAAGACCAACTCATCTTTTCTTTTTATGCAGCGTTGGAAACTAAACTACCTTCAGATTTTTTTTATGAGCTTCCATCCCATTGGAGTGATTTTCCCTCATTTCCTTTCAGGACAGAAAGTGATAAAAAGTCTCTCCGGTCTAAACACAAACTGCAAAATGCTTCTTTTCCTGTGAAATTGGGAAGGGTTAGAACATCAGCTTATTTATACTGTTTGTGTCTTACTCTTATTGTTTATTCTGCTGTCACATGGGCAGGAAATGAAGCAAAACCTCCCTAAGAGGATTAGGGACCTTTTTTTGCATTGTTTGCACACATTTTCAAGTGTTTAAAAAATAGTTTTAGACCTGAAGATTAGTTAAATCCCCTAACAGTATATATTTTCTGAAAGCAAACATCCCAAAGAATAAAATAGCAGTAGTTCTAAATTTTTATGTCACACGATGTTAGCGACATACACTAAAGTTAATGTTTGGGCATAGAAACAATAGATCACCCAATTGTTCTGGCAAAAAATAAATGATGAGATTGCGCTGGGTACCCAACATGTGAAGGCTTAAAATTGTGTGCACCTGCGAAATGGCAACAAACTTCAGTACCCTATGTTTTCCATAGGTAACACTTTAAATATCCCTACAGGTTATTAATGTGGAGTTAATCATGAATAATGGGTCTATGTGGCATTTATGTGGAGGTGGGGGGAGGGGGGATTGCGCCAAAAAATGTTGGGGTAGGGATTTAAGTGCTTGGGTGTATCTGTAATTTTTGTACCCTTTTAAAACATTTTTCCCTAAACTTGATTTTTGGTGACATATGGGAGGGTGCAGTGTGGTGTGATGCCATTAATTACACAGAATCCAGTTGCAGATAGGGAGAGCTTGTATTTAACAACAGCTCAACTTTACAAACAGCCCAGTGGAGGGAGCAACACGACAGGAAACACTCAAAGTTCTATGCAGCTCGGAGGTACAACAGGTTCAGAGGCACCCACAGAGTCTGTCTCAGAGGGTGGAATGAGACCTGACTGGTCTGGTCCCAATGGGGAGGCTTCCAAAAAGATTGGCATATCCCTAGCCTGTCCCTAAGTGTCTGGAACCTGTCCCTTCCACTGTCAGGTGGGTGATCTTTCCCTGCCCTATCCACTTTGCAAATACACACCAAAACCTGGGGGCAAGGACCTAATAAGGCTAACTTGACCCAAGATGGCCACCAGGGATCACCTGGATGCAGCGTAGTCAACCTGATTGCTGCCCCATAGGCCCAGGAAATCAGAGAATCCAGGTTTCTCCTGACTTCCTTTCCAGTTGTAGTACCACGCTGGTCTATCGCCACCTACAGTGGAGGAAGCAGACTGCACCTGCCTACAGACAGGTTCTCTTTAACAGAAAAACAGAGGTCTTTCTTGCCAGCCAATTAATCTAATGGAGTGTAGATTGCACTCTTTGGTCTGTAAATATACCATTGAAAGTGTCTGGTTATATTCAATTGAAAATCAGTTTATTTGGGGTCAGTGGGAAAAAATGCCCCTTACATTGGGGGTCATTGGGAAGTATGCCCCCCCCCTCCACAGTGGTAGTCAGAATGCCACCCTTGGGCTGCATTTCCACTTGACCTTACCATCTTTAGTCATTTTACAGGTATTTTTTTAGCATTGATGCAGGCATTTTCCAGTGTTTTTGTGGGTATTTCACACTTGAGCTTTTTTTTTTTTTTTTTAATTGTTTCTATCCAATGGAAAGCTAATTACTAGGGGAAAACATTTGATATATGCTTTTTCATGCTTTGTTTAGGTGCTCTTATTGAAATCCATTAGGACTAAAAATTCTTGAAGCACAAAAAAAAGCTTATGTACATTTACAAGCTACAAGCTTCAAACTTAAAGTGACACTATGCTCATTTAGGACCAAGCAGAATTAAAAACCATGAGATTTTGGATGTTAAGCATTTTGGAGCTTTGAGATACAAAAGTCTCTGGTGTGACCGGAGCCTTGCAGATAGTTAAAAAGATAATTGGTGTCATGTCACTGCATCATTGCGCCGGTTTCTCCAGTTTCGCCAGTTTCTCCTAGCCAACAGTCCCGTGAAGAGGGCTTCCGGATCGGCTTCTAGGTAGTGTGTGAGCGCCCACTCACAGTAATGCTGCTGAGTGCTCCAATCAGCTGAATGGTTAGTGTGGCAATGTGTAAAAAGGCTTGACAAAGGTGGACCTGCCCCCAAAGTGCCCAGCAGCAGAGCTGTGAGCTTACACACTGTGTAGAAGCCGCTGCAGCAGCCCTCTACACTGGACTCTCTGCTAGGAGAAACTGACAGGCTTGGGAAACCAGCTTCCGCATGAGGAAGATTTGGCATGGGAGAGGGAGCGAACATACTTGTCCAGCTGAATGATGCCCCAGACCTGACAGAGGAACCTTATCCACTGCGCTCCTAGCTTCAGTAGATTCTAATATAAGCAATCTCATCTTCATCCAAATCTATATCCAGTGGTGACTTGGAAGCAGCAAGACTATTGGGCCTTTTCTTCATGATCCTAGAACCATATTTAGAGCTTTATCATTTTGAGTATCCATTTATGGATTATGGATATGAAAGGCTTAACTATCATAACAATATGACAATAGAGATTCGTATTCTTACTGTAGCACCCACTAGTAAGGTAAATTTATTTTTGGCTCATGGTAGTAAATGAGCCTGAAATTTCTGTGGGTTCAATGTGAGCTCAGGCTGGGTGACTTAGCAGGATGGGACTCTATCACCTCTACCTGGTTCTGGAGGGCAATGGAAGCTTCCAGAAGTCAGTGGGCGGAAGGGTGGAGACTCCAAGCTGCATATTCATGGGAGGCTGACCAATCCATGGCTAAGAGGCCCTGGTAGTGTTGTAGACCAACCCATAAATATGAGAGGGCTATGTTAGCAAGGGCAGAGAGTCTGGAGTCAGGTGGAAGATGGATTGAGGAAGGAGCTTGTGTTTAGCCTGGGAAGGGGCTCCAGAGAAGGGGGGTCTACCTACAGGCTGGAAGCTTGAAAGAGGGACCTCCACTATTCCATAGTTACCAGGGAAGGGCACCCTGTCAGCAAGGGAAGAAGCCAGTCTGGCGTAAGGCCTGAAAGCAGTTACACTCTTAAAGCTAAAGGAACAGGACAGTGTGAGTACTTCTACACCCCCCTGGGCCTACAAGGGAGAGGGCATTCAGGTGTCATAAGTATACTGTTCCAGGGAGAATTAGTTGGGTATGTGTCTCAGAATCTCTTGCCCTGGGATACTTTTCATGACAGCCAGGTGGATGAGGAGATTTTCATCTGGAGTTTGAAGAGGTTCATCTAAGAAGACTGAGTGCTCTTAGTAAGGACTGTGTGTTGATCCGTTAAGAGACAAAAGTCACTCCAGAGGGAGTAGAAAGTCCAGGATCCATCTCTGCTTCGCTTTTTGTACATAGAAGGTTCTGTTCTCCAAGCTGTTCCATTGGGCATCCCATACAGTATATACCTAGACTCCATCCAAGTTAACCGCTTGCCCGCTGCCCTATAGTAGAAGTACTGCTACAGGGCAGCAGGGCTGTGCAAAATCACGTATATACACGTGATTTGTATTTTCGGGTAGGAGAGCGTGCATGTACGTGTCCTGTCCTACCCTCACCACCGTTGGTGGCTATGGATGTCATTCGCCACATCCCGGCTGGAGATTCCCCGCTGGCACCCGACGAAAAAAAACTGATAGGGGAGAGACCTGTGTGTAAACAAACACAGGTCTCTCTCCTGCCAGCAAAGACATGCTGCTGTGTATTTCTTTGCACAGCAGAGAAATACACAACAGCATGTTTCCCTAGTAAAACACACACAGCACAAGATGTAAAACACAGCACAGCACACAGTTAACCCTTTGATCACCCCAGATCTTAACCACTTTCTGCCCAGTGCCATTAGTACAGTTTCAGCTTTTTATTAGTACTGATCACTGCATTAGTATCATTGGACTGTCAGTGGCAGTTAGTCAGTTCCCACCCAGTCCCTCTATAAATTTCTGATTGCTGCCATTGCTAGTATAAAAAAAATTAAAATTCCAGAATATATACCGCCATTTGCAGACGCTATAACTTTCATGTTAACCAATTAATTTACATGTATTGGGATTTTTTTTAGCAAAGACATGTAGCAGAATAAATATTGGCCTAAATTTATGAGGAACTTTGTTTTAATTTTTTTTACTGGATATGTTTTATAGCAAAAAAAGTGAAAAAATATTGTTTTGTTTTTCAAAATTGTCGGTCTTTTCTGTTCATAGCACAAAAAATTAAAACTGCACAGGTGATCAAATACCATCAAAACCAAGCTCTATTTGTGAGAAAAATGACATAAATTTCATTTATATACAACGTTGCATGACCGTGCAATTGTCAGTTAAAGTAAGGCAGCACCATAACACAAAACATGGCCTTGTCAGGAAGGGGGGTAAATCCTCTGGAGGGCAACTTTCTAATAAAACTAAAAAAAAGAAAACAAGCTGAGAGACTGATCACTGACTTTGGATGCAAGAATGGAAAATGCATGTTGCTTAGCTGTGCAGGAAAATAGGGGGACCCAAAACCAGCGGCTACTAAGAGAGTAACGCTACATTACCTATATACAGTAGATAATAAACATGTCTAAAATCCAGATCTATTCAGACTTCAAATGCTGGCTTTGTTCCATAAACTGCATCCTTTATTTAGATCTCTTGATTAAATTACTAAAAGATTAACAATGCAAAGTTCAATTTTGTGCTCTTGCCATTCACCTAACAGGCAGTGTTCCCATGATCATCTAATGTCATTATAGTACCGGTTTCAGGTTCCTTTTGTGTTTGCATCTCCACAGCATTGTTTTTAGGGATCATCCTATTGTGCCTGCTACAGCACTTACAAAAGAGAACATTTAGGCTTCCGTTGTTTTCCTTTGTGTATGCAAAATATGTCTTTTGTTAAATGCCATCCACTTTGAGTACCTGGTACCTTTATAGCTTTAAATACATACAGCCTCTCCTTTGTAGTGGAAACAATAGATGGCAAAGGGCAGGGTTATACATACTGCACAAGAAGGGGCACCTTCCATTACAGTGTATTTACTCCCCCTCTAGATATAAATGAAAGGACCCAGATGTCAATGCACACAATACATTTTTTCCTGTAGGAACATCTGTCTCTTTGGCAGACTAATTAGGTAATTTGCTTGGCATCAATAGAGCGATCATACCTTTGGGTTTATGTAAAAAAAGTGATCTGCAGATGGTTTCTCCCCCTCTTTCATTGGCCTGGACACATTGTTCCTGGATGAGTTTGTTTTGTACTTATATTTGGATCATAAAGAGACACACAAATAAAAAAGGAAAATATGTTTCCAAGCACAGATAATGTCCTTTTTTTAATCTGTTAAATATTTTCATGTTCCATGAAGCAATTCCTCTATGGGCTACAGGATTCAACTTCTGGACATACATGTAAAGGTGTATTTAAACCCCACCAAAGATCTTTTCTCATTTGTTCCCATTTGATCTCTTAAATATACCATTGAAATCATTTCCTTATGTCTGTTGACCTTCTCAGAAATTTCAGACTGTTCTGTACTCTCGGACTGTGGGGTGGATTTACTAAAACTAGAGCACTCAGAATCTGGTGCAGCGGTGCATGGTAGCCAATTGGCTTCTTACTTCAGCTTGTTCAATCAAGCTTTTATAATTAAACCTGGAAGCTGATTGGTTTCTGTGCACAGCTACACCAGATTTTGCACTCTCCAGTTTTAGTAAATAAACCCCTATCCTATCTAAAAGAGACTATTTAGCCTTCCCTCTTCTTTTCTTGGACTGCATGTCAATTATTTCTCTATGATGTGGGTAAGACTATCTGGCTCACTAAAATGATACATTCTCCTTGTAGGTAGCTGATTTTGGCCTGTCTACATTCTCCTTGTAGGTAGCTGATTTTGGCCTGTCTACATTCTCCTTGTAGGCAGCTGATTTTGGCCTGTCTACATTCTCCTTGTAGGCAGCTGATTTTGGCCTGCCTACAATACCCTTTATGGTTTAAAGGCAACAGGAAAGATTACAATGGCTCCCAACTATCCCTACTTTGGACAAATGCAGCCCCTGTTCCTACATCACTCCTGACCAAAAAGCTATTGAAAATGACAATGCTCAAGTTTACAGCTGCTAACAACTCGGCCTTTATATTTGAGATTTGTATCCCTAGGTGTAGAGTCAGCTCCTTTTTTTAATTAAAGTGGAACTAGACACTTTCAATGAACATTATCTAGTTTAGGTGTCCGTTTATGAACCAGCAGTAATAGATCGCTGCTCAGTTCTCCGGCATTCTCAGAGAACACAGTTCTCCTGTGAATGCCGTTTATGAAGCATATGTAGATCAGTTCTCCAAACGAAGGGAGAACGGTCTACAAACGCTGGAAAACGGCTGATTTTACTATAATCTCGCGAGATTACAGTAAAAGATCAGTTTACTAAGCAGAGGTAAATTATCTCTGCTTAGTTTGCGGTCCCTCCGATTCTCCAGCTCTGGGCTGGAGAATCTGGAGGGAGAACACAGATCTCCAGTGAAGGGCTGACATGATCTCCTGAGTGTTAGAAACTGTGAATGACCAGAGAATAGCTGCGATCCTCTGAATCACAGCTATTCTCTGTGTCATAAAAGGACACCTTAATCTTTATGGTATTAGCCTTAATAAATAGGTAGGAAGGTATACTATATTTTCTTGTTTTAAACTTTTTTTTGTTTTTTACATTTCTTCAGTTACTTTCTGTTTTCTGGCCTAGGCCAAAATGATGTCATACATCCCAGTCTTCATGGGCATTTCAGGAGGAGGGAAGGAGGAACTTCCATAGCCTAGCACACCTTCCTGCTTCATGCCTGAGCTAAGGGCTCATGGATCCCAAAGAGTAAATGCTACATGAATCATCTGCCCTTACTCAAGATGGCTGTGGCTAGAAATGTTAGAGGGTGTTTTTCAAAGTGATTTCTAAACTAAATAAAGCATGAAGACATGGATGGATGGGTGAGTTTGCTTTGGACATTAAAAATAAATATCAGCTTCTGGTGCTCAGATACGGTTCAGTTCTGATTTAAGTTTAAGTCTCCCCTTTGTCATAACATGTAGGCCTCTAAAAAGAATTTTTCAGAAGCATATAGGGAATTATGATCAGTTCTGTGTTTCTGGTAAAATATGGCAGCTCAGCCACTAATTTTAAGCTCGACAATTAATGTTAATGTAGGAGAGGAATGTACATTCTTTAAATTAGTCATTGCATGGAAGATTAAAAGACCTCCTGCATGAAAACCTAGGATGAAGAAATGAGTTATAAATAAGTAAAGATAGGGTTATCCTTTGGGGAACTTACATTTTCTCCTCCAGCTGTTTGGCGCTATGATATAAAAAATCGCATGGCTTTGGGGAAGTGCGATTTGTACTGATGTTATTGGAAAGCCAGGGAAGATGTATCGAGCTGGAATCCTTCACTTCAGGTTTGCAATGATTTATTGGATTCTTTGCAAGTTTAATTTACTCTGAGTTATTTCAAAGTTAACATTTGCTAAGCCTTTTGCAAATGCTTTTATCCAACTTTGTATCTTTTAAAAACAAATCCTTGTTTATTTGTCTGACACTGTATCATTGGATGTAGTTATTCTGACATTTACAATGGAGCTGAACTCAAAAGCAAAGATTTTCTATCTGATAAGGAACATCTATAAAAGTTAATTACGCTTAAGCAAAAGCCAGACAATGTAGATTTTTTCGGGAATTCCTCCTGGAAAATAGCACTTCTTGTGCCTAGGCACCTCTATTCTGTAGCCTCATAGGGGTATATGTGTAGTGTGAGATCATCTTAAAGCAAAACTAAACTCAATCAACAATAACTATTTT
This sequence comes from Staurois parvus, assembly GCF_062004578.1. Classification (NCBI taxonomy): domain Eukaryota; kingdom Metazoa; phylum Chordata; class Amphibia; order Anura; family Ranidae; genus Staurois; species Staurois parvus. The sequence goes on from NW_028317827.1 coordinate 2,581,171, forward strand.
TAATCCTTATTTTGCTATCCTCAGTAAATAGGAAGGTATATTATATTTACTTGTTTTCAACCTTTTTTAATTTCTTCAGTTGCTTCCTGGCTTCTTGCCTAGGCCTAAATGACGTCATACATTCCAGGAGTCTTCATGGACATTTTTTTCTTTCATCTGGAGGAGAGGAGGAGGGATTTTCTCAGCTATGCACGCCCTACTGCCTTTGTGCCTGAGCTAAGGGCAGATGGATTCCAGGAAGTAAATGCTACATGAATCATCTGCTTTTACTCAAGATGGCCATGGCTAGAAATGTTAGGTGGTGTTTTTCAAATTGATTTCTCAACAAAATAAAGCATGGAGACATGTTTGGATGGATGAGTTTGCTATGAATATTAAAAATGAATTCAGTTTGTGGTGCTCAGATACAGTTTAGTCCCTCTTTAAAGTAAAACTATGGGCAAAACTTTTTTTTCATTTTGGATACAGTAAGGGAGGGTTATAACACCCTGCCAGTATTTTTTTGCCATCTATGTCTAATTGGGGAGATTTCCCTTCATTCCTGTTCCATAGTTTAAACAGGAAATGAGAGGAAATCCCTGCAAGTTAAAGGAATTCCTTGGAGCCCCCAGGTCACGGGGATGAGTGTCCCTATTGAAAGATTCCCCTCTCCCCCTATTACTTTTCTGGGGACAACCCAAAATTTGATGACAGTAAACAGGACAAGTTGAGAGGGTGAATTTCCCTAACGGGTACACAGATAGGAATGAAAACTGACAAGCATATGGGACAGACTAATTGTGGATGCTGGTTAGGTGAGGGCGGGGAACCTTTCAGGGTTTGCTCATCTATTGGCAGGTTCCAAGGGGTTCCCTATGGAGGGTCCCATGTTCAAAGTGACTTGGTAGGTCTAAGGGACCACCCTTTATCTGAGCAGGAGTGGATTATAGAGTGTACATGCTCCCCCACCACATAGTTAGTTGAACAGGTGAAGGACATGCAGGCCAGAACCAGGGGCGGACTGACCATTTGGAAACTCGGGCACTGCCCGAGGGCCCGGGGTCAGTAGGGGGCCCCATGAGTTGCCCCTGGTACCTTTTTCATAGGATTTTTTGAGTTTGGGCAAGGACACAGGGGCCCCATGATCCCCTATTGCCCGGGGGCCCCATGAGTTGTCAGTCCGCCCCTGGCCAGAACAGAACTTCCATGATATAAAACTACAATGAGCAAAGGCAGGGCAGGCAAACTAATGGCATTATATAGAAGAGAGACTGACAAGTGTTCCAATCCATCTCCACTCTGTTCAAAACTAAAAAAAAATGCTCTCTGCAGTGCCAATTTCTAAAGATGATTTTTTTCCTCAATGGAGAAGCATTTGGTGTCAGGTGAGTTTTGATTACCTCCTTTAAAACAGAGTTTTTCTTTGCATTTCCAAATTTAAAAGAAAACTGTCTTTAGTGCCACACATAAAGAAGCAGTTTCTGATTGGATGTAATAGGCAACGCAGAGCCCCATGTTTACAGAGACATTCATCCAAGCTGTGCCGGCTGCGACTGTTCAGGTTCTCTATCTACCTGTTCCACACAGGCCTATGGTAGAGTAGATTATGATGGCTTTCTACAGGGTAATTACTGACCTTTCTCCTGAAATACTTAGTAGAGATAAAGTGAGAAGCCCAGGGCCACGGTTCAAGTACAGAAGTAAAGTATTGTTAGATTGAAGGAAAAAGACAATTATTGTTGCCTGGCTGTGTAGTGTACCATTTTCTACTGCATTTCACTTCAAAGAAATCGGTGAAATGGAGTCAGAATTGTCGCAGTGGCTTTTCAACACCAAAGCACATCTTCGGTAATGGCAATGGAGAGGTAATTGTGGCATGCAAATTGTCATTTTAAAACAGAGTAGAAGTCTAATGATGTCAAAATAAGATATTTCTGTTGATACTGTTATATATCTCAAATTCCAAACACCCAGTCATTTCAATCTTTGGGATGCTTACCTGGAAATGTTTCACCTATTCAAAGTTAGGAAAATATGGTTTTGTAGCATGATGCCACAAGGTCCTTCACATTGGTATGAACTCACTTGTGATGCAAAAGACACGCAATGCAAAATACTGAGTTGACAGGCAGGAGTATAGTTAGCAAAAGAAGGTGGTCAAAGCAGATGGCATTCAGGCAGATTCATTACACACATGAAGCCAAAGAATGGTAATGTAGCTGCTAGAGGCCCTCAGAGTAGTAGCGGGGTGTGACCATAGATAGTGAGGTAGTGCCATCCCTGCCAGTGTGGGGTATCTTGGAAAGTAGGGCTCTGTATAAACAGTCTGGTGCAAGGCCACCCAGCGGTCGTCATTGGAAGGGTTTGGAGGACCAATATACAGCAAGGATGATTGATATTGGGGTCTATTGCCATAAGGCCTGAGGAAGATATACGTGTAGGTCGATTCAGTCTACAGTCTATTGCAGGTAGTGCTGTTCTATAATGGCAATGCAGCCGGACGAGGAAGTCAAGAGAAACTGGGTTTTCTCGGTCTCCTGGAACAGTGATACAGTTGGTTATGCTGGATCTAGGTGACCTTGGTGGCCATCTTGGGTCACACAGAGTTGTTCTAAATCCCTGCCCTTGGGTTTTGGTGCACATTTTGTGAGTGGCTAATGTAGGGACACTAGCAGTAAGGAGCAGTTCCAGAGGAGTAGGAAAAGAATAGGGCTTACATCTGCATCTTTAGGAAGCTCCCCTTTGGGTTGGCTGCATTCTGCTTTCCATGCCTGATGCGATCTTTTGCTCGGGCCTACACGCTGCTGACTCTCTACTTCAACCTGGTGTAAGTGTCCTGGCCGGGTGAGCTCACCCCCTGGGACTGTTGTTCTGTTTTCCAAGTTTTGCAATACATTGCACAATGCTGCACCTACTCAACATATGGGACAGACTAATTGTGGATGCTGGTTAGGTGAGAGCGGGGAGCTTTTCAGGGTTTGCTCATGTATTGGCAGGTTGCAAGGGGTTCCCTATGGAGGGTTCCATGTTCAAAGTGCCTTGGTAGGTCTAAGGGACCACCTTTTATCTGAGCAGGAGTAGATTATAGAGTGTACAAGCTCCCCCACCACTTAGTTAGTTGACCAGGTGAACTACAGTGAGCAAAGCCAGGGCAGGCAAACTAATGGCATTATATAGAAGAGAGACCAGAGCCATAACCAAAATGTCCCAAATTACCATGTTCAGTAATTGTTCTAGTGCACAGGACATGACTTATGCCACCCTATGGCATCTCAAGCATGCTTGAACAGTTCTGTACTGCATTTCTGTATTCTAAATAGCAGGTAACAGGGCATGAGCAATCAACCAGGCGAAGACTAAGAGGTCTCGGAAGTTCCTATTTGGTTCTCCGAACATTAGCAGTACAAACACAACATGTACCTTGGTATATTTTATCCATCACCCTTACACTAAACCATTTGAAAAAAAAAACGCAAAGACATTGCTTGTCTTCCCTAGCCTCCTCCTTTGCAGTATGTCCTTTAATGGACACAACAATTTCCACTTACTTGAAAGAAGGCTCATTGGGGCACTGTTGTAGCTTTATTGCTGTGTAATAGTTTTTTTTCTGCATCCAGTTCTACGCAGTTTTCCAGGCCATGCTCTCAAGGGGATAGCTGCTTCACAGAACAGCACATAAGTGATGCTGATCAGCAGACTCCATTTCACTCCATCTGGGATCTTGGTTCCTTGTACGCAGCTCAACCAAAGATCCTTATCATGTTATTTTTTTTCTCCTCCTCAACCACCAGTTTGTTAGTTAAAGTGTTTAGCACTGCAATATTTTCTCTCAGTTTTCGTATTTAGTGCAGTGCAGTACCTCAACCATAAAGAATAGGCTGTACAAAATAGCCTATTAGTAAGGCCCATTAAAGGCTTACGCCAAACAAATTTAAAAATATAAAACTATCAATGGTCTATTCTGTTTTTCATCATTGGCTATAGTAAGGATTAGAACATCTGTCATTTTTTTATTGCTGTCTGTGTCTCTAATGGGAACAAACACCATCTCTGTTTGACCATTTTAACCACTGTCAATAAGATAGAAAGTAATGGGAAATCCAAATTTTAACAGTTGGCATTGGAACAGGAACAAAGAAGATATTTTTCAATGAAGTCTCTTGTTTTGATGATTTCCTTTTACTTTGTAGAGATTTCTTCTAATTTGCTAACTACAAATAGTGGGACTTCTAAGATACCATATACTGTACATCTGACAACCTCAGTTTAAAATTCCATAGATATTTATTGATTAGCCAAACATTTTTTGAAAGGACAAACATTCAAAATCATTAAAACAACAGCTAATTCTGTTCCTAATATCCATATATATTTGTTTTCATACACCTCTCCTAAATATCTCCTATACATATTTTCCCACATATAAATAGATTCAACAAGCATTTCCATTTCATCTTGGTTGGTATGGGGATTTCTCCAAATGTTGGGATATTTAGGAGAGGTGTACAGAATCAAATGTACATGGATATTATGAACAGCATTAAAATGGTTGTAAACCTAAGACATGACGTATGAATCACACCCCTCTATAGTGTGTATTTGTCTCAATCCAGAAATGTAATTTCTGTCCACTGCCTCATTCCTCTGCTATCAGCTTGAATCACTTCCGACAAGTTTTCTTGACACCAAGAGAAAAAAGATGAAAGGGGAGAGATTTCCAGCACACAGCCTGTGATTGTCAGCCTCAGCTCTGTTCCTGTGAGCTGTGTGGAGGGGGGGGGGTGTCCATTCCCTCCAATCGCTCTGAGACCTCTCCTCACTGAGTTCTGCAGAGTGTAATTTCAGCTCTCTGCCCCCTGTTTTCTGACATATCAGAAAAGCTTTATAAGTTATGGACTTTGAACTAATGTAGAGAAGAAAATACTGCAGATAAATGGGTACAATTTATGCAAGAGAATTTGTTTAGTCTCTGTGTATCACCTGAGGCCAGTGACTTCTCTGAACAGTTGTAAAGGTTTACAACCACTGTGACTGCAATTTTAATGATTTTGGATGTTTGTCCTTTTAAAACAGGTTTTTGCTAAACAATAAATAACCATCGAATTTTAAATAATGGTTGTCAGATGCATATGGTACCTTAAAAGTCTCACTATTTCTAGTTATGTTCTTTATCCTGTACAACTGAACTGAGGATGTTGGTACAAAGTCTCTGAAAAGCCATAGAAGTACATTAAATGCAAATTCAGGTGCGATTTGTAAATCGCATGTCTCACCTGAAGCTGCAGCGGTGTGAGACAGGGCTTAAGCTTGAGATGCATAAGGGAATACAGTCTACTTGCCCATTACTTCAGGCAGGCATTGCTGTATGGCACCAGTCCACCACACTCCTTTTTGTCAGTAACCTAATGATCCTGCAACCTACGTGCTAGTGATGCTGGTGCATATACTAGAGAAGTTACTGATTTTGGCAAGCAACAATCCCTATGTTAAAAGCTAGGGCTAAGGAGAATCAAAAATCCAAAATCAGATTCAAGCATGCCTTGGAAGCTTGAATTGAACAAGTAATTCAGGAAACAGGAAATTGCACAGGACAAGGTTAAGGCTGCCATACAGTAATCATTCTTTTTCATTAAATCAATGGGTTGAACAAAAAAAAAAAAGAGATGACCTGATTACCCCATCCAAACATTCATTGTGGAAGGGGGACTCACTCCTGCGGAGGCATTGGGGTTTATTTACTAAAACTGGAGAGTGCAAAATCTGGTGCAGCTCTGCATAGAAACCAATCAGCTTCCAGGTTTTATTGCCAAAGTTTAATTGAATAAGCTGAATTTAGAAGCTGATTGGCTACCATGCACAGCCGCACCGGACTGAGTGCACCAGTTTTAGTAAATCTACCCTGCTGCATAGCAGAGAGACTTCCCTGCCATCAGAATACACTATTCAGTGCCGGGCTAATTTTTGGGGTAAACACGACAGGCTGGTTGTACAGAAATCAGTCGGTAGATCGACTTCTATACAATCAGCCTGCTCATCAGCCGGTACCTACGGAACTGGCTGAATTTCTATGTAGGACCAGCCTTAGGAAGTACACTCCTTTTGCCTTTCTGCTTGTTTGCTCCTTGAAGCAGTGGATTATGGAGAACTCAGAGAAAAGCAAGCCTATGTTTTGCCAAAACAGGGCAAAGCAACACATTCATTGTAACCCCCCCCCCCCCACACACACACACACACGCACTTTTCTCAGCAGCATATACTTTTCCTTTGTCCCCCCCCCCCCCGCCATTCCTTCTAGGCACCTAGGCAACTTACCTTTGACTCGAACATGCAGCCCATCATTACCTATCATGTGTACAGGAGAGAAAGTCAGGCAAAATGTCCCCAATTTGACATTGTAAAAAAACAAAAGCATGGGGGTTTAGCCATTCTCTATTCCATCCATGATAAAATGAAATGAATAAAAAACAACTTTGTCTTTGGATATAGTTTAGCTATAGATTTTAGCACATCAATAGACATGTGCTTTCCATTTTCATTTCGGTTAGTTTTTCAGACGAAAATGTCATTTTCAGAGATTCAGATGTATACGAATCTCTGAATGGACATAGTAATGAATGTCAACAAATGTGAAAAAAAGTTATAACGAAATTAACAAATGCACTTGTTTTATTTGGATGCCATCACATGCTGCAATGATAGTTCAGGCTCATGGGGAGATTAATAAAATGTTTGAATTTGTTTAATCATTTGGATTCGGATAACAATTGGATGCTGAATTTCATTCCATTTGTTAATTCGGATGCAGATGACGCCACTCGATATTGTCCAATCAGCTCATGCAATTTCTCTTGGGGGGGTTGGATGAACATTTGAAAATATTGAATCCTTCTGCTTCAAATCTGTCCAGTTCGATAATATAGCTAAAATTTGCTGTAGCAATCTTATGAAAAAACTACAAAATTTTTTTAATCCACCTGGACCAACGAATATAGGAAGTTAATGCCAAAAAGATGAAATGTGTCCTAAAAATGAATCAGTTCACAATAACGAATATGACAAAATGAAATTCTTCAATGAACAAATGCATCCGAAATGAAGCAAAAATTTCCAGTGGGCGCACATCAGCAGCTTTTGATGGATATGCTTAGTAGCTTGCTACATAATATATTGTTCTGCCTCGAATTGAATCATCTTCAAATGACACGTTAAATTATTTTCACAAAGGTGTCTGAAAACAATTTTTTGCATGTTGTTTTTTTTTTTGTTATTGCACTTTAGGCTTGCTTCTTTTTTTTTTTTAATTATGCCTGTTTGAATAGTTTTTTTTTTATTTTTTGCTTAATTTCAGACTAAAACTGCAGAATGGAAGGAAAACAGCCAAAAAGCTGTTTGTTGTGCCTAGATAGTACATGGTGCACAGAATTATGGGTATTTCTATGCTGCACCATATGTGCTCCAGTTTCCAGGGAAGAAAATTACACGCATCTGGTACTTCATCCCAATTTCTATTTTGTTTCTGAGCAAATCCCTTAAGACTAAAAATAAAGTAAATGTTTTAATAGAAATATATGCTTTAACACTCAATTATATAAATGAATGGTAATAAATAGTCTAATGAAGTCAATATTTAAATTACTGCACCTCACATGTACATAAAATATAAGGAAAAGGAAAATGTATGACCTGAAGCAACCAATCAAATCCCCCGGTCATCTTTTGGGCAGCGCAAGATGTGTAATTTGATTACCTACTTTAGATTATCAGCTTTGTTGTAGATGTACAGTAAACTCTAACTTAAAGTGGTAGTAAAGTCTGTTTTTTTAACTTGTACCTGCAGGTACGCCTATAATAAAGCTTACCTGTAGGTACTGTAAATATCTCCTAAACTTGCACCGTTAAGAGATACCTGTGCAGCAGCTCTGGTGCATGCGCTCTGAAGGAACAGTCCTTCAGAGCTGTGTGCCGTAAAAAGTGACATCATCGCGGCTCGGCCATTCAAGCCGGAAGAAGGACCGAGTGAAGATGGAAGCCCTGTCAGCAGTGACAGCAAGCCGCTGGAGAGCTTAGTTTTAAGGTAAATTTCACATAATGTGCTAGTATACGACACAAACTAGCACATTATGACAATGGGGTTGATTTAATTTTTTTGTCAAAACTTTCTTAGTGTCCATACAATTATAACAAAAAAAAACAGAAATAAAGTCCATAAATCATTTCTTCCAATTTAAAACTCGCCGTATAAATCCAGTAGGTGCCGTGTACCTCAAATTAAAAAAAAACTCAATAGTGTATTACCCTCACAATATAAATTCATCAATATCCCAAAATTAGTTATACCAAAAAACATTTTTATAAAAATTTCATGCAAATTGCATAAATCGTGGAAAATCGTGGAAACGTGGTGACCCGTGAAAACATGTGATAGTGAACCACTCTGTGTATTCTTACTATATCTAGTACTTAGTGAACACTTAGTGTACACATCTAATGTGGCTGAATTGCATACCCTTACCCAAATGAATAATAAGCCAGCCTTTATAAATAAATCCAAAAGGAGGGTGCAGATACGGATCCACTGGAACCTCGTGGGTACCTTCTGATCCCCCAATACTTCTTTCAATACTCTTGCCTCCTTAGTACTCCAATACATCCATTCATAAAGAGAAAACAGATCCATATAGTGTAGTATGTTAAAGATAAAGTAACTCCACGCTTTAATGAATATGCTTACATAATATGCCAGGTAACTAGCATAAAAGATCCCATGACTCCACCATACAGCAGCTTCCAGGAACACCAAACACTATTCCCACAGTTAAAATGGCCACTCCGCTACTTCCGGTTTCTCGGGCAACGTCCAACGTCATGTCTCTTGACGCGTTTTGTCACTTCCTTGACTTCCTCATAAGGGACTTTTCTTTAGTGATTTTTCACAGGGTTTGCAGATATTTTTTAGGACACTGATTTACATTTATAAATGGGGTTGATTTACTAAAGCTGGAGAGTGCAAAATCTGGTGTGGCTCTGCATGGTAGCCAATCAGTTTCCATTTTTTTTTGTCAAAGCTTAATTGAACAAGCTGATTGGCTACCATGCAGAACCGAACCAAATTTTGCACGCTCCAGTTTTAGTAAATCTTCCCCATTGCCTTCCAGGAGAAAAGGTTTTTTTTTGAGTGATCAGGTTTACTACTGCTTGAATGACTTTTAATTTACTAAAGTACTGTATAATAATAACAAATGATGTAAAAAAAAATCTCAGTTTTTCATCCTTTGTTGCATCTCAATGCAACTGATCTCCTGAAAACCCTTTACAGCTACTTCCTGTCTACATGCACTCCAGCGATGGCAGCAAGATATTTCTCAGGGCAGGTTGCCTGATGATAACAATGGACAGTTCTTGGGTGCCGTATTGAAACAGCTAGGTGTTGTCTCCACTGGAATCCCTAGTAACAAGGTGACAATCCAGGAGCACAACTGGGATACAGGGAGAGAACGTTGTCACCCTGTAACAAGAAGTGCCTGAACCAGGACCTTGATGGTAGGATTACCAGTTATTTTTTGTCTGAAGATTTTTAAATATTTAAAATTACTTTTGATATTACATTCAAATGGTACTTAGCGCTCAATTTTCATTAACTATTACAGCGGCTGACATTAGCATGTACTTTGTCTGCTGCTTCATCCTCTTTAAAATCTTGCATATGTACTTAACTGAGGTATTTCAAAGATTGCCAATGCAGGTTTTTTGTTTTAGGGTGGCTTCATTGCCCTGCAGGATCCTATGGAGCCACTTTTGCGTGAGCATTCCTGGTCAGGACTATTAAGGCTTGGGAGGAGGGACTGCTATTAACTAGGGCACGCATGCGCAGTATGACTGGATGCAAGTAATTACGGGGACATTATTATTATTAGTCACAAATCAGAAGGTCATCTGATGCTATTAGGTGGGCACGCATGTACAGAGACAAAGGTAAAGAGAGGACGGGCATTAGGCATCATGGAACATGTAGTACCAAAGCAAGAAATAACCTGATGCTGCACTGAGCTCTCCCCGATCTAGAAGTTTGGGGAAGAGGTGCTCTATGATCTGGAGCTCTCAACTTTGAAAATTTCAAAATGTGTTTTCCCTGTACATTATGTTTTCCTGGTTGGTTCTGTAGTACTACCCTCTTGAGGGCTGCTGGATTTGTTTGATCTCCTCCCTAAGAGATGGTGGAACAGTGAAGATCCTCCTGTCCAGCCACCATCCTGTAGGTAGGTTCCCTGGGGCCCCCTCCCAGGCTCCACACTCCAGCACCTTCCTTCAGCCCATTTTCCACCCCACTCCTTTGCTGCTAAGGATCAGCCCAGTTTAACCACTTGCCTTCCTGAGGATTTATCCCTCCCCCCTTTCTGACCAGGCAATTTTTTGCATTACAGCCCTGCGTTACTTTAACTGACAATTGCACGGTCATGCAACGCTGCACCCAAATGAAATTTACCTCCTTTTTTCCCCACAAATTGAGCTTTCTTTTGGTGGGATTTGACCACCTGTGCGTTTTAAATTTTTTGTGCTATAAAAAAAGTCTGACAATCTTGAGAAAAAAACAATATTTTTGACTTTTGCTATTAAACATGTACAGTAAACAAATTTAAAAAAATCACATTTCATCATAAATTTACACCAAAATGTATTCTGTTACATGTGCTTGCGCACACCCCCTACCCGGAACCACAAAATCATATATGTGGTTTTGTGAACCCCTGCCTCCCTGTGGCAGTATGTCTGCTATAGGGCAGTCGGGAAGTGGTTAAGGTTTGTCTTTGGTCACCATGCCCAGCCTCCTGCCTGGAGATTGGCCAGGGTCCCTCAAACATGCAGATCTGGGCTTGCTCCCCTCCTCTTCCCGTCTTCCGGAAAGTTCTCTAAGTTTCTGGAAGGGTGGGAGGGTTCCAAAAGCCCTGACCTATAGAGCCTCTCAGCCTATCCTGAAATGAACTCCTCACTCTCAGGCTGACTCATCCAAGGTTGCTACCCAGCCTCTGACTGCAAAACAAAAAAGCCCATCAACCTAGAGCGTGCTACAGTTAGAATGCAACCTATCATTAAATTGCATCATCTAATACTACTTTAATATTACTTTAATAATTTAAAGCCTACATCAGATTTTAGTGATTGATTTTATATCTAAACCGAGCTCCTGGTCTTCCCCCCACCCCGTGCCACCCCCATCCTCTCCATCACTACTAACAACGCCACCATCTCTCCCACCCCACACGCCAAAGTCCTGGGTGTCACCCTGGACTCCCACCTCTCCTTCCTACCCCACATCCAACTGCTATCTAGATCTTGCAGGCTCCACCTCCGCAACATCTCCAAGATATGCACATTCCTCACCCCAGACACCACCAAACAACTCGTACTCTCCCTAATCATCTCACGCCTGGCCTATTGCAATTCCCTTCTCACTGGCCTACCCAAACGAACGCTATCCCCACTCCAGTCGATCCTAAACTCAGCGGCCAGAATCATCCACCTCACCAAGCGCTCCACATCTGCCTCCCCCCTCTGCCAATCCCTTCATTGGCTCCCGATTGCCCAACGCATCAAGTTCAAGCTGCTAACTCTGACCTACAAGGCCATTCACAATGCCGCCCCGAACTACATAACTGACCTGATACCCAGATACTACCCTACCCGTGCCCTCCACTCCTCACAGGACCTCCTGCTCTCTAGCTCCCTGGTCTCCTCCTCCCACGCCCGATTGCAGGACTTCTCCAGGACTTCCCCCATCCTCTGGAACTCCTTACCCCAATCCATCAGACTGTCACCTACCCTCCTCACCTTCAGGCGCACCCTGAAAACCCTCCTCTTCAGGGAAGCCTACCCCAACCTCACCTAAGACCCGACCTCACCTAACAACTAACCTCATCCACTCCTCCCACCACTCCATCCCCCACAGCCATCTCCTCCTGTGCCACCTTCCCCTCCCTCCTAGATTGTAAGCTCGAAAGAGCAGGGCCCTCGAACCCCTCGTGTATTGTTTTGTTACTGTCTTGTCTCATATTATGTCCCCCTTGCTACTGTACAGTGCTGAGCATACCCTTTGGCGCTATATAAATACTGTATAATAATAATAATATCTGCTTTAAGAGAAATTTGCTGTTTATATCTGCAGATTTATTGATAGTACCCGTACCACACCTTCAGAGCTCTGTACTGGGGCTCCCGCAGACATGTGTGCAGGATTGATCTCATCGAGGCCCTGGCCATTCATACAGCTGGAGCCTGCGAACCTGGAAGAAAGATCGGGTGAAGATGGTAACTCAGGGGAGCCGTGACAGCACTGCGGTGGAGGGTTCCATGTCCAGGTAAGTCTGTCGTAATATGCTAGTATGCATTGCATTGCATACTAGTACATTATGACTTAAAAAAAAAAATTGGGCCCCCTGCAGGTTTTTTTTCATTTTGGTGGCGGTTTACTACTGCTTTGGGCTCTACTCTGTGCAAGCAAACTCCATCCATTTGCATATGACTTATGTTAGGAAGTTGTATCATGGAAGAGGACTACTCAGTCCTAACTCTTTAAAATGATAGTCTGACACTGCTGTTCATATAATAGGCAGAGCTAGGGTCAGCATTATAAAGAACTCTTAAACACAACTCAAACCTTAATGACTAGAATATTCGAGTTAGGCATCCATCTCTCTTAAGCCTCATTCACTTACCCAAGGATGCCGCAAGTATTCCCTTGGATACTCATCCCAGGTGTTACGGTCAGTTGTGTCTGCTCAGCCTGTACAATTTAAAGACAAGCTGAAAGGAGCTGGGGCTGTCCATGTCTATAAACATGTATCTACATGTATCCACAGATCTAACAGTTACCTGCGGTTAGGGACCATGGACACAGTAGGGGTTATTTACTAAACCAGGAGAGTACACAATCCGGTCCAGCTCTGCATAGAAACCTGAATAGATGGTGCATCTGCATCATCTTCCAGGTTTTATTGCCAAAGCTTAATTGAACAAGTTGAAGTTGGAAGCTGATTGGCTACCATGCACCGCTGCCCGTGATTCTAAGTGCTCCAGTTTTCATAAATCTCCCCCAATCTGTCTTTACATTCCGTCATCACTGCAGCTGCCCAGTATAGGTGCCAGCAACCGACATAGGCTGCAGGGATGCCCTGGCATAAAAGCAGTTAGAACTTTTCCAGCTTATGTTTCTTGCTTTCTATGCCTTATTGTGTTTTGCCAGTTGGCCAAGCTCTGTCTCCATAGAGAATATGCTGAACTGTAAGACAAAATGTTGTGTTATGATACCTTTTATTGGCTGCAAGCTTTCAAGACATTTCAAGTCTCTTCTTTATGCATGATGGCAATATGCCTTAACCCCTTTGTGACTAGAGTTAATGGAAATAAATCTTGCCTGTAGCATAATGCTACTTCTACGTTTGCTGATCCCCATCTAGCCTCAACACACAATACATTCTGCTTTAACAATGATTGTTCTAACAACAAGAGCTCATTTAAGAAAAAATAAAATTCCCTAACACTTGTCCCTCTCCAATTAGATCAGCCTTTCTTAACTTTTTCAACTCAGAGAAACCCTTGAAATAAGTTTGCAGTCTCAGGGAACTCCTGCTAAAAATTACAATATCTACATATCCTGATATATTAGTGTGATGGTCAGTAGGTAGAATGCTCCTTACACTTGTGGTCATTGGGAAGAATTACCTCCTTATAGATCGCTAAAAAAATCAATTGTATCAGTGGGAACTTACCTGAAAGGGAGAAATTGCTCATTGTTCAAGGAATCCCTAACAACCTCTGGAGGAACCCTGCTTGAGAAACCCTGTATTAGATAACGGATTGTCTTGCTTGAAGCAAGCATTATCCCGTTGACTTTCTACTCCAGTGCCGCCATCTTTAATGGCAATCCAAAGCATGAACAGACATGCTGGGAGTCTCTGCCAGGTCTACAGGCAAGTCTGCGCATGTACCAGATCTCCCAGCTGTTCTTTGGCAAAGACCATGCAGAATGTGAGCGCATGTGTAACATCTTGAAAACGGCTCCTGGGATACAGTAACTAAGTCACACGTCTGAGGAAGGAGTTGATGAGATGTCATGCATTTTCAGAGACACTGCCAGAGACCCATGGCGTGTCTCCACATGTAGGTGGGCCCTAATGTCATCTTGCCATCATTTCCTGAAACTGAATATGTGTACATGGTTGGCAAGAGATTAAATAAAGCAAAAGTGGCAAAATCTGTAATTTTGAGTAAAAAAAAAATCACTTCACTCATTGGTTACTAGGTGTTGGCTGTAAAAAGCCTTCCTATCCAGATCTGCTGCAGCGCATAATCAAAATGAAGCAAGAAGGGCGCATAACCTGAGAATTTGAAAGTTTCTTGAAGATGTTAATCCAGACTGCAGCTCTTCTTCAACAGCGGAAGGTTTGATGAAGAATGACACTGCATTGTGATTGACCTTTTTAAGAACAGTATAGTAACGCATCTATTTTTATGAATCCTGATCATGGCGTGACCAAGAAGTGCACAAATGAAGGAGGATGGAAACGTAGCTGGGGAAGGCATCTCACAACACAGTTTACAATTAGCAGCTTTAATGAAGTAATGTGTTCAGACAGCTCCTCTGCACTGGAATGGAGCTGGTGAATGCTAATAATAGAGCAATGTGCAATGTGCAGTGGATGGTGGTATAGACAGGCGGTATAGATACACTGGGAAGATACAGCTCCCATATATATATGCACTTTAAACTCTGGCTAAAACAAAATTTAAAATGCATACGTAAACCCAATCATTAAAATCAGATCTAATCTTATAATTGTTTTAATCTGCAACATTTTTCAAATAACATCTGATGTCTTGCCATGAAGGTCCTTGTTCAGGCATTACCTATTCTAGAGTGACAATGCACTGTCCCTGTCTCCCAGTTATGCTCCTGCAATGTAAACTAGGCCTTCAGTAGAGACTACAAGCAGCTGTGCAGATGTGCATTGCAAAAGCATGTTGTCACCTTTAGGAAACCCATCATAAGTAATGCCATATAGCTATCGCTAGAGTACATAGAGTTAAATATAAAATAAAACTGAGATGCAAAAAAGTAGGAAAAAGGTAAAAACAGCATTTTATTTAAAAATTGGCAATTCTTCATGGTACACAGTGCTTTCAAACCAAATGTCGTCCAGTTTGGGTTTACATTTACTTTAAATGGTGAAACACATTCATAGATTACCTACTCAGAGCTCCTGTAACATGTCCAGTTCAGTTTATTGCTGTCTCTGTCATTCTGTTATATTGTTATAGCACAGAGCGCCATGCTGTAAATGTATGCTGAGATGCACATGTGCGGCTTGGTGTACACAAACACAGACAAAAAGGTTTATGACAAAAGAGACCAGTGGGGGCTCCTAATCCTACCTGACATCGTTTTTTTTTTTCTTTTTTTTAGGTTTAATTTCATTTTAAGCACCTTGGCAAGAATATTTAGTTTACACCAATCTCATCTCATTTTGTCAAACCAGAGAAAGCTTTGAAATCACTGAGAAAATGGCCACACCCAGCGACTGACTGTTCACAGGACAGCAGGGCAGCCACTCGGCACAGGATCACTGTGTGGGTGGGGCCTACTGTGCCCTGCACATGGGGGTATCTTTAGCTCATCAATGCAAAACCAGAGGAGGCCGCGTTCATATGAGGGGCAGCACAGTGGCTTAGTGGTTAGCACATCTGCCTTGCAGTAAATGGGTCATTGGTTCGATTCCCGACCATGGCACCTCCTGCATGGAGTTTGCATATTCTCCCTGTGCTTGCGTGGGTTTCCTCTGGGTGCTCCAGTTTCCTCCCACACTCCAAAGACATGCTGGTAGGTTAATTGGATCCTGTCTAAATTGGCCCTAATATGTGTATGTATGAATGTGAGTTAGGGACCTTAGATTGTATGCCCCTTGAGGGTTAGGGACTGATGTGAATGTTCAATATATATATGTGTAAAGTGCTGTGTAAATTGACAGCGCTATATAAGTACCATAAATAAAAATATGCAAGTGACATTAAGGCAGCACTCTGGATTAGAAACAAGCCATGCACTGTGTGCAGTAGCTGAATGTACAGAATCCCTCTGTGAAGCATGCTGCCCCATGTCACTGTACACCTTGTCTGTGAGTTTTTGCATTTAGAAGGGACACCACTGAGTCTATGCCCTCTCCACCCATTCAGCGTACCTCTGCCACCTCTCTCCCAGTGACAGAATGGGGTCCTGCCATGCTCTAGTGTGGACCTCATGTGTGACTCCAGTAACTCCTGCTGCTCTCTCACACAATGTGGCTAGGCCATGGGTCTCCATAACATGGATTCAGTCCCATTACTTTTGGTGAACCGATGCCTGGATAGGGAGTCAGAGCACCATCCCCTTCGATACCGAGGACCCGACGTGACGCCAAGTACCACATTTCACGACAGGCTACTATTCACCTTCCACCAGTCCTTGTTTACATGTGGCAACCACCCTCCTCCTCCACAACCTGCTCAGGCTTTAGAAAGGTGACAGTCCAATACTGGTGTTCCCCAACATCTGGTAGTGTCCTCCTGAACTCTGGTGTCTTGTGGGATTATATGTTGGCTTCTTGTACAGCTCTCTGGGCTCTGAACTTCTAAACTCACCTCCAGGCTCCCTTGAACTGAACCTTCCCCCTATTTATATATACCACAGAGTAGAGGGCCAGCCCTAGAAAAAGACCAGGAGCTGAGATCCCAGCAGATAACCCCTTCCCCAGCCTAGGCAGACCAACTAGCTAAACCATATACAAAACTCCCTGTAGGCACCTGACTACAACTGGAGTATAGTTGTTTACTACAGCAATTTTCAGCTCCTAGAGAGATCCCACAGGGATATATATATATATATATATATATATATATATATATATATATATATATATATATATATATAGTTACATTGGTCCAAGCTTGACCAATGTAATTATGCAAAACACCATACCTGGAATGCGTCTTTAAAGCGGACCTTTACCCATAACCACTTGTTAAAAAATAATGTTCTTTAGCAAGGAGCATACATTCCCCATTAAGAATTATGCTACCAAAATTAGTGTGTGCTATCAACTGCCTCCAGCATTGCTTCTGTTTCTTCTTGCCGGATGCTGCCAATTTTCTGAAGCCCAAAGTCCTGAGCAGAAGTAAATCTTTAAGTTGTCAGCAGATTGGCCTCTAAAATTTCAGCAGTAACAAAAAATAGAGAGCAACTGAGCATGTACAGAGCAGGGTGAGACATTGTATTACTAGAATTTAAAAAGTATAGGGACTTATTTTTAAGTTTTACATAGCTGCAACTGCTAAAGGGGCCAACCTGAAGTGATCAAGCTGAACTTATTTTTCTAACTAAGGCCCCTTTCACACTTGCGGTCCCCTGCTCAGCGGGGGATCTGTCCCCTGACCCCCACTGAGCAAGCGGATGACAGGTTCCTGTCCACTCCATTTATGCAGAGTGAACACAGACACAGCCCGCTCTTCTCTATGGACGGTTGGATGTAAATGAACCACCTGTCCATTTACATCTGGCTGTCATCCAATCTGCTAGACTAATGGGGAATGGACCCCCATCCATCTTGGTTAGCGAATTGGATGCAGACGGATGTAAATGGACACATGCAGCTCCATAGAGTGCACTGGATGGTCCAATCAGACACAATCTGACAAACGGACAGATAGACCCAATCTGTCTGCCCTTGTAAAAAAAGGGGGGGAATGTAAGTGTGTCTTATGGAGCGAATATGGAACGGCCGGTCCGGTATTCCCGCCGCCACCGCCGTGTCAGAATAGCGGCCGGCCACTCGGCTCTTCTCTGCAGCAGAACCTTACCTGTTTCTCGGTCCAGCGCTGTACAGTCTTCCAGTACCGGCATCTTTAGACTTGGCATCCGGCTGTGACAGCCGGGTACCCACTGCACATGTGCAAGAAGCTCTGTGCTTTGTGGATGGTCCGGCGTCTTCTGGGACACATGACAGGTCCCAGGAGATGCCGGACCATTCACAAAGCGCAGCGCTTCTCAAACATGTGCAGTGGGCACCCGGCTAAAGGGAGGACAACTCCGCAGAAGTGGGAGTGGGTACCTGTCAAATTCAGGTACCCACTCCCCCTCCCTCCCCAAAGGTCCGCAGTCTCTTGGTCATCCCCTGTACTGTCTGCAGTCTCTGGTCATCCCCTGTACTGTCTACAGTCTCTGGCCATCTCCTGTACTATGTCCGCAGTCTCTGATCATCTCTTACTGTCTGCAGTCTCTGGTCATCTCCTGTACTGTGTCTGCAGTCTCTTGTCATCTCCTGTACTATGTCTGCAGTCTCTTGTCATCTCCTGTACTATGTCTGCAGCCTGTGATCATCTCCTGTACTGTCTGCAGTCTCTGGTCATCTCCTGTACTGTGTCTGCAGTCTCGTCATCTACTGTAGTATGTCTGCAGTCTCTGATCATCTCCTGTACTGTGTCCGCAGTCTCTGATCACCTCCTGTACTGTGTCCGCAGTCTCTGGTCATCTCCTGTACTGTGTCCGCAGTCTCTGGTCATCTCCTGTACTGTGTCCGCAGTCTCTGGTCATCTCCTGTACTGTGTCCGCAGTCTCTGGTCATCTCCTGTAGTATGTCCCCAGTCTCTGGTCATCTCCTGTAGTATGTCCGCAGTCTCTGGTCATTTACTGTACTATGTCTGCAGGCAATTGGTTCAGAATATATTTTTTCTTGTTTTCCTCCTCTAAAACCTAGGTGCGTCTTATGGTTAAGTGTGTCTTATGTCCGCAGTCTCTGATCACCTCCTGTACTGTGTCCGCAGTCTCTGGTCATCTCCTGTACTGTGTCCGCAGTCTCTGGTCATCCCCTGTACTGTGTCCGCAGTCTCTGGTCATCTCCTGTAGTATGTCCGCAGTCTCTGGTCATTTACTGTACTATGTCTGCAGGCAATTGGTTCAGAATATATTTTTTCTTGTTTTCCTCTGTCTCTGGTCATCTCCTGTACTGTGTCCGCAGTCTCTGGTCATCTCCTGTACTGAGTCCGCAGTCTCTGGTCATCTCCTGTAGTATGTCCGCAGTCTCTGGTCATCTCCTGTAGTATGTCCGCAGTCTCTGGTCATTTACTGTACTATGTCTGCAGGCAATTGGTTCAGAATATATTTTTTCTTGTTTTCCTCCTCTAAAACCTAGGTGCGTCTTATGGTTAAGTGTGTCTTATGGAGCGAAAAATACGGTACATTGATTTTAATATACATGTCCATGCAATTGTACATCCCTGGTGCATTGTAAGATGTATCTTGTTCACAAAAGGACAACTTGTATATATTCCTATTCTCCCAAGTGCAGGACACACCATCGATGCCACAAGACCTACTTCACCATCATCCCAGATTTGCAGCCCCAGCTATACTTATATATCATGTGGTCATCTTTGAAAGAAAAGCCATGCATCTGGCAACGCAGCCATGGTACAATCACTAAGCATAGGCAAGATATTAATATTTTTTCAACAAGTCTAGTAACATTTTATTTCTTTCAACTTGAGCTTTCAGTACCATAAGCCAGGAAAATATGGTGATAAAAAAAATGCAGCTCTTGTTGCTTAGCAACACCATAACTATATATAACAGCACTAATGCGTGCATTGTTTTAATGAAACAGAACAGCGATCCCTGTATACTCGGAATTGCATAATCTCTAGAAACGTTCTGCAAACGATGCTACTGACTGTGTTTTCAGGAGCAAAACTGCAGCAATTAAGCAGAATGTGTACCAACACTTTAGAGACAGAAGTTTACAATATGCGCCCGTAGCCGAGACCCGATGCTTAAAAACATCGCGTGCAGTGCGCAGAATTCACTCTGTACAGTGCTGATCAAACTTATAATGGAGGAATCACTGGCTTGTTTTCATTTAACACCTGCAGTTTTAGTGCTGTAGTGTTTGCTTTATGAACATCAGACTCCAGCTGGGGCAAATATCATCAGAGATCTTGTACGGTGTAGGATTTTACATTGACATATACAGGATAGCTTTTCCACAAGGTTTAGGCTTTATCAAGAATCAAAAGCACAGTATTAGGCTTTAACTATAGCTGTGTCCACGGGAAGATAACTAATAAAGCTGCATTTCTTTCTGAATGCCATTGCTTCTCAAAATTCAGGTTTTTAAAGTGGATCGGAACTAAAAAAGGGAAAGATTTGCTTTGTTATAACGCCTAGACATGTTAATTGTGCCTAAGCATTACCATGAAAAATTGACCTATGTATTGATTTTCCTTTGAAAAATAACAGTGTTCTTCTTGGTATGTGAGGGTGCCTAGGCTCCTGTGGCTACAGCCTCATAGCTATATATTTGCAATGTGAGATCTAAGGCACTGCTGCGTCTGACTGCTGACTTTTGACCTGAATTCAGAAACTGGAGATTTGATATGGTATAGGGAACATTGAAAAGTGTTGTTACCCTACCTTAATGGGTGTTGGAAATGGACTCTATCATGGACCCTAAACAGGGGCGGACTGACAAGCTCATGGGGCCCCGGGCAATAGGGGATCATGGGGCCCCTGTGTTCTTGCCCAAACTCAAAAAAGCCTATGAAAAAGGTACCAGGGGCATATCATGGGGCCCCCTACTGACCCCAGGTCCTCGGGCAGTGCCCGAGTTTCCAAATGGTCAGTCCGCCCCTGGACCTAAACCTTCTCTTGGCAGTGGGATATGTTAGGCTAGACCGGGTGTCGGCAACCCGCGGCTCCAGAGCCGCATGCGGCTCTTTTTCATCTTTGCTGCGGCTCCGGAGCACACTGCCCACCAGGTGGTCGGCAAGCCGCAGATCGCGAGCCACATGCGGCTCTTCTGTGTGCCGGGCGCCCGCTCCCCTCCCTCCTCAAAAATCCGGCCCGCGGAGCGTGGAACATTGGCTGTCAGGATGTAGGTGGGGCAGCCAGGATGTAGGCGGGGCAGAGTGACGAACTCCTCTCTCAGTCCGCCCTGAAGACCAGAACGGCGCGGGAACACAGCGAGAGGAACGCGCGGAGCAAAGGTAAGTGAATTGAGACAATATGGGGGATGAATTACTATGTGGGGGATGAATTACTGTGTGGGGGGTGAATTACTATGTGGGGGATGAATTACTATGTGGGGGATGAATTACTATGGGGGATGAATTACTATGGGGAATTAATTACTATGTGGGGGATGAATTACTATGGGGGAAGAATTACTATATGGGGGATGAATTACTATGGGGGAAGAATTACTATATGGGGGATGAATTACTATGGGGGAAGAATTACTATATGGGGGATGAATTACTATATGGGGGATGAATTACTATGGGGGATGAATTACTATGGGGGATGAATTACTATGTGGGGGATGAATTACTATGGGGGATGAATTACTATATGGGGGATGAATTACTATATGGGGGATGAATTACTATATGGGGGATGAATTACTATGGGGGATGAATTACTATATGGGGGATGAATTACTATGGGGGAAGAATTACTATATGGGGGATGAATTACTATATGGGGGATGAATTATTATGGGGGAAGAATTACTATATGGGGGATGAATTACTATATGGGGGATGAATTACTATGGGGGATGAATTACTATGTGGGGGATGAATTACTATGGGGGATGAATTACTATATGGGGGATGAATTACTATATGGGGGATGAATTACTATGGGGGATGAATTACTATATGGGGGATGAATTACTATGGGGGATGAATTACTATATGGGGGATGTATTTTCAGTTTTAAAAATGTGGCTGTCAAAATAAATTTCAATCGTGGTTTTGGCGAGATTTGGCTCAGTTGAAAAAAAAGGTTGCCCACCACTGACCTAAGGCTATGATTGTGATTATGAAGATACACTGTGGCCCTGATTAACCCTTTGCTTACTGGGCCCTTAAACCCCCTTCATGACCAGAGTGCTTTTTGCAATATATGCAGTGTCGGATTTGTTATAAATGTTGCAATGGTTTTGCGGCTCCCAGTCTTTTTTTTCCCTTCGGAAACGGGTCCAAGTGGCTCTTTATGTCTTAAAGGTTGCAGACCCCTGGGCTAGACCAACACAAAACTACCTGTGCCTTCTGGACTGTATTTTGCTAGTCCATGGGATTTTCAAAATATATTGTTATCATAAATGTAAAACCTCATCGCTCATGGTGGAGTCAGGTGGGAATATTTCCCAACCCCTCCCCTCTACTCCGAACCTCTCTTCAGTCTCCCCTTCCTTCACCAACCTTACTTCTATTTTCTCTACCCCTGCCTTCTTTCTCATTTCTCTGGAGAGTTTTCCTTAACCTCTTTCCCTTCTGATGAGTATCTTTTGGCAACCTTAGATACATTTTTACTGGGATAAGTAGATACACTATCAATGATTTTTAGGCAGGCAGATATGGAGAACCCATAATATGCTACTACTGAATAATTGAAGTGACTTTACCTAGATATGATTGCCTTCAAGTATCTTAATACATCTATGTACATCTATATTTGTATCTTCAGTATATGTTTCTATACAATACTCTACAGTAGAAATGTTCATACCAGAGATTTTCATTTCAGATGCATTCGTTCATTGAAGAATTTAATTTTGTCATATTCGTTATTTTGAACCGATTCATCTTCGAACTTCATTTGGAATTCATTTTGTATATTCGTTGGTCTGGGTGGATTTGAAAAATTTAGCAGTTTTTCCAGAAGATTGCTATATACTTGATATATTATTGAATCGGATGGATTTGAATCAGAAGGATTTTAAATCTTCGGACGCTAATCTAACCCAGCACGAGAAATGGCATGAGCTGATTGGAAAATATTGACTGGCGTCATCTGCATCCTAATGAATGAATAGAATGAAATTTGGTTCCATTTGTTATCCAATTGCGAATTATCAAACAAATTTTGAAAATTAAATTAATTTCCCCATGGGCCCAAGCTACTATCGTATTGACTTCATCCGTATGGAAAAAATTAAACAAATGCATTTAATGTGTTCTATTTTTTTTTCAGCTTAGTTGACATTTGTTTCCATGCCTATTCGGAGATTTGTATAGCTATAAATCTCTGAAAATGAAATTTTTGCCTGAAATATGAATCATAACGAAACACACGTCTACTCTACAATGTTCGCTACCATGTGAATCTGAAGACTACTGTAATCGTTTCTTTTGCGTTGTCTTTGAGAAACCTAACAAAGTATGTTTGAACAAAAAATTTTTAATTTTGCCTAATTGGTAGCCTGAAAAATATAACCTTTGTCTTGAATTTCTTCTGAAAAATAGCAGTGAATTTCTTGGTATGTGAGAGTGCCTAGGTACTCTTGTGCCTTTAGTCTCATAACTGTACGGTCCAAGACATTGCTGCCTTTGACTGTTAGTCTAAGAAGATTTACTGTGGTTTGGTGATATTACTACTATGCTGCTCATTGTTCTCCTTACTGGAGGATCTAACATGAGGAAGCAAAGTCCTGCTTCTACCAAGATGGCCTTGACACAGAGACACAGTGCAGAACAAGACTTGATAAGTCAGTATTGGGTAAATGTTAGCTACAGGGACATCACAGGGCATACAGGTGTACCTCCGTGCATCTTTTTTTTAGGGGGAATAGCTTCTAGGGTTCAGTTCCTCTTTATGAAGAATTCCAGGGATGGTATATTTTTACATAGTTAGATTGGTCCAAACTTTGTATATACCATACCTGGCCAATGCTCCTTGAAGCTGGAAATTACTGAGTTAGACACCATCACTCCGGTGACCTCCACTTGTCTCCGAGTCCCATGCTGAAAAGCTGGCATGAATAAAGGAAATCGACCGCTTGGCACAGGCATCGTTCAGTGAATGCTTTTCTGTATTAATGCAAAGTGTTTTCTGATTGGAAGAGTTGGAGAGGTGGAGCAGTGGCATTTCCTTAGAAGATTTCCCTCTGTTCTTGTTCTGGTGACAACTCCCAATTTGGAATTTTCCCACACTTTACGATGGCTACCAAGACACATACAGAGAGCATATCTCCCTAATAGGGACACAGACATCAATAAAAACTAGTTAACCCTTCCCTACTTAATATGAATAAAAAATGTTTGGGCTTAAGATACTGTCAGGAATGGACTTGCCAATAATGGTGGGACTTACCTGCTTTGTGGGCTGCAGTACCAGGGCTGGCCAGCGGGTGCTCTCAGCAATCAGAGACTCACCCCTGCAATCAGCCAAACACCTGAAGCTGATTGCAGGGGTTGTATTTAAGGAATGGCCAGACTCACAGTCAGGGCCTTGGTGTATGTTTTTCCATGGGCCCCTGTACCTTGTATCCTGTATTCCTGTTCCTGTCTGACTTGTTGCCGACCCTGCCTGATCCTGACCTCTGCTGACTTCTCCTGCTTGATCCCTGGCTTGTGACCCTGACCATTCTCTGCCCGACCCTCTGTACCGCGCTGCCCGTGAGTTACTGAACCCAGCTTGTGACCCCGACTACTCTCCCGCCTGTTCCTGGTACTCCGTTTGCCCGTTTGCTACTGACCCAGCCTGCCTGACTACTCTTTGTATTGTATGTATTGTTATCGGTGGGTGGTTTGGTTTGTTTGCACTGTGTTTATATTTAGTTTTGCACTGCGTTTTGTATTGTTAGTCTTAATAAATTATATTGTTTATACCATATCTGAAGCCTGCATTTCCCTGTGTCAGTCCACACACCTCTGGTCATACCTGGAGCCCTGACAGATACATTTTGAGTTGCTATGTTGCTTCTAAAGGTTGTCTATTAAGGATATCAAATGGCTAGCTTGGTTGATATACAGCTACTGTATATGGCAGCTCCAAGTCTATAGTATGGGCACCTAATGGTATTTTACAAGCCATCCATCAAATTATGCAATAGGTGAATACGTATTTTATTTTGACATTGAGTAAAATAAAATTTCAGCTGTGCCCTTGGTGGCCGGCCAACCTTTCACAAACACAACAGCTATAAATGGCAAAGGGCTGGCCTGACAATTATGTTGAGCCTTCCCTACTATGGTTATAGAGGAAAATCTACATAGAGAACCTCTTTAATTACAATTTTGTGGATTTTGCCTTGAGCAGTGCAGCCTAACAGCTCTGGAATCCATCCCACAAACTTGTACGCGGCTAATGTTTTGTACTATTAAGAAAAATGCAGAAGGGGGTGAAATTTGCTATTCTTTGGTGCATCCATGGTTCTTTATTAAAATATAAGAATAGAGCCAATAAATGGTTTTCTTCATAAAGATTCACATAATCCACATCTGACAAATTTAGCATCCTGCCTTGGCACCCAGCCATCTGTATTGTTAATCAGTGGCGGGCTAAAAATTCAATTGTGATTCTTAATGAATTTAGAAGGGGTTTTGCTGTTGCTAGAATGAGAGAGAAGTGTAGTGTGACAGGAAGGTTATCAGTTAAAAAAAAGTTTTCATTCGTTCACATTATCATTTGCAGTGGGTGAGAAATCAAATAACTTGGTATCTGATACTCAACACCATTTTATACTTTATGTCTCAATCTGTCCTTCCACCTAGTCATTATATCTCACACCTTAGAGTTAAATGAGAAATGCTCGGCTAAAGGGGATACCTGCTTTCTGCTCTTTCTTCACCCGGGCTTTCTTACACTGCACTGAAGGCAGGTGCTGTATAGAAATGATCGTTTAGTGGCTCTTGGCATTGAAAGAGTTGAATCATCCAGATATATAGAATAACATTAAAGTGTTTAATTTTATCACAAAGGTTCTCTTATCCTTTAAAGACTGAACAAAGAATAACAAGTAATATAACAGTAAAATAAGTGGCATTTTCTTTCTATGCCTGCTTCCTTTGAATAAAATGTCCATAACAATGTATCCATATAGTAGTATAATAATGGTCTAGACAGTTTATAAACACATATTGTACCAGAAGTGCCATCGGCACTAAATGGAGGGGTTGTATATTAATGTGAACATTTGTCTGTACATAAGTCTTAAACTTTTTTTTTCTCTGAGTGACAGAACTCACTAATAGTGATAAGGTTCGGGTTCAGGGCCTACTGAAGGTGAATCTCTCGGTGTAGTGAAACTAAATTTATGGTTGAAAATTTGGTCCTGAACCTATAATGCACTGTGTAACTAGGGCTGCTGATAAGGCAGTACAGCCATCCCTCCTGAACTGGGCCTGGACCCCAGAAATTCAAAAGGCGGGGCCTAGGAACCTGATGAGCAGGAGGGCTGACTGTACCGCCTTGTGACTCTTGTGGGACCCTCTGCAGTGTTGCCATCTTTCTCTCTCAGACTCCACTGCAGGAAGATCAGTTCTAGAATCATACCCCCTTCGGCTTGCATTTCAGTCCCACCTGTGTGCCCCCCCTTCCCCTGCAGCGCTTCCGACTTCCCTCTTCTTCTGCCAGCAGGATGGAGAGTGGGGTTACTAGTAAATATGTCATATTTACTGGCGCCTTTCTTTCCTGAATGAACACACCAATCGCTCCTGTGTCCATTCATCACTGAAGCATAGTAAACTGTTTTTTACTATGCTTTAGACAGGAGGCATCAGAGCCAGGGGTGGACTGACCATTTGGAAACTCGGGCACTGCCGAGGGCCCAGGGTTAGTAGGGGGCCCCATGAAATGACACTGGTACCTTTTTCATAGGCTTTTTTGAGTTTGGGCAAGGACACAGGGGCCCCATCATCCCCTATTGCTCGGGGGCCCCATGAGTTGTCAGTCTGCCCCTGATCAGAGCGCTTCCTGTTCATTCACTGTCCAGTGCAGCTGAGGCTGCAGAGAAAGGGACTGATGAATTGATGTCCTCATTCCTTTTCTCTGTCTCAAATGTGGAGGTGGGGCTGTCAGGTAGGCTGTATGGGGCCTCATAATCTAAAAGGATGGACAATCCAGCCCCCTCACTATAAAAAGGAGGGGCTCCCAGCAGCCATATTGCCTATATACAGTATGTTGAAGCAGCTAATAAAAGCTGAAAAAGCTGTTTAGGAATACATACTTTTCTATGCAGTGCTATACTGTGCTATACAGTGCTATGCAGTACTATACGTTGATATATAATGCTATACTGCGCTGTAATGTGCTATGAAGTACTATATTGTGCTATACAGTCCTATACTGTATTGTTCATTGCTATGCAGCACTATATTGTGCTATACAGTCCTATACTGTGCTGTATATTGCTATGCAGTAATAAATTATGCTATATAGTGCAATACTGTGCTATACAGTGATATACTTGGCTATACAGTGCTACACTGTGCTATATTGTGCTTTATAGTGCTATACTGAGATATACAGTGTTATTCTGTGCTGTATAGTGTTATACTGTGATATGCAGTGCTACACTGTGCTGTACTGAGCTATACAGTGATATACTGTGCTATATAGTGCTACACTATGCTATACTGTGCTACACAGTGCTATACTCTGTACTGTGCTCTACAGTTCTATACTTTGCAATATAGTGCTATACTGTGCTATACAGTGCTACACTGTGCTATATTGTGCTACACCCTGCTATACATTGCTATATTGTGCTGTACTGTGCTACAGTATGCAGTGCTATGCTGTGCTTTACTGTACTGTATATTACAATACTATTTTATACAGAGATATACTGTGTTATAGAGTGCTACACTGTGATTTGCTATGCTGTACAGTACAATACTATGCCATGCTATACTGTGTTATACAGTGCTATGCAGTGCTATTATGTGCTATTCTGTACTATATATCTTTATAATGTGCTATGCAGGGCTAAACTGTGCTATGCAGTGCTATAATGTGCTGTACTATTATACATTGGTATACAGTGAGATACTATACTATTATTTTCAGAGAATGCCTTGCATTCACTGGAAAAAAGGTGTTTTGTGTGTAGCACTACCCACTCAGGGGCCGCTGAGTAATTTTCGGGTTCCCTGTCTTTCTTGACCCCACTCTATAAACCTAACCCCTGCTCACACTACCTTACACTGCAACCATAAAATAGACTCACGCACAGTTTAGAGTGTACTGATAGTTTGGTGGTTTGAGATCAAATGGAAGCACAACAAAGCAACAGGAAAATATGTGCATAAGACAACAGCTGTCACTCTGTAACTTCAAATAAGGATCACAACACAGTACACTCTCAATCAGTTCTAATGTCCTGTAATTCAGAATATAAACAATAGCTACAAGTCCTGAAATGAGTGAGTAAAAAAACTACCAAGCAGAGAGGCTAACTCACTTTGGGCTCTCAGGGGCTACGGGCCGAGTCTAATTCTGAGAAAAAGAAAAGCTCTTCTATAAAATAGGCTAATGTCCCTTTAACTGCAGTGTCTGATCTTCTGCGTGCTGGATTGGGCCCTAGTTGGTGCATATAAGGATTCAAATCTTCTTTGAGGCAAAGGTAGAAGTTCCTTAATAGAGGGTGACCGCAAAGGAAGGAAGCTGCTTTTTAATATGATATTGAATTTGAATGGTACCCCTTTGCCAGATACAGGATGTGGTGTAAGATTTGGCAGAGATTAAACATTGGCAAAACACACTTCTGTAGAATTTGATTCTTCCTTGAGTCACAGTAGCAAACTGCAGCAATGGAGGAGGACCTTGGCGAATGAGAATGTAATGGGAGCAATAATACAGCTGGGCCTGTGGAGGACAGATAGTTCAATAGACCTTTATGATTGGATATGCTGGAACTGTAATAACTAATAGGCGGAACAACTTGGGTCTTAATACATGTAACTTGAAAAACAATAGTAGTCAAGCTGAGTACAAAGTAAGATTTTGTAATGTCATGTGCAACTTAGATGGCTTGAGTATGGAATTCTCTCACCCGATCCATGGCCTCGGTCAGGTGGCGGATGGTCTCTCTGCAGACGGGTGGCCCCCATTTCCTTGTGGTTCCTCCTTCAAAGATAACTTTGGACAGCAGCACTTCAGCCTGCCTGCTCTCAGGGCTGTCTGCCAGACTTGTCAGCAGTGTCAGCGGTCAACAATTGGTCCCCTCTCCTCCACTCTTTGAGATCTGGCCCAGCCTGGACCTCCGGCATTCCACTTGGTCCTCTCCTTACACCTGCTCTCCAGCTCTCTCCGTCCACTTTACGGGCTGCTGTATTTATCTTTCCTGCCCTTCCACCAGCTCCTCTGGGAAAAGTAGTTTGTTAACTCCCTGTTAGACAGTGAAGCAATCAGCTACAAATCCCACAAAGCTTTTCAACGGAGTCTATATAACTGGGCTGCATTACACTGCTATCTTGTGTCCATTTAACATCCTGCAAACAGTATTATGGCAGGGTGTTACTTGTGTATGGTGGCAGTACCAAACGAGCCAACCCCTTTGGTGTGCAGTGGCGCAGCTGCCTTGCACAGTCTTGTTTGATGGAACAGCCATGCTGGTGACCTGATTTTTACTTTTTTCATCTGTAGTTAAGGTAAGCCATAGATTATGCAATTTTCTTTCCTTCAACCATAGATGAAAATTTGGACTTCGCAGTGAGATCCATGTTGTTCTGGGGGCATATTTTACATATTTTGTTACAGCTCCCTAAATGGCAAGTTCTATTCCAGTATGGTGTAGGATGTGAATATACTGATCAATCTCCCCAGTGGGGACACAAGCAGTAAGAGTGACCTGGCATAGGTTCTACCTCTTCTCCACTATATCCAAACGTAGATAAAAATGCTTTGGCTGTAGTTCCTCTTAAAGCTGAATCCAGATAAACAGCCAAAAACAGATGAAGTACATACAGTCAAAGTTAGCTGTTTCACTTATCAAAGGGGTTGCCTGTTAATTTGCTTTGCACATGTGCACACATGTGCTTGCATTTGCGCGTATTTGCACACATGCTCATTCTAATGCACAATATATTTCCAGACAAAAACCATTAATATTTATGCTTATATGAGCATATTGGCTTGCACATGAGAGTATTTGCATGCAGATTAATGACCAGAATTGCAAATTTAATTTTTTTTTTTTACTCTTGAATACGCAGTGCTTGTTTACTAATTGTCTGTATGTACAGGCACATTGTAAACAACGGGCTTCATTTTAGATAAGTAAAGAAAAAATTAGCTGTACTGAGCTTTTTCAAGCTGACTTGTCTAATAGGGAAAGGGACCTGAATTTTTTTTCTCTGCCAAAATTTTATATTCACTTATGGGTCCTCTACCCTTTTCCATCCTCTGAACGGACAATGAAAGGAGAAGGAGGCACACTGATGAGCTTGTCTCTCTGTCACGTTGTTCTCTCTTCCTATCAGCATGCTCCTTGCACTGCAGCACAACTGATTGATCCCTTGTGCTGCATCTCCCTCCCATTCTAAAAGGTAAACTGTACGTACTGCACTATAGACTGCACAAGGCTAAAACCAGGTCACATTCAGGTACTTGCACTGCTTGCATTTACAAAAATACATTTCATGCTTTATTAATGATAATAGGGCTGCATATATTAGTCCTAAATATCTGGTTGGGGTTCAGTGTCAAACCGTTCCCTAATTCCTAACATTAACCTTTAAAAAATGTAAAAGTTTTTTTTTGTATTTTGCAATACCATACATGTTACACTTACCTGCCCTGTGCAATGGTTTTGCTCAGAGTCCTCTTCTCAGGTCCCCTGCTGGCAGTCCTGGTTCCCCCCCCACCAAGTGCCCCTATAGCAAGCCACTTGTAATGGCGGCACTTGTGCATACTCACTCCAGAGCCCTGTTCTGTGTGTCCATAAGACACACAGAGCGAGGTTGCCCCCATCAACCACTCCCTCATCACTGCCTCTGATTAACAGCAGTGGGAGCCATTGACTCCTGCTGCTGTATCTGAGCCAATGAGGAGTGAAAAAGCAGAGAGATCTGGATCAAGATTGGGCTCAGGTATGTATTTAGGGGAAGCTGAATGCAGAAGGCTTTTTACCTTACTACGTAGAATGCAGTAAGATAAAAAACCTTCTTCCAACCACTTTAAGCTGATTTCCAGGCAAACTGCTAAACAGTTGTATCTAAATGTATAAATATGAGGGGTTTAAATCTATAAATATATGGGAATCTAAAACTATAACTACAGTGGGGATCAAAAGTTTGGGCACCCCAGCTAAAAATTTGTATTAATGTGCATAAAGAAACCAAGGAAAGATGGAAAAATCTCCAAAAGGCATCAAATTACAGATTAGACATTCTTATATGTCAACAAAAGTTAGATTTTATTTCCATCATTTACACTTTCAAAATAACAGAAAACAAAAAAATGGCGTCTGCAAACGTTTGGGCACCCTGCAGAATTTATAGCATGCACTGCCCCCTTTGCAAAGCTGAGACCTGCCAGTGTCATGGATTGTTCTCAATCATCATCTGGGAAAACCAGGTGATGTCAATCTCAAAGGTTTTAAATGCCCAGACTCATCTGACCTTGCCCCAACAATCAGCACCATGGGTTCTTCTAAGCAGTTGTCTAGAAAACTGAAACTGAAAATAGTTGACGCTCACAAAGCTGGAGAAGGCTATAAGAAGATAGCAAAGCGTTTTCAGATGTCAGTATCCTCTGTTCGGAATGTAATTAAGAAATGGCAGTCATCAGGAACAGTGGAAGTTAAAGTAAGATCTGGAAGACCAAGAAAAATATCAGACAGAACAGCTTGCAGGATTGTGAGAAAAACAATTCAAAACCCACGTTTGACTGCACGATCCCTCCAGAAAGATCTGCAGACACTGGAGTTGTGGTACACTATTCCACTATAAAGAGATACTTGTACAAATATGGTCTTCATGGAAGAGTCATCAGAAGAAAACCTCTTCTACGTCCTCACCACAAAAATCATCGTTTGAACTTGGCAAATGAACATATAGACAAGCCTGATGGATTTTGGAAACAAGTTCTGTGGACCGATGAGGTTAAAATTGAACTTTTTGGCCGGAATGAGCAAAGGTACGTTTGCAGAAGAAGGGGCCCAGAATTTAATGAAAAGAACCTCTGTCCAACTGTTAAGCATGGGGTTGGATCAATCATGCTTTGGGGTTGTGTTGCAGCCAGTGGCACAGGGAACATCTCACGAGTAGAAGGAAAAATGGATTCAATAAAATTTCAGCAAATTTTGGATGGTAACTTGATGCCATCTGTGAAAAAGCTGAAGTTAAAGAGAGGATGGCTTCTACAAATGGATAATGATCCTAAACACACCTCGAAATCCATGGGGGATTACATCAAGAGGCGTAAACTGAAGGTTTTGCCATGGCCTTCATAATCTCCTGACCTCAACATAATTGAAAATCTATGGATAGACCTTAAAAGAGCAGTGCGTGACAGACAGCCCAGAAATCTTAAAGAACTGGAAGACTTTTGTTAGGAAGAATGGGCAAAGATACCTCAAACAAGAATTGAAAGACTCTTGGCTGGCTACAAAAAGCGTTTACAAGCTGTGATACTTGCCAAAGGGGGCAGTACAAGATATTAATTCTGTAGGGTGCCCAAACTTTTGCAGACGCCATTTTTTTGTTTTCTGTTATTTTGAAAGTGTAAATGATGGAAATAAAATCTAACTTTTGTTGACATATTATAAGAATGTCTAATCTGTAATTTGATGCCTTTTGGAGATTTTTCCATCTTTCCTTGGCTTCTTTATGCACATTAATACAAATTTTTAGCTGGGGTGCCCAAACTTTCGATCCCCACTGTATATGGCCCGATGGCGTCACTTATGACGAAACATGTCGGGCGGAGCTAGGATGCGCATATGTCACCAAGCACACAGATTGTCCATCTCTGATACTGGAATCGTTTGTGCAGTACTGTTCATTTGGATGTGAGTGTTCTACCTTTTTAATCAATAACATTTTTTAAGTGTTTTTACACCATTGGGAGTGCTTCCACTCTTGTGTTCTCTATACACGATAATGATCTTACTGCCGAGAGGAGTCTAGATGGGGTATACATCCTTGCCTGCGGGGGAACTTATTACCATCGCTTTTATGACTGCTCTATAACAGGAGGGTCATTATGCTCCAGTAAGCAGCTTCTTGTTTACAGTGGCGGATGTCAAGTCTGTACATGTTCATCTGGATTGTAGTTCATTTCACAAACTCTAGTAAAATACATATGGAGTTTGAATTTCTGGAAGTTTTTTGGATCTATTGTTTTTGCACAGAGTTTATATTATATGTTTGTATAATGCTATGCTATGTCAAGTTGTGGTACTTCAAATTTAGTTTGTGCAATTTATTTCAGTTTATTTGTGTACAATAGCACTTTTATGTATGTATATGGATGTTTGCTGTGTACTATGCTATAAGGTTGCCGTACGTGACTAACAATTTCAAGTTGTCTACACAAGTGTCATTAATGTGTATGGAGGTACAGTATACTGACACAAGCTTGCTGTACTTTGCTAATGCACTTTCATATTGACACAAGATTGTTTTGTTTTTGTACTTTTATTTCTGAGAGTTTGTTTACCATCTTTTCGTGCTGCACTGTTTTCTATTATTAACCACTTCCTGGCCATCCTATAGCAGAAATACTGCTACAGGGTAGCACAAGTGCGCAAAATCACATATATATGCTTAATTTTGCATTTCTGGGTAGGGGGCGTGCGCCCAACCCGTGCTGCCATTCACGGCTGTCAATCACCAGGTCCCTGCCGGTGATTACTGGTCAGCGCCCGGTGATTGTCGAGCATCTCCAATGGAGAGGAGAACTGTTTGTAAACAAAACGGTTCTCCTCCCTGTCAGCTCATGCACTCTGCTTTGGATGGCTGTGCACAGCACAGCAATGCAAAACAGTGCGCTTATAGTGAAGCACACGAACACAGCCCCTAGTAAAACAGCACACAGTCAACCCTTTGATCGCCCTTCATGTTAGCCCCTTCCTGCCCAGTGCCATTAGTACAGTGTCAGTGCTTTTTTTAGCACTGATCACTGTATTGGTGTCACTGGGGATGTCAGTGACACCAAGTCAGCTTCCCCCCAGTGTCAGAATGCCCGCCGTAGTCAAGCAGTCCCGCTATAAGTCACTGATCACTGCCATTACTAGTAAAAATAAAAAAAACTTTTACGCAAACAAATTTAAACGGATTGGGATTTTTTTTTAGTAAAGACGTAGCAGAATACCTTTTGGCCTACATTTATGACGAAATTTT
Organism: Staurois parvus; assembly: GCF_062004578.1. Lineage (NCBI taxonomy): Eukaryota > Metazoa > Chordata > Amphibia > Anura > Ranidae > Staurois > Staurois parvus. The sequence goes on from NW_028317827.1 coordinate 2,615,302, forward strand.
ATTTTTTAAATTTTTCCACTAAACATGTTTAATAGCAAAAAAAATTAAAAATATTTTATCATTTCCATAGGCATTTGAGGAGCGTTAAAAACGCCCCTCAAATGTCTGCTTTCAAAACTAGTGTGAACTAGCCCTTAAGTATATCATATTTGTTATTTAAAAAAAAATGGCTACAAACACTTTAAGGCTGCTTTCACACTAATCCATTTTTATTCATCTTTTGCATTGAAAAAGCAGAAGAAAAACATGTGACCATGTATTTCTATGGAATTCTTCACACTGATCTATTGCGGGTCAGGTGTGTTATTAAAAATCCTGCTTGCTGCATTTTTGGTGCAGGTGTGGTGTGGTTAAAAAAACGCTCAAAAAATGCACCTTCCCATTCACCACTTCCTGTCTGCCCTATAGCAGACGTACTGCTATAGGGTGGCATGGGTGCACAAAATCACATATATATATATATATATATATATATATATATGTGATTTCGCATTTCCGGGTAGGGGGCACGCACATGCGCTATCCACACCACCATTTGCAGCTGCGGCTGTCAACCACCGGGTCGCGGCCGGTGATTACTCGCCGGCGCCAAGTGATTGCCGAGCATTGCAAAGCAATGTGCTTACAGTGAAACACACACACAGCCCCAAGCAAAACAGCACACAGCACACAGTTAACCCCTTCTTGCTCAGTACTATTAGTACAGTGTCAGTGCTTTTTATTAGCACTGATCACTGTAATGGTGTCACTGGGCATGTCAGTGACATCCAGTCAGTTCCCCCCAGTGTCAGAATGTCTGCCGCAGTCCCGCTATAAGTCACTGATCGCCATCATTACTAGTAGAAAAAAAAAATTCCAGTATATATACCGCCATTTGTAAAAGCTCTAACTTTCACGTAAACCAATTAATTTACACGTACTGGGATTTTTTAAGGCATGTCGCAGAATACATTTTGGCCTAAATGTATGATGAATTAGATTTTTTTAATTTTTACAGGACATGTTTAATAGCAAAAAGTCAAAAATGTTGTTTTATCTTCAAAATTGTCGGTTGTTTTTTTTCTTATAGTGCCAAAAATAAAAAATGCATAGGCAATCCAATTGCGCTGTAACGCAAAAAAAGCTTGGTCAGGAAGGGGGGTAAATCTTCTGGAGGGCAAGTGTTTAAAATCAATGGAAAACGTGGCAAAAATGCATTTGGTGTGGTTTTTGAGTAACGTCATATTAAAAACACACCAGAAATTATGTAAAAACACGGCAAAAATGCATATACAGTTTTGACGCAGATCAGTGTGAAAGTAGCCTAATGGTTACAAAGCTTCATTATTTATGTCTTTTATATTTGCCTGGAATTCAGCATTTCTTGTGTAAAATGTATATTATTACAAATACTATAAATAAATAGCATTTTGATACTATCACTGTGTTTGAATAAAAGCTTATCTGTAATGTGCTAAATGACTAGCCCTGTAAAACCGCTGAATTCTCTGCATTAAAACTCTAATAATGTAATGCTGCTGAGGCCTCTTACCTTTCTTTATATCCTGCTTAGCGGACAAGTACTCTTTTCCTTGTACGCATGTAGAGGTAATGTTATTAGCGGAGGGAGGGATGTATGTACCATGCTCCATCACCTCTCTATAGTTACCGTAGGGAGTGGAGTGGTATGAACTCCGAGAGATTGATGGGGCAGCTCTACCAACTCCCAGTAATAATTGTTCATAGAAGCTCCTCCATTGCTCCAATGCGGTCAGATAATTATGTACTAGAGCTAACAGCAACATATGGACTAGGGAATAATTTAACCTGGATTCAGCACGGAGGAAGGAAAAAAAAATCGCTACGAAATATAAAAAAACTAACAGCTACAGATATATAATTAATATACTGAGAATTTACGGTTCACAATGGCCTTCATTTATATCTATAAAGAAGTATAATTAATATATTTTTTTCTGCTCACAGTGGGACTCATTTATAATATCTGGAGCAGAGGAAAAATAGTAATGTTTGCCATAGAAACCAGCTGGTTGAAAGCATTTTGAACCTGCACTAGAAAATCACTGCTTTGGGCTGTGGGCAGAAACCTAGATGCTTATTTAATAAGAAGTAGAAGGATTCCATAATGTGCAGAGATTCAAGTTATTATTGCATTCCCAACTAGCCTGCTAAATATGCCTGTTGTGAAGATGTGTATTTGCTTAGTGACAGTTCATCAAAAATAAGAGAATTTCCCATGTGCTCCTTTCTCCCAACAGTTTTTTTTTTCTTTTATATATAGTAAGTGCCAAATATAATTTTTTATATTTTTACAGTGGCCCTTACACTTATGCTTTCCTAACCTAGGCAAGCCTCCTGGTATATCCATGCCACATGTACCAGTATTTCCACTAGCATCACAGCATCAACCAAAAAGTAGGAACATAGGACTTTGAAGGTACAGAAGTATACATTTCATAGAAATTGTAGTTTAAAAGACTCAATATATTGTAGATGTAGCACTACCCCCTTAGGAGTTGCTGAATTGTTTTCCGGTTCCCTGTGGATCTGGACCCGACTCTGAAAGCCCAACCCCTGCTGACACCACAGTACACTCTTAACGGAAATAAATGATCACCAGAAAGTGAATTCACACATGGATTGAAGTAAACTAGTAAGAGGCTTATAGCAAACTTCAGTATGGCTGGGTTACACAGCATAAACAGAATTGGAATGTGTAAAATCAATTGTTACTTGTGTTGATTTGAACTTAAGGAAAAGACAACACTTATTACAGAATCTCAATTTAGTATTTGCAGGCCTGCTTTTCAGAAACTAACCTAATACCTTCAACCTGAGGTGGTTTTATAGTCCCCATTGAGCAGCTAGGATTATCAAACAGGTAGACTAGCTCACTTTGGGCCCTCAGGACGTGATGGCAAGGAAAAGCCTGAAATAAGGAAAAGTGTTCTTTACCCCAAAACAACCAATGTTCTTTAAAGGCACTAAAGAATCTTCTGCGCACATGATGGGACCCAGTTGGTGCACAGTGAAGAGAAGTGTGGACTGTAATCCTCTGAGGAACATAGTAATAAAGAGAGGGAAGAATAATGGTTAGGACTTCCGCCTGGCAGTACTAGGCCGTTGGTTCAAATCCCAATCACAGTATCACTTGCCTGAAGTTTGCATGTTCTCCCTGTGCCTGCATGGGTTCTCTCTGGGTACTCAGGTTTCCTCCCACACTCCAAAGACATGCTGGTAGGTTAATTGGATCCTGTCTAGATTGGCCCTAGTATATGTATGTATGAATGTCATTTAGGGACCTTACGCCCCTTGAGGGTTAGGGACTGATGTGAATGTACAATATATATATGTAAAGTGCTGCGTAAATTGGCGGCACTATATAAGTACCTATAAAAAATAAATAACAATCCCCCTGCAAGCAACAATTTTACAGATGTAATGTTCCTTCAAGGCACTAATCACTAGCGAATCTAAAACAACAAGTAGCCAATCTGGTAAAAGTGATTGTTGGCACAGGGCAACTCTTCTTTGGGCTACAAGATTTTTGGCACAATAGGGAAAAGACCTCCTTAGCAGAGTGAATTGATGATGATGATGGTGACACAGCGGTGGTTTGGCCTGTGGACGACTATCCTGCTCTGATGATAAGACTAAGCGTAGTCAGACTATAGCAGCTAAAGAAACTAGGCTGCAACATCTAATAACTATGTGCAATGTCTGCAACTGTATACAGGAAAATAGCAAAGGTGGAGCAGGTGTCAGTATTTCCTGTCCTTGTTAGTGCTTTGGACTCTCTCACCTAAGGGATGTTGTCTGGAGAATTCTGGTGGTCTTTCTCCACACACTCTCCACACACTCTCCAGTTCCGCCTGCAGCATTCCATCCAGTCACCTGCTAGCGGATATATATACACCTCTCCCCACACACCAGCTCCTCTGGGAAATGTAGTTCTTTACCGAACTGTTCCTTAGTAAATTCCTGCTGTTCAGCATACAAGATCAATGGGGCCTCTCTACAGAGTGTGAATGCCACTATTCTGCAGGACTCTTCCATCTTGTGTTTGTTTTAACATCCTGCATCAAGACTTGTAGTAGGGTGTTACACAGAGATAGGGCTGGTAATGTATACATTGTATGTTTGCTACATCAAAATATGACATAAACCTATATAGATCACATTTGGCCTATATCTATAACACGTCTAGAAACGTTGACAGGGGGTCTGTTTGTACTAAGGGTTTGCGCTGTGGGGGTCTGTCTGTGCTGAGGGGTCTGTGCTGGGGGGATCAGTCTGTACTGGGAGTAGAGTCTGTATCGGTGTTTTAGGCTGGGGGGGTCCATCTGTACAGAGTGGTGTGTGTTGGGGAAGATCCTTCTGTGCTGAGAGGTCTGGGTTGGGGGAGTGGGGTATTTCTGTACTGAGTGTTTGTGCTGGAGGGGGTTTGTCTGTGTGCTGAGGGGTAATTCTGTGCTGAAGGGGGGATTGGTCTGTGATGCAGAGGGGAGTCTGTACTGAGGGGTTTGTGCTGGGGGGGAGTCAGTCTGTGCTGGGGAGGGGAGTCTGTACTGAGGGGTTTGTGTTGGGGGGCCAGTCTGTGCTGGAAGGATATTCTGTACTGAGGGGTTTGTGTGGGGGGGTCTGCATTGAGGGGGTAGGGTGGGATGGGGGATTTAGGGATGTACTACATTATAGACACTGAATGGAATTGATCTAAACTGAAGCAGCCAGAAAATGGAGCAGCTGTGCATGGCAACCAATCAGCTCACAGCTTTCATTTTCATTTTCAAAGTTTAAAGTGATAATAAAGGCAATTTAAAACAAATAAACATGCTTACCTGCTTTGTGCAGTGGTTTGGCACAGAACAGCCCCTTTCCTACTCTTCTTGGGTCCTCTGCCACCGTTCCTGACCCCTCCCTCTTGCCAAGTGCCCTCAGACCAAGCAGCTTGCTATGGGGCACCCAAGCAGGCTCACTCCCGAGCCGCTACTCTGCATTTCCACTCTGCGGTTCCGTCCTGTCCTCCCTCTCCCCTCATTGGTTTACTGGCTGTGAATAACAGCAGCAGGAGCCAGTGGCCAAGGCTCTCATGCTAATCACTGGATTGCAATGGGTCTTAGGTAAGTATTGGGGGTCTGGAGGGCTGCACAGAGAAGGTTTTTTTACCTTTATGCATAGAATGCATGAAGGTAAAAAACCATAAGCCTTTACAACCACTGGACAAGTTGAAGATAGACAATTTCACAGTTACATTGTCTTTATGCCAGTGAAAATAAAATAGGAAGTTATATTATTTGTTTGGATTGTTTGGATTTGTTTTGGATTTGTTCTCCTGAAAAGGAAGAGGGACAGTGGGGCACTATGGAAATTATTTTTTCTCAGGGTATCTGTGTGATTGTATCCAGTAAAAGTTTTAGAAAACTGCACCATATCTCTGGTTTGCCATGTCTTTAAATGTTAATCAGGCCAATCGCAGACCGAATTCTCTAGAGACATGAACGTATATACGTGTACATTCAGGCATTGTTAGAAGATTATCACATAGAAGTGGTAGGCAGCCGAGTTTTAATATATAGTGAATCATTGTAGCTTCTGATAAGTAAATGCCAGGACATTATTTCCAGCTGTTGAATGAGATTATTTTTAGGATTTCATTAATATTTGGATGTATCTGGAATTATTATTACTTGTTTCTGCAAATTTGAAATGAACAGTTTTGTTAAACTCATCTTGCTTTGCCTGCAAACAGTGGAAATGCCATTTGGAAAATTACATAAAAGGAAAATATAGTATTTTGTATATATTTTCATTCTTTTTGTATTCAGAACTGGAAAATACCATACAAATATATATTGTTTTATTTTTAGTCGGGTAATCATTAAATATTGCTTATAAATATTTACATTTCCAGCTGGAGATTTCTAGGCTCCTTTTTTTTACATGTGTTCCAGGATTAACTGCTGACTTATAATAAAACAAAAAAGCTGTTGTTTACGGAGTTCAATAGCTCATGGTCACACCACCACACGAACTGAATCAAAGTAGTGTCTAACACTTCCTTCCTTCCGTGCCCTAAAAGGGACTGTATGTAATTCGCAATAAAAGCAGGGCTGATTGAAAGCAAAAAGAATCTATTGTGCTCAGAAACTCACTATGAAATGTAAATCCCATGTTTTAGATGACTGCATTCTGTATTGAAGACTTGTTTGTAAACTAAAGATTTTATGTAAATACTCAATTAAAAAATATTACTTTAAACAATTTTTCAAAGTTATGTATGTAAACAGCTTGGTTGGGCCTTAATATAAGAAGGAGAGAAAGCAGGTTTTATCTTCAAGTAGAAATTAAAGTGTATTATTTGAAAAACAATAGCCACAAATATTGTACAATGCCTGGACTGCATGTAAGCAGCTTGGCAACACTGCAATGTAAGAGAGAGAGATGAGGCAGTTTTTATCATGGAACAAATATTGGAGTGTATTATTCAGTGATAATAGCCACAAATATTGTTCAGTAGTTGGACAGTATCTAAGCAGTTTGGTTAGGTTGCAGTACAAAAGAGAGAGATGATGCAGGTTTTATTATGGAATAAACATTAAAATGCATTATTCAAGAATAATAATAGCTACAAATATTTCTGAGTACTGGGGCATCTGAATAGGTGGCATATGTCAAGGCACAAGCAGGATTCACCTGCGGAAAACATTAGAATTTTGGAGGCTAAAGATCAGATGCAGAAACTGATTGATTTACTAAAAGCAGATAGACTGTGCACTTTGCAAAGTGCAGTTGCACTCTGTAAGCACATTTGCTCCAAAGCTTAGTAAATGAGGTTTCTTAGTAAATGAGTTTCTTTTTGCAAAGTATAACCATTCAGGTGCAAGGAACATAAAAAAAACTGCATTTTTGCTTGCACATGATTGGATGATGGAAGTCAACAGAGCTTCTGCTCATTTACTAAGCACTGGAGCAATTGCTCTTGCAGAGTGCAACTGCACTTTGCAAAGTGTGCAGTCTATTTGGCTTTAGTAAATCAACCCCATTGTGTTGCACCTTGACAGTGTCTGGGAACCAGTATAGGTTGCAAACCTTAAGACACAAAGCAGCATTTATCCTGCAACAATATATTAGAATATTGGCGATTATGGTCCCTGCATTTTGGAGGTTAAACTCCAGCTGCATAAACATTATGTGACACCTTTACAATGCTGGAGAAGGTGCAGGAGCTGGTAATAGTGGCCAGAATCTTTCATAGGGCCCAGTGACAGGTAAAGTGATAGTAAACCACACACACAAAAAAAATTGAGTCCCTGCAGATTAATGTCATAATGTGCTAGTATACATCTCCCAATGGATTGCATGCCGTCCATTGAGAGCGCAGTGCGCATGCGCCAGTGATGTCACCAGCTGCTACTAAAGTAAATATGTCCTAAACGACACATTTAGGAGATATTTACTGTACCTACAGTTAAGCCTATAATAAGGTTTGCCTGTAGGTACAAATAAAAAAGCGGACTTTACTACCACTTTAAAAACGTAGTCTGTAGCAGCAGTATTGGTAACCTAAGAATAAAATGAAAGTGAGTTATTCTACACTGTCTGGGGGTTCTCCGTAACAAAATATGGATTCTTCCTAACAAAATAGCCTGCTGTGCTGAAGGCATAGAGGAAATAGAGTGGATATAAACAGTCTACACACCCTTGTTAAAATGGCAGGTTTCTGTGATGTAAGAAAATGATAAATAATTTCAGAACTTTTTCCACATTTAATGTAACCTAGTTGAACACCAACTAAAATCTTTTAGGTGGAGGGAAGTAAAAATATAAAACTAAAATAATATGGTTGCAAAAGTGTGCACACCCTTAAACTAATACTTTGTTGAAGCACCTTTTGATTTTATTCCAGCACTCAGTCTTTTTGGGTATGAGTCTATCAGCATGGCACATCTTGACTTGGCAATATTTGCCCACTCTTCCTTGCAAAAACATTCCAAATCTGTCAGATTGTGAGGGCATCTCCTGTGCACAGCCCTCTTCAGATCACCCAACAGATTTTCGATCAGATTCAGGTCTGAGCTCTGGCTGAGCAATACTTTAATCTTCTTCTGGTGAAGCCATTCCTTTGTTGATTTGGTTGTTGTTATGCTGAAAGATAAACTTTCTCTTCATGTTCAGCTTTCTAGCAGAAGCCTGAAGGTTTTGTGCCAATATTGACTGGTATTTGGAACTGTTCATAATTCCCTCTACCTTGACTAAGGCCCCAGTTGCAGCTGAAGAAAAACAGCCCCAAAGCATGATGCTGCCACCACCATGCTTCACTGTGGGTATGTTGTTCATTTGGTGATGTGCAGTGTTGTTTTTGTGCCAAACATATCTTTTGGAATTATGGCCAAAAAGTTCAACCTTGGTTTCATCAGACCATAACACATTTTCCTACATGCTTTTGGAAGACTTCAGATGTGTTTTTGCAAACTTTAGCCAGGCTTGGATGTTTTTCTTCGTAAGAAAAGACTTCTGTCCTGCCACTCTACCCCATAGCCCAGACATGAAGAATACAGGAGATTGTTGTCACATATACCACACAGCCAGTACTTGCCAGATATTCCTGCAGATCCTTTAATGTTGCTGTAGTCCTCTTGGCAGCCTTCTAAACCAGTGTTCTTCTCGCCTTTTCATCAATTTTGGAGGGACATCCAGTTCTTGGTAATGTCACTGTTGCGCCATATATTCTCCACTTGATGATGCTGTCTTCACTGTGTTCCATGGTATATCTAGTGCCTTGAATATTCTTTTGTACCCTTCTCCTGACTGATACGTTTTACCAGTGAGAGCCCTCTGATGCTTTGGAAGCTCTCTCTGGATCATGGCTTTTGCTGTATGATGCGACTAAGAAAATGTCAGGAAAGACCTACTAGAACAGCTGAACTTTATTTGGGGTTAATCAGAGGCACTAAAAATTATGGCAGGTGTTATTTAACATGCTTTTCAATGTTATTGCTTAATTCTGAAAACAGCTACATCCCCAGTTATAAAAAGGTGTGCATACTTCTAAAAAACTAAAATAATGTGGTTGCATGTTTACTCCCCCCTTAAAAGATTTCAGTTTGTTTTTCAATTGAGTTGTACAGTTTATAGGTCACATTAAAGGTGGAAAAAGCTGTGAAATGATTTATCTTTGTTTAATTTTTTACATGCCAGAAACCTGACATTTTAACAGGGGTGTGTAGACTTTTTTTTATCCACTGTAGATGCAATGGGAGAACAGACTTGAGATCTTTAAAGGGGGCATCTCATAGGTGAGCTTCACATTTAAAAATGTAAACCAGCACAAGGTACAAAATAAGGTATTTTATTTGTATTCATCTGAGGGCTTTACAAGTTCCACTGGTCGTTGCTGTCCACAAGTCCTTCCTGAGCAACAGATGCGCTTTACACTGGCCATAACTCAAACATAAAACTAAATGAGTTTGTAGTTTATTCCCCAATGGTGAGGGCACTCTGTGTTCTCTGAGTTTCCATGGATACGTAATCAAATTGGGGCCTTTGCATTAAATCACAAATGTGAAATCCTCCCATCAGGACTATAAGCTAGAAGCGGAGGATTTTGAGAAGGGTTGATCCTATTTTAGACTATGAAATGCATTCATGTGTGTAGGGAGATGTGCGGAGATGACAGATTAGGTTTTTATAAGTGTATTCTGGTCCAGAAATGTCACAATTCCCTGTCATGATTTTGGTTTCCTATGCTTTAAAAGTTATAACCTCAGTTATAGCTCCTTGCAGTTGGGGGGGCATTATAATCATGCAGCTGAGCTGCATTTTTATAACCCCCCCAAACCAGCTCCCTTTAAGCTGCAATGACAGCGGACAGGGATGTTCACATGCTGGGGTCACAATGCTTAGCAGAAACAGTTATCTGACATGTTGCACTCCTGCCGAACGCAACCCTTAAAAATGAATGAGCAAGTGCTGCAAATACCCCACGGGACTGCATGCAGTTGTGACATGATTGTGCAGAGAATAGTGGGTTAAAACAAACTGATAGGAGGTGTCACATCATCTCCTCAACACCTGTCAAATGGCTCTGAAAAGTGTTCCAATTCCGGTTCACTTTTCAGAGGAGCAGCATTCTAAACCTAGTGTAGCACCCTCCTAGTTTAGCTAAGGAGAGCTAGAATCCTGATTGTCAGTGAGGAAGGCTGAGTAGCTGTCTGGGTGTAATAGGCAGAAGGTCAAATTGTAGTTAGGGCTGAGAGGCTCTGCAGGCCAGCCCCTCTGGCATTTCCATCTGCTCTGGGGCTTTTGGAGGAAGGCCCTAGAGGCAAGGGGTGGATCTGAGGAGTGGCTTTCTTCACTCTTGAGGGGTCCTAGCCAATTCTCAAAAGACATTGACAAGGGCCTGGACACCCTTAAAAGTGTTGGCGCCTGCTCAGTAGGAGGAGTGTGGGAGAGGAGTCGGATGGAAGCGTGAGAGAGGAAGATGTGAGGCTGAAAGCAGGAGGCTGTCAGGAGGCCCAGTTGAATGGGGCCTGTCTGTGAGCCTGAAACTGCAAAACTGGGAACTCACTGGCCCCCTGAGAGAGAACCACCTTTATGGCAAGGAAGGAGAAACCTAGCTGACAGGCATGGTAGCAGCAGCTAACCTGCAAGTGGTACAGGAGAGTGAGTACACCTGCACCCCCTGGGCAGATAGGGGAAGGAGCACTCTGGTGGGAAACCAGATTAGCCCCATACTAGTGACTATTCACCTATTTTATGGTACAGGAGCCAGATCCCCTGCTCAGGAAAAACCTTCAGATTGCTAAGTGAAGACGAGAATTTCATTTAGGGTCTGAGGTGGTACATCAAGGAGATGATGGCTAGCTCTCTAACAGAGACCGTGCTGCAGAGAAGCTTGTAAATATTTCCAGGACGTTTGTCCTCAGTTGTCGGTCCCCTTTGTCATCCTGTACACCCCCCAACCCTATCCCAGTTTTAAATCCCCTTAATAAACCTTAAAAACAAAGCTCAAGGACTGATTTGTGACTTTGGATGCAAGATTGTGTGTAGACTGCAGATTGCCTGGCTGTGCAGGAGTATAGGGGGACCCAAATCAACAGCAACCCCCAAGGGGGTAGTGCTACACAAGCTCGAGGGTTGGTTCTCATGTGTGGCAACCTTTGGTTCCCCACTGAAAAGTCATCTGGTGGTGGATAGCTTTTAAGAGGTGTTTGACAGGTGGTGAGGAGGCACCACACTGTCTGTTTTAACTATAAAAATGCATTGCATGCAATTGCAGGCTGGTTGTGGCTCGTCCCCATTCACTTGAATGTGTCATTCCTGCAGCCAAATGTGACCTACTGTTCAATTTTTTTGCAAAACCTAAGCATCTTGGCCATGGCATGTTTACAGTCTTGAGTGGCTGCATGCCCTTGTTTAGGTGGGCAGTTGGGGGGGGGGGGGCTCTGGCTGCATGTTCGAATGAGCCCTAGCATCACTGTTTCTAGCAGTTACAACCCCGGATGACACCGTACCTTTCATAGCCACCATGGTTTGGAGATCAGTAAAATACATTAAGACGTTTACAGCACGTAAACCATTCAGTAAATGTATTTTATATTAAGCTGGTGTACTACAAGACGCAGTAACAAAGCAAAACAACTGTGATGTGATGGTGATGGGATGATTCATACATACACTGACTCATAGAAGGTGTACTAGTTTGGAAGCAGTTGCTTGGTAAATAGGTTCAGCTTCACCAGCTTAGGTCTAGTATGCCATACATGAGTCAAGGATTAGTTGCGCCCATCTCAGCCTAATCCTATATGTGCTTTGCATAATGATAGGTTCCCTTTAAAGTGCACTTTAATATCTTCAGGGCTTGTGTAGCTGAGCAAATGCAAAATGTTTTTAGGTCCATTCTGCTTGTATTTGAGATCATGTCAATTCGAGTTCCTCCAAAAGGTACTTCTAACCTCCTTCTAAGGTCCTGCATTTGACCTCCTTCTACGGTTCAGCAAGCTGCATTTTCATTACCTTTAACTTAAAGTGAAACTAAACAATTTCCTAATTTTCCAATGATAATCCATACACATCCACTACTTATAGTGGTTCTAAAAGCTCAAGGTTTTTTACCTTCATGCATTCTATGCATGAAGGTAAAAAACCTTCTCTGTGCAGAATGCCCCCTAACCACCTAAGCCCCCCCCGATCCAGCAATGTGCACTGGAATCTTAGCTATCCCAGGACTCCCTCTCCTCATTGGGATGTGTCCCTTGTGCCAAAAACTCTTCTTTTAGTATTAATACAAATAAGATGCAGTAACAAATTCTCATAAAGAGAGCCCAACTATGCCCGCCCTTTCCATTCTACATGTAGAAACTACTAGAGCTTCTATGAATGAAACAGGATCTCTGAATGCAGGGGGTTGAGCTATCAATAATCCTCCATTCTTAGGCATTAATTCTTAGCCCGCACCTTTAATTCCTGAACATCACCCTGCTGATCCCTCCCACAAGCCATGATCTACCTGCATTGCATAGAATACCACGGAGACCCACTGGGGAAAATTTCCTTCACTTCCTGTCTTGAGACACAAGAGGAAGTGAGAGGAAATCTCTCCAAAGCTAGGGAAATCATCTTTTTGGCAGTTGTCATCAGAAAAGATGTTCCCATTAGTAGACTTTAAAATCTATTTCTTGTTACAGTGACAGCTTAAAATTTTAGGTTTTACCTAATTTATCATTCTTAACAACATTTCCTTCCCCAGGGCAGAGTTAACCCTTCTCATTGACCAGGCAGCACAAACACTTACTTGAGTGACCCACCCACACCCCTCCTCTAATTGTGCAGGTATTATGTGGGTACCATTCACCATAATCAATGTCTTTATTGAGGTTCTACTCACGCACAGTAACTCAAACAATGGTGACAGCATGATCCTGGGACATTGTCCATGACAAAGCGTCGGGACTGAAATCCAAGATGCAAGACTATCCTGAACATTTGGCATTGTTCCTCAGTACATATACTCTCACCGCCCACTTTATTAGGACCCCCTTTTGCCTTCAGAACTGCTTAATTCTTCATGGAAAAGATTCAACAAGGTGTTGGGAAAAATCCTCAAAGATTTTGGTCCATATTGACATGAGTTACTGTTGCCTTTCTATCATCTCGAACCAGTCTGCCCATTCACCTCTAACCTCTGATATCAACAAGGCATTTTCGTCCACAAAACTACCACTCACTGGATATTTTCTATTTTTCAGACAATTCTTTGTAAATCCTAGAGATGATTGTGCATGAAATCCCTGTAGATCATCAGTTTTTGAAATACTCAGACCAGCTTGTCTGGCACCAACAACCATGGCACATTCAAAGTCACATAAATCCTCATTCTGCCCCATTCTAAAGCTCAGTTTGAACTTCAGCAAGTCATCTTCACCACGTCTACATGCCTAAATGCATTGAGTTGCTTCCATGTGGTTGCTTCTACTATCTTATTTCTACAAGAGGGAAAGTGTGTATTGTACAGAATGAGTCTTCTGTTGTGAGGTTATGTTCCATGGGATTAAAGGGTGGATTTAAACTAAGAGGTATCGTGTGTTGCCAGATGGGAGGTATTATCTTTGTCAGGGTCTCCAAACTACAGCCCCACAATCCAACTACAGCCCCACAATCCACATGAGGCCCACCACAATATTGTATGTGGCTCACATCTGCTGTGCACAGCCTCCACTTTGATAGGGACCCCAATGTAGGGGGGATTCTAATGGGGACCCTGGTGTAAGTTAGGGGTCTGATGTTGACTCGGATAAAAGGAGGACCCTGATCTAAGGGGGCATTGTGATGATGGGGATCCTACTGTAAGGGGGATTCTAATTAAAACTCTGATGTAAAGGGGATTCTGATGGGAACCCTAATATATGGAGAGACTCTGGCGTGTATTCTGTTTGAAGGGTGATTGTGATCAGTACTCTTATATAAGGGGGATTCTGATAGGGAACCTAATATAAGGAGGGACTCTGATGTGGACTATGTTGTAAGGGGGATTCTGATGGGGACCCTGATGTAAAGGTGACTCTCATGTAAACCTGCAAATATTGTAAAATGTACAATTTGGCCCTAATATTGAAAAGTGTGGAGAACACTGATCTTTATGATGAATACATCAGAAATTGCAGATTTTAATTAAAATATTTGCACAAACTTGGTAAACTATCTTTCTGTTAGGTACATTTTGGTTTGATATATTTTCATTATTTGGATAATTATGTCCCTCTAAGCCATAGGCTGGATTATTTATGAGAGGAATGTAGAAGTGTTTTCTGCAGTAAGGTAGAAGAGATTGAAGATTTTTACCTGGAAGCCAACTTCTTTTATCTCAAGGGCTGGATTATGGTAATATTTGTGCATCATACTCTCAACACAGCTCCGTCTCTATGATTCAGCCATCTCTGCTCCCCTCTGTTATCCATACAACCTATAATCACGTTCAATAAAATAAGCAATACAACAACATATTGTCATATCTGTCAGAGGAGATAAAGGCATTGATTTTTCTTTTATGCTCACGGTAATATGATAAAGGGCTTTTTTATCAGATTTCCGCCTTGCAGGAACAGGATTACACTGACCTAAATGCAGGTCTTTCTGAAAAGATAACAAATGTGACAAGGATCCCAGTATTTTCATAACATTTGGAGGGCACAGCTCCTGCAAAACATCAGTTTACAAAGCACACTCAACTGAAATGTACCTTATGTGCTTTTTACTGCCGCCTTCCAAGTTACGCTAAGTCAGGCCTGAAGCACAGAACAAGATGGCTGCCCCAATAGCCCAGCTTGAAAAATATGATATGAAATTGTTTCTAAAATTAGAAGATTAGCTGGCGGCTTTGTGAAAGCAGAGGCCTATAGCATTTGACCTCTTTGTCATGCTCTAAGAATAACCTTGTTATTAGAATGGTTGGATTGTCATGGATAATTAGATGTATGGATTTCCAGCCTGCTCTTCTCGAAACATATGTTTGTATTTGTGTCATCGAAAATTAAGCATTTGTGTATGTGTAAGTCCTATGTTTATTTCAATTTACAGGCATATAATGTAGTAGATTCATCAGAGTATGTGTACTTTTTATGCAGTAGAGATGGATCGGCACACTGACGTGCAATATTCACCAAATCTCCACTATCTGTCATTAGGAAGGACTATCCCTCTTCTGGAACCTAATCCTTCTCTCCCTTAGTGGAAAGGACTGTCTCTCTTCTGGAACTCAATCCTGATATCTGTCATTGGGAAGGGCTGTCCCTTTTCTGGAACCCAATCCTTCTGTCATTCATTGGGATGGACTGTTCCTCATCGGGAATCCAATCCTTCAGTGGAAAGGACTATCCCTCTTCTCCCTCTTCTGGAACACAATCTTTCTATCCCTCATTAGGAAGGACTGTCTCTATTCTGGAACTCACATCCTGTTAAATGTCATTGGAAAGGACTGTCCCCTTTCTGGAACCCAATCCTTCTGTTCCTCATTAGAATGGACTGTTTCTCTTCTGGAACCCAATTCTTCTGCTCATTATTGGAAAGGAATGTCCATTTTCTTGAACTCAGTCCTGTTATCTTTCATTGGGAAGGACTGTTCCTCTTCCAGAACCCAATCCTTTTATCCTTGGCCCTCTTCTGGAACCTGATCCTTTTGTCCCGCATTGGGAGAGATTGTCCCTCTTCTGGAACTGGATCCTTTTGTCCCTCATTGGGAAGGAGTGTCCTTGTTGTGGATCACACTCCTCCTGTGTCTCTTTACTCTTCAGTTGTCCATCTTTTTGTTTTTACTCTAAACAGCTCTATTAAAAAAACTTTTACCCACAGAAATGTTATACTATACTAAACTTTTCATCCAACCTCTACATCATTGCATTTGTTATTTTAAAAAGCCAATATAAAGGAAAACTAGTAGTGAAAAAGAAGCCTTGTGGATTAAAAACTTTTTGTATATTAATTATACATGATATGAATAATAATACATAATGTGTATTAATTCTAACTACGGTATATACTTTGTTATCTTTCTTTCTTATCTCACATAGTTATGAGATATGTTTTTTTTTTGCTTTGCATTTGTATAAAGCATTAATATTCTGGGTGCAACTCCTCCACAGACAATACTTGCCTACATTTTCAGTGGTTTATTCACTTTTGCATAGTCTTATTCCTGCAATCCAAAAACTGTCCCTAGAAAGTACTTGGAAAGGTTTAAAAAGTATGCAAGGTCATTGGCCATATTGATAAGTACTACCATTCTTTATCATTTGAATCAAATAAAAAAAAAGATCTGCTGATCCCCCCCCCCCCCACACACACACACGGGTGGCTAGTACAGGCACAATCATCTACCTGGAGGTCAGCAGTGTCTTCCGGGTTCAGGGCATGTGCCCCCCCCCCACACCCGTCTAACTCCCACTGTGATTGGACACAGTGAGATTTGGTAACCAGTTGTGGGCCACTTGAAATGAAACGGTTCCGAATTTTTTTGCTTGCACCTGCTGAATACCGGCGGAAGGAAGAGGAGGAGAAGCTGGATTTTACTGGTTGCTGGAGGAAAACGAGAAAGGGTTGGTTCCTATATATGCTTCCCCTGCTTTCCAAGTGTAAAACAGAATGTGACAGGGAGGCCGCATGGGCCACCGGAGCACGGGGCAGGGTCATCATTGCAATCCCTGATGCTACACCAGTGGTTGGGGGGTGTGGTAAAGACATGTCTCAAACATGGGGTTTTACTGCCCCCAAACTGCAAATGTAAACAAGCCCTTAATGTCCTGATCCCCCTATAAGGCTGCTTTCACACTGATGTGCTGCAGTTTACCCGCATCATAGGTGCACTGCAGTGCACTTGTGGCTTTCCTGCGGGTTAGCTGCGCTTTGCCATAGGCTTCTATTATATCTTGTGGAGTTTTGGTGCACTTTTAGAAATCACAAATTACAAATCCGTAGGATATAACATAGAAGTTCACTTCCCTGGTTTGAGGTTAACCCTTTGAGGACCAAGGGACGTATTTGTCCCATGTTTTTAATTGCGTGTATCATCTGATTAAGAACTTAAAACTCTTTTTTTTTTTTTTGGTTTGAGTCAAAATATTAGTTCTCATCAACAAACAACAAATGGATCTAGCTTTTTGCCAAATATTTCATGAAATGGCTTAGTTACAGCAACTGAAGTGTACGAACTTTAAAAACAAAAAAATTGATTCTTTTGGCGTTCCAAAATCTTACGGTCCTCAAAGGGTTAAGGGCCACATCAAAGGGCTCCGAGGGCCCATGGCCTGCAGGTAGAGCAACCCTGATCTAGAACCACTTTAAATAAGACCAATTGTTAACCCAAAGCACATTATAAGTTGTGGATGGAGGCTACTGAGATGAATCACCCACAGGCCTTTTAAACCTCTCCATTAATATTGTTCTTCACAAATTAGAAGATGTGATATGATCAGAGCAGATTAGATGTAGCCATTCACATAGATGTGCCTTTGAATGTATCTTCCAAACAGAAACAAGCTCATTACAGTAAAGGCTAGATTCCCCTGTGTACTGTGATGTATGTCATAAGCCTTGTATGTATCTTTCAGCTTCCACTTAATCAAATGCTGTATATAGTATGTTTGACACCAACTCAATTAATTTAAAGATGAACTCTAATTTTATTTTTCTTTTCAAATATGTATCTCAGCATGGTTAAGAAAAAAAAACTATAACTGAATCACTCTTTGTCAGTCAATTTCTCTCTTTCCTTGCAGACTCATAGCTCTAAAGTTCAGAGCCCTTCATTGGAAAAAACTACCGTCTCTATTTGTCTTGGTGACCATTGTCACAAAAAGCAAAAGTGTGGGGGAATACAAATTGTTTTAGTTGTCAATGAAAAAGGAGTGAAGGGGTTAGCTTCCAGAGAGGACACTTATATATATTTTGGTGTCAGTGGTCGAAGCAGGAATTTATTTTCCTTTTTTGTAATTTGCTCTCATTTTTGTTGTGTCTCTGAGGACAGGAAGGATGTAGAAATGTCACTAATGGGGTTCTAGACAGTAATAAAAACCTATTATGGTGTAAGAGTGCTGATCCTTATGATGATATGTTATAATGTGATGGGTGGTTTGCGGTCCTATAGGCTGTTCACCAGCAGTCATGACACCTGTTTTGAAAGGATGATGTTAAGAGCATGTAGCACTCCTGCACCATCACAGTTGCTGGTATCATTCCAACAGCCTGGTTTGGGTTGTGATACATTATCTCTGTCTGTCTGTCCATCTGCAACGTGATTGATGTGGCCAGTCTCTGGGTAGAGACCAAACTTGATTTAAGCCAGCCAAGCCTGCAGTCTCATGTGATATTGTGTTTGTAACACATGCTCCAAGCTTCCTGTTTGTCTGCCAATTTGAATTTCCTCGTTGATGACCTTGGATTGGATATCATCTACTCTCTGAACTCTGCCTGCCTTTTGATTATAGAATTGACCCTGAGTATTCTGAACCTTGCCTGCCTTGTATGTGGGCTGCCATTGAACTACTCTGCCTGTCTGCCAACCGCAAGTAACTGTTTGCTGTGCTCAGTTCATGCCTGCCCCAGTATGGTAGCCAAGCACTATAGCATTGTGTATAAGTTCTGGGGGCAACTGAGTACCGGTAGGCCTGCTTGCTTTATGGAAAAAAGGGTCTGCTATAGGTGAAGAACACAGATGCCAGCTGTAGTGTCTTATCACCTGTGTTTGGGGTAAGTGTGACAGATGGGCACACCACACTTGCAATTCTTTGAAAGATTTTATTTCGTAACAGCCAACGCATATTGAGGGTTCAGAACTTGCCCTTCATCAGGGTTAAAAACTAGAACATGAAAACCTTTAGTTTGTTTTAGTATTTTATACTTCTCAATTGTGTGTTTTGTGTTTAATAACAATGCATTGAGGTCTTTATAGTTTCATATACATAGTTTTTACCTTGTTTTTTTTTAATTTTTAAATTTTCTTTATTGTCTAAGAACTTTAGCAAAAATTAGCAGACAGATGTTCTAGTCCCTCCCTACTCATGGACTGTTGTAAAATACTACAGAAGTCAGAGTGGTTAGCTGTGGGATGGACCAGTCAATAGCTGCTGTAAGCACAAAGCTGATATCAGCACAGGTTTAGGTACTCATTCACAGCTTTGTATTGTAGTAGTGCATGGTAACACATACATGGCACTGCAACACACAAACTGCGGTGCCATGCCATTCATTTTACAAACCAACTGGAAGCACTTACCCAACACACCACCAAAGCACAGGTTCTTTAACCATTTCCCACCAGCGTATGCTGGACATTAATGCAGAGAGGCCGCATATACAGTATGCTTCCCAAATGTAAAGATTTCTGTGCTGAGAGCGAGTCCTCCCAGCACAGTTACTGGCGGGAGGACTGGGAATCACTAGTGTGATTGGGAGCTTTCTAATCATGTGACTGCTGTTACTGCCAATCACAGCAGTCACATGACCGGAATTCCTGCATTTGCATCCCGGCATTTAGAACCTCTTAAAGGGCTGGGAGGGGTTTAAAAGATCATTGTGGTGCACTGGCAACCCCAATAAATTTCACTAAACTGGACTGCCCACCACAACACATGTTAATGTGCAACTTTCACTTGGTCTTAAACCAGCATTTAAAAAATACGTTATTTTTTACTCAATGGATAAATTCATAATTTGGTGTTTATACTTTATATATGCCTGGAGATCAGACTTAACCTTTCTGCCTTGATAATTCAGGAACAAAATAGACACTCCACTGGTTCTATGGCATGTATGTAACAATGTCATTTTCTTTTACTGCTTTCAGTAAGTGGAATATAAAACCTGATTCATCGTATTCACCTTTATTACATTTTTCATAAATCTGCTATTTAGTATTAATACCAGGCGTCTTTGTTGTGAAAAAAGATCATTTTCTTTGGGTTATATCATTCTGAATTAATGCTGCTACAGAACCAGGAGAGAAACGTGAGTCATCACAGGTCACATCACAATGAGTATAGTGAAGTCCCAGATGTCCATTTGCCAGCAGTTGGCTTATATGTGTGTGCGTATTTTGTCTTCTTTAACATGTTTAATATTAAAGTGTACAGTAGGGAGCCAGCTTTGATGCATCATGAAGTCACAGCCAGCTCCCACAATCAAGGTAGCATCTTCAGGGACCCAAGCCCAGCTAAGGATTGGCTCCAGTCAAGACAGCGGTGGACTCATGGACTGGTAAGTGTCTGTTTGCTAAAAGCCAACAGCTACAGTTTTTGAAACTGCTGATTTTTAATTTTTTAAAACAGGAGCAAAGTTTCTCTTTCATTTACATTTTATTTTAAATAACCCAAATTGTTATAAACTGTTAGTACATGCTATAGTACATTGTGTGCATACTCACTTTGCATTCGATTTCTGTAGATTGCAAAACAAACTTGGTGATCCTGCTCTTCACTGTCCCTCCCTCCTTGTCTGTGTCCCCGCTGCAGCCTGAGATTGTGCAGAAAAGCCCTTGCCACATCTTCTGAGCATGCTCCAGTTTCAGTTCCCTTCTAAGCTGTTCATTTACTCCTTTTTCTTATCTGTGCAGCCCACATGACTACAGAGTCACACATGTGGGTGTATACACAGTGATAAATGACACTCCCCTCCTTTCCTCTTCCTGCATGTCCCTATATTGCTAAACACTATGGGGCAGGATTCCAGATGGTGTTTGATGGAAGCTTCACCTCCCTGTTACTCCCAGCACAAACACACCATAGACACAGGCTGGAGAGGTGTGACACAGCCTGTGACTGGCAGAACCAGTGTGAACAAAGTGAACACTATTGTCAGTCAACTGAAATTTCACCTGTAGGCAGGTGCAGTATCTTTTCTCCTCTGCAGGTGGTGCTCAAGCTGCAATGGCATTTCAGGGGGAGAAGAAGTCAAGAGGTATTAACTCCTCTATGGTTTTCTGGGTCACAGAGATGCGATCTGGTTGGATGTCATTGTCCCATGTGACTTTGGTGGCCATGTTGGGTCAAGCAGAGTCTATTTAAGGCCCTGGACAGGGTAGGGACAGGTTACCCATCTGTCAAGGAAAGTGAATAGTGGTAGGGAAAGGTTCTGGACAAGTAGAGACAGGATAGGGACACACTATCCTTCCTAAGAATCCTTCCCCCCCCTCCCATTGTCTCCGAGTGTAGAATGCTTTCTCGCCAGTCTGAGCCAGACATTGTTGCTGCATCATAATCTGCTGCTCCACTCTACATTTTTGGCACAGAACTGTGAGTGTTCCTAGCCGGAAGCCTTTCCACTGGACTGTTTGTATCTTTGAGCCATTCCTTCATTACAAACTTGTTGCTGCAACTGGACTCAGTGGGGTTTATTTACTAAAGCTGGAGAGTCCAAAATCAGACTCCCTTCTGCATAGAAACCAATCAGCTTCTAACCTCAGCTTGTTCAATGAAGCTTTGGCAATGAAACCTGGAAGCTGATTGGTTTCTATGCAGAAGGGAGTCTGATTTTGGACTCTCCAGCTTTAGTAAATAAACCCCAGTGTGTTCACTGCTGCTGCACCACGCTGCACCCACCCGCACATCTACAACATGGTTTTCAAAAAATAATAAACATTTGCTTTGAAATATAGATTTGTATGAAGCTTTAAAACACCTTTTTGCTATTTATTATATTTTGATTCTCTACTCTGAAAGCATTTTTAAATGTAATGTGACCATTACAGCGCCAATTAGCGCTGTGCAGACACAGATTCATATTCCATAGGCGTTCTCTGCTGCTGATGTAGAGCATATATCAGTAGAGTACTAGAAACTCCTCCCTCAGATTTTTCCTTGAGGACAGGAAAGACCTGCAAATGTCATGTGACCGGTGAACAGCTTTAATAAAATGAGGTACTCAGATGCTTTTTTTAAATATTAAATTATATACAATGGTATGATCTTTATACATAATTAGAAGGGATAATGGCAATTAACCATTTGCCTTCCAGAGGATTTACCCCCTTTGCTAACCAGGCCATTTTTTGTGATACAGCGCTGCGTTATTTTATTTTCATGCAACGCTATACGTAAATGAAATCTATGTCCTTTCTTCCCACAAATAGAGATTTCTTTCAGTGCTATTTGATCACCTCTGCGTTTTGTATTTTTTGCCCTATAAACAAAATAAGACCAACAATTTTGAAAAAAAAAACAATATTTTTGACTTTTTGCTATAAGACACATCCAATAAAACAATTAAAAAAAAAAATCAAATTTCATCATAAATTTAGGCCAAAATATATTCTGCTACATGTCTTTGCTAAAAAAAAATCCCAATACATGATATATATACTGGAATTTTTATTTTTATTTTTTTTAAACTAGTAATGGCGATCAGCGAGTTATAGCGGGACTGCAGCGGGCATTCTGTCACTGGGTGGGAACTGACTAACTGCCACTGACATCCCAGTGACACTAATACAGTGATCAGTGCTAATAAAAAGCACTGACAATGTACTAATGACACTGGGCAGGAAGGGGTTAACTTTTGGGTGATAAAAGGGTTAACTGTGTGCTGTGTGTGTTGCACTATGTGTGCTGTTTTACTAGGGAGACATGCTACTTTTTATTTCTCACCTGATTGCTGTCAGCTATAGTAGAATTCCATGCAGCCAGCAGCCCAGTCTTTTTCTGATACCCCTCCTAGCTTTATGACTTCCTCTTCTTTTCCTCTCAGCAGCCTGCAGACACACACTCCCCTTACTTTGTTGCATCAGCCAATCACCGTCCTCCAGGATTGATAGAGACCCACTGAAGACACTCCATCAATCAGCATTGCAAAATGGTCTCTTTAAAGATGGCTGCTGCACTTCTGCATTAAAGCATTTGTAAAGGTTAAGCTTTTTTTAAAAATAGCAAACATGTCATACTTACCTGCTCTGGGCAGTGGTTTTGCACTGAGCAGCCCCAATCCTCCTCTTCTCAGGTCCCCTGCCGATGCTCTTGGACCCTCCCCCCTGATAAATGCCCCCATAGCAAACCGCTTGCTCTGGGGGCACTCACTCCAGAGCCACCTTTGTGTGTCTATGAGACACATACAAGTTCATAGAATGCATGAAGGTACAAAGCCTTCAGATATTAGAACCCTTTTAATGAATATTCAGTTTTACCCTGTCTACACTGCAGAAGGATAACACAACAGCAGCAACAGAAGAAGTTCCACAGCAGTTATCAACTACAGTCCAGGTTACACTCATAAGCTTTACCAAACTGTCATTTTCAAAAAGTTTTAATCTGAAACTTTCATTAAAGCCATACTCTGCTACTTTCATTAAAGCTAAGCCCTTGTTCAGGCACTTCCTGTTATAGGGTAGCAACATTATCTCCCTATCTCCTAATTGTGCTTCTGTGTTGTCACCCTATCACATGGGGATATACAAGAAGTGAGTATTTAAACATATTACACAGGCATGATTCACTGTTGTCACCATCTGGAAACCTACCCTGGGAAATGCCATGTAGCCATCACTAGAGCGCATATAGATGAGAAGTGGTCGCTAGGAGGCTGCAAAAGATCAGATGCAAGTTGCAACAGAGGATGAAATAACAAGTATTTTTATAAAAAAGGCAATTGTTTATGGTACACATTGGTTTGCCAAATAAATGGCACTCATGTAGGCATTACATCTACTTTAACGCCATCTAATAAGAGACCTAGTTGGTTACTGGACTTCCTCTTTAGACTGTGACTGGAGATGATTTTTTGTGCATTTATACTACGTTTTGCATTGCATACTGACAATAACATACAATAATTATAACATTTCCAGCTTGGTTATCTCTGATGAAACATGCACAGAGCTCCTAGATACAATTTCTATCCCTGTCTCAGCCCATCAAAACTTAATTTAAACTGCTGCATTTTGATTTTCCTTATCTGGCTGAATTGTTTGTGGAAATTATGTTAGCCTATATAGTATAT
This sequence comes from Staurois parvus, assembly GCF_062004578.1. Lineage (NCBI taxonomy): Eukaryota > Metazoa > Chordata > Amphibia > Anura > Ranidae > Staurois > Staurois parvus. Next base: position 2,639,275 of record NW_028317827.1, read on the forward strand.
AGAAACCAATAGCAATATTTGTGATGGTTCCATTATAGTATAAGTGCATCTCAGTGAGTAAAGTCAAAGTTGAATGTTATTTACGTCCTCTTCCCTGGTTAATTCAATTCCTTTAATACTAAATGCCATAAAATGATTATTTGTATGCAGCGCATACTTTAAGTGAAGTGTCACAAAATATGTTTACAGGAAACAAAACAAAAAGTAGACAAGCTTCAAAAAAAAGCCTGTACCAGAAACACTGTATTAGAGAACACTTCATATGACCGTTGCCTGGTTGTTAGTACGTTTTTGTATGCATAAACATCTGATAGGGCATCACGATGTGAATTCTCACAACAAGAGATCCTTAAAATGTTTTAGGTCTTAAACTTTCAGTTTAAATCAACTAAATATATACCAGATGTGTGAGAATATGTCCAAAGTCTTACATTGTGCCTTTTTTAAAAAAATTAGCCATAGCCTGAGAAGAAAAGCCTGTTCCCTGCCAGCATGCTGTAGGGAAGGACGCTTGTGGAAGCAGCAGTCTCTCTGTAGAGGTTCAACACACCTGTTAAATCAGACCTTGTGCAATGTTCCAGCTTCCTGTTGATTGGCTAAAGTTATAACTTATGAAGGCTATACACGGTTTTAATTACAAATGATTTTTCGTCCGAAAATCGAAAACGTTGTTCGCTCGGTAATCCGATGGTGCCATCAATGATTTCGAAAATCAGCCAACCAAGTCATAATGTTCACCCCATATAACAGGCAAAACTTCTGTTCCTTCCAGGTCATGGCTCATGCTCATATTCTTTTCCGAAAAAATTATAGTACAATTTGACCATCATTGAGTCGAAAATCAGTTGTTTTTCACAACTTTTCCAACGTGCCCGATCAACGCAAACGGGAGGAACCATGAAAATCAGCCGGTGCCATTGACCCACTAACAGAGCAAAAATCGGCCGATTATTCTTAGGTACGATTTTCGGATGAAAATTTGGTCAAATTTCAACTATGTATGGCCGGCCTTAGCAGAGGGTGTGTCAAACCTCTGCTTCCACGCAAGAGTCTCTCTACACCATGCTGGCAGGGGACAAGCTTTTCTACTCAGGGTGTGATTGCTTTAGTAGGGAACACACTGAGTTTTGGCATCTTTTATTGCTTGATAAAGTTATCTGCAGGTAAACAGCTTTCTGCATACATTGTTGTATGAAAAAGCATCAACAGAATTGCAATAGATCTGAAAACATTATTCTCCCCTTCCTTTAGCACTTTTCTTTTTGTGCATGCTTCTAGACATTTGCTTGAAGGCATGTGATATATCAAGAATTCACTATTATAGCTGCTGGTACTGTAATAACCAGGTATGTAGAACAATAATATTTATTTTGAGCTCTTTTGGCTGATTTTTTAATAAGGCCCGCAACACTGTACAGAATTCACTGTATTCATTAATCAGCGACCTACAGGCCAGAAAACTAGGAAAACACTAAACTGGATTTTGAAAGTTTGAAATAAAATAGCTGAGAACTAGGGATGAGCGAATCTTTCTAGGTTCTGAAAATTGTGAAACCCTATCTTTGCTGCCAATTCCATTGAAGTCTTTGAAACCCTGCTGTTAAATTCTGGTCATCTTGAAGACTAATAGGCAAGCTGTTGTCAAAGGAAGCATTGCTATAGAGGACATTTAAAGCGACATTGAAGCTTCATTAAAACAAACAAAAAAACCCCCAAACAATCATGTTATTCTTACCCATGTAGTATGTTATATTAACTCCCAAATAATAATAACTCCCCAGTCATTTTTATATATGTAATAATAACTCTCTCTATGTAAGAATAACCCCCCTAGTTTTGAAGAAGCTAAATGACAAAAAAGTTGATAGTACGAGCTTAATTTAATATGCCTTATCTGTTGATATATACAGTTGTGTTCAAAATAATAGCAGTGTGTTGAAAAAAGTGAATAAAGCTCAAAATCCTTCCAATAGCTTTTATTTCCATACACACAAATGCATTGGGAACACTACACATTCTATTCCAAATCAAAACATGAAGAAAAATATATCAAATTTGTGTTGTTCCTCTAAAAACAAATTGAAGAAAAGTGAATATTAGACTGTTAAAAAAATAGCAGTGTTTGTATTCTTCTTTACAAACTCAAACATTCACTATATAAACTGAAAAATGTTTGAAGGTTTTGCTTTCCTTTGAATCACTTCATTAATATTTAGTTGTATAAGCACTGTTTCTGAGAACTGCTGTACATCTGTGTTGCATGGAGTCAACCAACTTCTGGCACCTGTGAACAGGTATTCCAGCCCAGGATGATTGGACTACATTCCACAGTTCTTCTCGATTTCTTGGTTTTGCCTCAGAAACTGCATTTTTTGTCACCCCACATGTTTTCTATTGGATTAAGATCCGGGGATTGGGCTGGCCACTGCATAACGCCAATCTTGTTGGTCTGGAACCGAGATGTTGCACGTTTACTGGTGTGTTTGAGGTCGTTGTCTTGTTGGAACACCCATTTCGAGGGCATTTCCTCTTCAGCATAAGGCAGCATGACCTCTTCAAGTATTCTGATGTATTCAAACTGATCCATGATCCCTGGTATGCGATAAATAGGCCCAACACTGTAGTATGAGAAACATATCATCTAATCTTTTACACCCCCATGCAGTGAGGTAAGGGATTAGTAAAACAATCCCTCTTGTGTTCCGCCTGGAGCACACACTCAGTGGATTTATGGACTGAGAACTGGAGGCACAGCAGCAAGAAGAGGAAAACTTTCTGCTCTCTCAGGGCCAGGAGGATCCTTTGCTTACTTGTAGCCAGGGTTAGTGTGGTGATTGTTTGTCACATCCTCCATGTTTTCCAATTAAATTGTTGGGCGCCAAGTCTGGGAAATATGGTCTACCCCGGGGTGGGTTCTTCTGGGCTACACTAGGCATCTTTCCACTGCAGCTTGAAATTAGACGGGCCGTGCCAAACACAGACCACAGCCACCTGTTCAGCGTTCCCCACTACCGATCCCAGTAGCTGTTGCTGTGAGATGGTCACTATTCCTAATTCCCTAGTCCCTAAATCTAACCAGGCTATGTGCTGCCCCAGCGTACCTACAGAGGTAGAGTCCATGTGGTCATGGTATCCAACAGAAGCATACTCCAGCAGCTGGTGTCTTTGGGGTGAACCCTGATTTTGATGGCACACTGTGATGTGACATTTTTGTTGTCCTCTTGGGTGTAGCTCTCTTCAGGACACCGGGAAAACGGGCAAACCATGGAAACAACAAGTTAGCCAATCACCCCAACTCTGACCGATGGACTCGTTTGACTTGAGACCCCAGTCCCTCAGACTCAGTCCACTGACCCCTTTTATATCACAGGTGCAGTGGGCCAGGCCCAAGGATCCCATCAAACAGCCAAAGAACCAGGGAAAACATTAACCCCTACTCTCCCATCCGAAGCAGCACCTATCTAGCTAATTTCAACCTGCCTGCAGACTTCCTTCATCCTTGTGAGACAGAGGCAGCAGTAGGCAGAGGAAGAATACAAGAAGTAGGAGGGTTGGGTTGTTGGCAGTGAGGAACAAGAAAAAGAAATAAGGCAAGCTTTAAGGGGGGAATCTCACTCCTTTGGGTCATCAAAGTAAGTTCGGCCCCTACTGGGTGGCCACCCTATTAGAGCCCCAATACAAGGATAAAATGGCCAATCTCCTGCCTGCATCCCAGAGGAAGCCTAAAATGCAGTATCTCTTTGGTGCATTTGCTTACACTGGTAGGATTGCTGATGACCAACATGCCTCCGATCCTCTGAGGAGGAGGGTATTTATTTAGACTTACTGAATGTGAGATTGCAGACAGAACCCCCTCTGGGGGGTGATGTTCCAAAACATTGAGCTGTCTTTTGCCTGTAGTTACACTTTCTATAAACTCTGTAAGATGTGAATAAGATGTGCAAAATGAAAACTAAAAGCCACTAAAGAATATTCATCCAGCATGCGATATGATATATTTCTGCTGCAAGCTGAACCTGGCGTAACTGACCTTTTAAGCAAGATAGCAACTCTAGAACAATAATTTCAGCAGAAGTTAACTGTCAGCTCCTGTTTGTACCTGACCTTGCCATGCTGTAATAAGTCCACATCCCTATATCTCTTCTCTGAGTTATTCCTGTGCCCCTTCCGTATCACACACTGCACATATTCAGTGAAATAAAATTTTTTTGTCCAAATATCTACTTTATCTCTGCACTGTTATGTTGGTCAGGAGCCAATTAATGCCTCTGTGCCTACACTGCATGGGCTAACTGCTCGTTTTTGCCTAGGGGTGATAACAGTGGAGATATACTTACCTAATCCTCTGAGCGCAAGACCAGTCCTTGCTGCTTCTGTCCCTCTGCATGCTAGCAGTCTTGTGAATGGACTGTTCCTAACGTCATCACACCCATAAACTGGCTATGGATGTGAGGAAGGCAGGAACAGTCCACTGCTGGATGTGGGGGAGGGCCATTTTCTGGAGGTTTGAAGGACAGGGTAAGTATAGTCTTTCGTGGGCCCCCTGGAAAAAACAGGCAGTGGGTTCTGTTTTAAACATATTGTAACCCTTGCACAAGTGATCTTTATATAACAATTTTTCTCTACAGTAAAAAAAAAAGTTCCCAGTACTCAATCATGCCTTCCAGAACAAAAGACATAACTTTAAGTTGTTTCTAATATTTTTATTAAAGTTAAATCAAGCCCTTTTTTTAGTTTTAGTTTTGAATAGAATGGGCAATAATTTTCATTTCTGTTACATTTTTAGCAATTTCTGGGGAGATTTTCTCAGATTTCCTGCCCTGGTGACATCTGTAGAAGAAATTAAATGAGTTAAGATTATAAAATACTCAATTTTTTGTTGCTTATACTGCTAGCATTATCAAATAGATAGGAAAGTACATAATATTTACTTGTTTTAAACTGTAAAAAAAAATATTTAGTCACTTTAATGCCTAGGCAAATGATGTTATACATCCCAGCAGTCTTCAGGAAGGGAGGAGGGGGTTTCTCAGCTAATTACACCCTCCTGCTTGTATGCCTGAACTAAGGGAAGATGGATTCCAGGAAGTAATTGCTACATGAATTATGTGCTCTTACTCAAGATGGCCATGGCCAGAAATGCTGGGGGGGGGGGAGTATTTTTAAAAGTGATTTCTCAGCAAAATAAAGCATGGAGACATGGATGGATGGGTGAGAATACTTTGAATAATAAAAATGAATTAAATAACACTTTTGGGTTGTGGTGCTCAGATACAGTGTAGTTCTGCTTTAAACAGTTCAGCTCTCACACCTGTTCGCCCCCTATGGATCAGAGCAATTTTTAAATTTCTGCTATGAGACTGTTTGTTTGGCAATATGGTTGTCAATACTGAAGATAACAAAATAATACTCATACCATTTACTGTATTTCAGACAATTAAGAATTTCATTTAGTTATATTGTCTTGCAATCTATAGAATTTATACATTAAAAATGTAAAAAATGTAACTAAAAATAGTGTATAAAAAAAGTACACATTTTATTCTTTAATGTGTCATGTTTAAAATGACAATAAAATTATGATTCTCGTAGGAAGTATTGCAAACTTAGTTACAAATGAAAGCTTTTGTTTTAATTCAATGCTTTTTTTCAATATGACATTAAATTAAAAAAAACGAACAAAGGAATAATAAAAAAAGTTTAAATATGAATTACAAAAATAGAATAAAAAAAAAAATCAGCAGAAAATTAATAGTCAAAGAGAGAAGGGGGACGAGAAGTTAATTAGGGCTGTTTAGGGTAAATTAAGGATTAATAAGAGGTGAAATTGCAAGAACATTTTATTGAAAAAACTTTTTTTTTTACTTCTTAGATTGCTTTAGCTGACATCATATGCAGATTGAAGCTTTTCCTTTCGATCCTCAGATGAATGAAACAGAGTAAATACAAAGGTAACAATGTTACTTTGAAGCTCTCTTTCTACATCTGTATATAAACACTGTGTCAGGTAGTTCTCTTTTTGATAAGCAGAAGCTATTACACAGCAACTGCTGGCTGTCAAAATGACCACCAAGTGTGTGGGGTAGAGCAGCAGCAATTTAGAAGGACAGAGTCTGCTGCATACTGTACACTCAAGCTGTTTTTGGGTGTGTGTAGCAAGTTCACAAATGGTTAAAGTATATGTCAAGGCAACATTATTTTTTAAAAAAAGCACATCTCTCCAATATATTTCCCGATGTCTTATCCCTTTCAAAATGCTACAAATACAGAAAAATACCCTATAGAAATTGACTCATGGGTATTTACATTCTGTTTATCTAGTAAGGTAAAACGCGTTGATCCAGTACGCCATTTTGAAAGTATATAAAGCACTAAACTGTATATGGCAACTGATGTTTCTTTCTGTGATTTCATTGATGTTTTTATGGTGCAATACAGAGGTTTGTGTTTTATCAATTAAGTATTATATGTCTTCCTTAAAGTGGAGTTCCACCCAAAAGGGGAAGCTCCGCTTGTCTGCCACCTCCCCCCTCCACTGCCACATTTGGCACCTTTTGGGGGGAGGGAGGATTGGGTACCTGGTTTTGACAAGTAACCGCTCCCACTTCCGGCTTAGTTCACTGCTGCAAACTGACCCAGAAGTTCACTCCCCCCTTCCTTCTCTTGTAGCCTTCTGAGATACTGTGGCCCATTCACTAAGAGCAGCGCTATTTGAACATGCGCAGTAGGAAACTAGCTGTGAAGCCGCAAGACTTCACTACCGGTTTCTCTTAGTCAAGATGGCAGAGCCGACACCTGATAGCTGATTGAAGAATCGTCTCAGGTGGGAACACCTCTGGATGCCTGGACAGGTAAGAGCCCTCATATCAAAAGTCAGGAGCTACAGTATTTGTAACTGCTGACTTTAATTTTTTTTTTTGGGAGGGGGGATGTTTTAAGGCACAATATAAAGTCCCAGTTCACCCTCTCCACCACTAGTCCATGTGGTTTTGGAGAACATTTTACAGAAAAATACCTGTTTATGTGCCAGAATTCTATTGAGCTCTTGTCTGCATAGATGTACACTTTTAGGTTCAATTTGATTGCATTATAATGCTGGGAACCAGATGTTAAATGTGAATGTTACACATGATCCAAGCTGGACCAATCTATGTTTAAAATATCCATATCTGGAATTCTTAAAAAAAAAGGATATTAAAATAAATAGCCTATGGGAGTCTAAAATACATGTGTAAAATATGTCTTCCCTGCATGGAAGATGAATATATACTTCTGCTACTGCCCATGCAATCAGTCTCTGCTGTAATTAGGAGATACTGATGGCCGAAGAATCTTCAAAACCCAGAGTGGTCCCCCCCTTATTGGCCCCACCTCACTACAGAACACAGTAGTCATATAGCTGTCAGTGGATCAACAGAAATATAGGGCTCCTATTAATGAACTTCTGAAAATGATAGCTGCTTTGGATCCAGTACTTTGAGATACTGTCCTGGAACCAGGGTACTGGTCAGGAAGGCTGGAGTCAGAACTAGCCATCCGCTATACTTCTTCACTCTAATAATGCCTTTAATTCTTCCAAATGGGAAATAGCATAATTGAAACCTATACTGGTATATTTTTTTTTACCATTCACAGAGCATTTTGGCACATTAGAGCAAAATTTGAATGACTTCAGTCTATCAACATAAATCATATATACAGACATGTTTCCAATACTGCAATGGATTCAGGCAAAAAACAGCTAGTCCTTTATGAGGCAAGAAACACAGCAGGTTGGCTGTTTTTTGGCTGAAATTGTTGCAAAATTGGGAGCCCTTCTGTATACCTGGTTAGTGTGTCAATAAGGCTTTTTGGAGTGCTGCAACTCTTGTGCTGACTCTAGTCTACATTGCGGCCGCATGGGATGTCCTTGATGTACACCACGCTCCACCTGGCCCAGGTGCAGTTTACCTTGTAATTGCACTATATACTGTGCAATATATATATGTATAATGTATATACTGTATGTATACCATTGTTTGGGTTGTGGTCTCTTTAATGGTGTCAAGTAGTGCAAGGTGAGGGGTACCTGGGCAAACCGTTTAACCACTTGCCAACCGCTGCAGTACAAATATGCAGCCTGACTGTCGGCTCATACAGGCACAGTAATGTACTTGTACGTTGCAGATTTTTTCCAGACTCCGGGCACGCATGTGCATCCCCGCCCACCAGCTCTGCTGAAATTGAACACAGCAGGACTTAATCAGCAGGTCCTGGCCATGAATCATTGGTGATCGGCTGTGTCCAATCACAGCCCAGAGCTCTGTTTTGACAAACAACATAGGGCTCTGTACAGAGGGAATCATTTCTGTGTTAGAAACAAAGCAATCTTTAGTAAAAGCAGTGCACATTACACATTGATGGACACACACTTAACTCCTTGATTATCCTGAGATGTTAACCCCTTCCCAACCAGTGTCATTAATAGAGTGACAGTGTACAATATTAGCACTGATCACTGTATTAGTGTCACTGGTGATGTCAGTGTCAGTTAGCCAGGTCCCACAAAGTGTCAGTTAGCGTCAGATTGTGCAATGCAAAGCATCGGATGCAGTGGTGTGAAGCACGCTGCTACTGGACTCTAGAGTAGTGGAGACACGTTCTCTTGAGTGACGAATCACGCTTTTCTGTCTGGCAATCTAATGGACCTGTCTGGGTTTGGCGGTTTCCAAGAGAACTGTACCTGCCTGACTGCAATGTGCCCAGTGTAAAGTTTGGTGGAGGGGGGATTGTGGTGTGGGCAGGGACGGACTGACAACTTATGGGGCCCCCAGGCAATAGGGGATCATTGGGCCCCTGTGTCCTTGCCCACACTCAAACCACACACAACAAAGCCTATGAAACGTACCAGGGGCATCTCATGGAGCCCCCTACTGACCCCGTGCCCTCTGGCGGTGCCTGAGAATCTGAATGGTCAGTCCGCCCCTGGGTGTGGGGTTGTTTTTCAGGGGTTGGGCTTGGTCCCTTAGTTCCAGTGAAGGGAACTCTTAAGGTGTCAGCATACCAAGACATTTTGGCCAATTTCATGCTCCCAACTTTGTGGGAACGGTTTGGGGATGGCCCCTTTCTGTTCCAACATGACTGCGCACCAGTACACAAAGCAAGGTCCATAAAGACATGGATGAGTGAGTGTGGGGTGGACTGGTCTGCACAGTGTCCTGACCTTAGCCTGATAGAACACCTTTGGAATAAATTAGAGCAGAGACTGTGAGCCAGGCCTTCTCGTCCGACATCAGTGCCTGACCCCACTAATGCGCTTCTGGAAGAAGGGTCAAACATTCTCATAGACACACTTCTAAGCCTTGTGGACAGCCTTCCCAGAATACTCCCTTACAGATTACCCATATTGTCACAAAGAAATAAGATTCATTACACTCACCCATCTAAACTGGTAATAGTAGGACTGTGGGAAGAGTTAACCTTTAGGCTTCAACTTGCTTAGAACAGGCCAGATCCCATCACCTCTGCTGGAAAGATCCCACCAATGGGCATAAGATGGTTGCTGATGTGCTAGTGGAAAATATGTTGGCATTTTTTTTTGCAAGCACAATAAGCCCATAAGACGATGCACTGACATCCCATTCATCAAGGCCTCTACACACTGACAGTTCTGGACTAAACTGGAAACTGATTTGCAGCTAGTCTTTGATCTCTAGAAACCAGTATTGTTTGAGCTGCAATTAATTCATTTTAAAGTGTCTTACCAGCATTAGCAGTCAATTAACAGAGGTGGCTTTACTAATGCTGAATACTGCTGTTCCAGGTGACGTTATTGAAGTCTAGCTCGAGGTTCAGTAGGCAAAGAACAATCGGCATTGTTATTGAGATAATTACGCTGTACTTCACCTTTAGGCTAGAACCACTTCTTTGGTATTAACACGCAGAAATGAAAACCTAGTTTCCATTTACAGTACTTTGAAACATTATATTTTTTGTGTTTTGGGTGCAGACCTTTTAATTATATGATATTAGTGCAGTGCTTTCAAATGCTAGAAAAAAAAGCAGTTTAGAAAAGGGGAAAAGTTTTAATGGAAACCTGCAATAGGTGGCCACCATTGCTGACCTTCTTCCAAAAATATTATTTGCCAGGTCATTTTGTATCCCAATGCTGCCAGAATTAAGAATCATTAAATTTCAGAACTCCTAATTAGGATAGAAAGGTCTTACAAAATGATGCTGCTTTGGATGGACCTCTGACTACTTTGAACAAATTATGGGTACAAAGGCCAGATGGTGTCCATTTTCTATGATACAATCAAATAATATAGAGAGACGCACATCTTCTCAATACTGTTTTTTTCTGTTTCAATCAAATTTTTCGGACTGTATTTTATATTGAGCATAATGCCTCACCACCAGACTCTTGCTACTTCTTCTCTGACACATTTCACCCCTTTAGGGGCTTTAAACACTAAATGTTCTGCTTGTTACACTATCCCCAACTGTCCTACCTCAAATGTTCATATGACAGCTATTAAACAAAAAAACACAAAGTTAGACAATATATTATACTTGGTGGAATGGCTTGAGACACCTGGCCTGGTACCAGAAGCATGAAAGGTAGAGAGGAGTGCAGATTATTCTATAATGTTTGGTGAATGTTACAAGCTAGGGACTATAGAAATATTTTAAATACTGTTTTTTTTTTACTAGATAAATATGTTAGGGTTTAAAATATGTAATGTTTTAGTATTGCATTTTGTTTGTTTCTCATTTTTGGATGCAGTTTGCATTTTTTATTTCCTGTTTTTTTTCTACACTGTAGTCCTCCATCTTGATAACACACTGAAGATGTTCACCTCTAGCCAAGGTTTAGCAAGGCTTAATGTAATGGCTATGCTATCACTACAATAAACCTTGGTTGGAGGTGAACGTCTTTGGTGTGCAGCCCTGTTATTTGGATGTGGACTACAGGGGAGCAAGGGTGAACTCCAGGGCCGGATGATTGCAGGGAATCAAGGAAGATACAGACTGGCCTGTGAGCAGTGAAAGGGGCTGGGTTTGGGGCTGATTTTTCTCTGTTCTATTTGTTTATTGAAAAATCTTTATCCACTTCTCACCACTGCCTCCCTTCCCTTTGATAGGACTTAAATGCCGAGAGGCGAGCATTCCAATCATGTGATAGCTTTGATTGGCAGTCACAGTGGTCACATGATCGGAAAACTCCTGATCACAAGTATGCATTGGGAGCTTTCCAGTACCAGCAAGGAGCACACTCTCAGCACAGTAGGTTACCTAGGGACGCATACAGTATATGCAGCTACTGGGCTGTAAAGCCCACCCGCCACATATATGTGCCAGGTCAGCGCGAAGTAGTTAAAAAATAAAATATGAATTGGAAAAAGATGGAAATATACTTACTTTGCAGTCTGCATATGCCATTGGTTCCTAGATGATGGGGAAGTCATGGTCCTTCTGGCAATACTGAGGATCCCAGACCTCTCAAGAAGATGTTTCTACACTGCGCTGGAGCATCTTCTAGTGAGATTTTGGGCAATCAGAATCCTAGGTTCTTGTCAGAAGGATTGTGAAGTCCCTCTTTCCATGCGTGTGTTTCTTACAGCTATCCTTGGCAATTTAGGATAGGAAAGGTTGATGTAATAATAAATTTTATTGTAAGGACCATTTGAACAGTTACATCAATCAGACTCTATAAACTGTAATATATCAGAATCTGCTGTTTACATTTTATAGATTGCACCATGGACACATAATAAAGTGAGTGCATTCTATTAACATTACAGATGACAGATAACATGGTAATTCAATAAGGATGACTCAGACCTAGAATTTATTTTTTATTTTCCACTCATTAATGTATGGAAAAGCTGCAGCCAACTGCAAAGAATGATTTACTCCAGTTATACGTTCAGAAACATATTTATGGTATTCTAGAGCCCTACTAATTTACAGTCAATTTGATTAAATGGATTGAAATGTTGTACGAACCAAGCAAGTGTTCAGGACACAGAGAGGGAACCATCCTGGAGACTGGCTATGGCCAAGTTTATGCATATTTCTGATTTACAACCCACCTAGCTTAGGTAATGTGCTAGGAAAAATCAGTTAGCTTCTTTGTAAGCAGATGAAGAGGGGTTGATTACTAGGGGCTGATCAGTGTCTCACAGGCTACTGTTCTGGTACTTCCCCAAATCTTCTAGCCAGGGCCGATGCTTCCACTAGGCAAACTAGGTGGCCGTCTAGGGTGCACTGCCACTAAGGAGCACTTGGGCGCAGCACAGGCCGACACTCTCTCTGTGTGTGACGCCGCCATGTCATTCATGATCCTCGACCTGAGAGGACGGGGGAAAGAAGGGAGGAAGAAATGACAGCGAAAGATGCCTAGTGTCTGGGGCCAGTGTAGCAGCTGAGCTGTGGCTCCTTCCAGTGTTCCTCTCAGACTCAGTCCTTTACTACAAGCCGGCTGGCAGCTGCTGATCACTGTGGCATTCCAACCCTTGTCTTCCCATTCAACAGTGGAGGCAGAGCTGCCCCTGCAGAGGAAGGTAATGTCTGACGTCTCGTGTCTGTGTGACCTGGCCGGCCATCCATCACATGTGCAATATGTCAGTGAGTGATGACATCATCTTGATCCCACAGCCTGCTCTTCTAGTGCCTGCTGATCTGTGTCAGTGCTAGTAGTTTTGGATCTGTCACTGTGTGGGATCACGTGTGTGTGTGTGTGTGTGTGTGTGTGTGTGCGTGCGTGCGTGCGTGTGTGCGCGCGCTGGGCTGCCTGCCGTCACAGCGGTTTATCTCCCCCCATTGCCTGGAAATTCCACCCTGGGATCTGTCAGAGAGTGGATCCATCACTCCCCACTCACTGCAACTGTCACCCTGCCACTGCCAGCCACAGATACAGTCCATCCGTGACACTGATTTTGTCTTTAATATTGATGCTGGTGGCATCTTATGGCACTTATTTTTGCAAATTAATTTCGCAGTTTCATGTCTTGTTGATTCAATATTTTCTACTGTTTTTAAAATGTTTTATTTATTTATCTTTTTTTTTGTGGGGTGGGGGGTGCAAATAGCTGGTCTTGCCTAGGGCACAAAACAGTCTAGCACCGGCCCTGCTTCTAGCGAGCGGGAGAGCAGGATAGGCAGCCTGAATATTTATAGGTCTCCCTCCAATCCCTGGGGTGGTGTGTCCAGTAGGTGGAGGAAAAGCCCAAAGATATGATGAGGCCTGGGGAGAGTTCTGGGGTTCTGCCTTCTACAGGAGAACCCCTGTGCTGGGGGCTCTGCCCCGGAGGCAGAGAAGCATGGAGAGTTCCTTCGTTTTGAAGATGTCAAGGTCCCAGCTTGGCTAGCTGGGGGGCCTACCGAGAGAGGGCCTGGGTCAGAGTCTGGATAGAGGCAAGAGAATAAGAGTAAGGAAGCTCCACTATTTGGAACTGAGTGAGTACTTTTCAAGACAGTTGGGAAAGTGGCATACTACCTAAGTGTGCCTACAGCAGCCAGGAGCTGTGCAAGACAACCAGGAGCATGCCATATTGTTTCAGTGTGCCTACAGTAGCAATATAACCAGGATCTGTACAAGTCCAGCCAAGAGACAGTACATTTCAGTTTAAAGTGATTCTAAAGGTCGTAACAAACATGTCATACTTACCTGCTTTGTGCAATGGTTTTGCACAGGGCAGCCCAGATCCTCATTGTTTTGGGCCCCCCACCAGAAGTCCTGACCCCTTCCCCCTGCCAAGTTTCTCCAATTGCAAGCTTCTTGCTATGGGGGCACTTGAGCAGGCTCTCTCCAGAGCTCTTGTGAATGGATATTGCCATTAATTTAATAAAAAACAAAAACACCCAGTGGTGATCAAATACAACCAAAAGAAAGCTGTATTTGTGTGAAAAAAAATATAAATTTTGTTTGGGTACAGTGTTGCATGACCACGCAATTGGCAATTAAAATTAATGCAGGGCCAAATAGCAAAAAATGTCCTGGTCTTGAACTTACAAGCTTAAGTGTCTCAGATAATGCATTTGTGCTACATTAACCCCTTGCTCTCGAACATTTACCCCCCTCTCTGACCAGGCCATTTTTTGCAATATGGTGCTGCGTGCATTATCTCACAAATGCGCGGTCATGCAACACTGTACAGAAATTAAATGTATGTCCTTTTTTCCCACAAATAGACAGAGACACACGATCCTTCAGTTCACCACCTGTCGGAACAGAGATCTGCCTTGTTTACATAGGCACAGCTCTGTTCATTCTCCTGTCCGATGATCAGTGGGTGCTGGCGAACATTCATTTGCTGGGACTTGCAGATTGGCTTCTACTGTGAGTGTTCACAGCAGAAGCAAGACGCCACCGGCACAGGCATGCCTCCTATGGCGGAAGTGCAAAATCATATATATATATATATATATGTGTGACTTTGCACGGGAGGGCTGCCCTGTAGAAGTAAATGTGCTATTGGGTGGTCCTCAAGTGCTTAATAAATAAAATAAAGTAACAATATTAATACTATTAATTATTATTAATAATTCCTCTTCTGCATGTACCGGAGCATCAGAAACCTGACAGGTTCTAACCTCTCCCTACTCTATCCAAAACAAAAGGAAAAAAAATGTCTCTATCCAAAAAAAAAAAAAAAAAAAAAAGGAAAAACAAATCAACGCCAGCATTCTGAAAAGTCCACATTTTCATAAAGTAATTTGTAAGATTCCATGGTTCAAAGCTGACAATTTCACCATAGTAGAGGCACATGGAGGCAATGCATCCACATACATTATTTTTATTACGTTTTGTGTGATATTGTGTTTTGCTTGCAAATGATTTTCTGTCCACTGATTTATTTTTCCGTAGGGCAAATCTGTTTGGCCTAAATGACTACAAGTGCTTTTTATACTGCGTTTTGCAGCTGCCGATCGAACACAGGGAGCGCACAGTTCACTGAACATTTCCCGTCTACATTACTCTGTGCGGATACATTTTTTGCCACGCGCAGAATCTGTGCTCTGATGTCTAGTATCAGCATTTTTTTTACATTCTCATTCCTACCGCAGCAAAAACTAGGTGTTCAGTTGGATTATCATGCACATTGTTATGTGCTGCTGTCAAACAAGAACAGGGTGGACGGAGGAGGGGGGATGTCACAGAATAGACAGTGATCAGAAGGAAGTGGGCCATGTTAATGCAGGTCCCGCTTCAGTAAATTGAGGACGGCTGGATATAGGTGAAGAAATATGTAATTCTGGAGCATCTAGAAATTATATTTCAGTGTTGTTGTCCTATTGAAAGATAATCATGATTGTTACACTTGCTACATAGCTCAGGTCTTGAAGTTTTGTCCCTATAAAGGTTGCTTGATTTTATTTATTATAGGTACTTGTATATCGCCATCAATTTACACAGCGCTTTACATATATATTGTACATTCACATCAGTCTCTGCCCTCAAGGGGTGTTCAATCTAAAGTCCCTATCTTACATTCATACCCATACTAGGACCAATTTTAGACAGGGTCCAATTAACCTACTAGCATGTCTTTGGAGTGTAGGAGGAAGCCCACACAGGCACAGGGAGAACATGAAAACTCCAGGCAGGTGGTGCCGTGGCTGGAATTCAAACCGATGACCCTAGTACTGCCAGGTGGAAGTGCTAACCATTTAGCCACTGTGATTTTCTTTACTGAATGATTTTCCAAGACAATCTATTTTCCTGATTTGTAGGGACTAATCTTAAAGGGGTCTATTTATAAAACATTAGTGGGATGAATGTCAAACACATTTGTGCATGTTGTACAAATGTTGGCTGTAATTTCTTTAATAGAGTAATCCCTATGATCGTTAGCACCATCTAATGGCCAAATGGGCTATATTTTCTCATTGACCACATTTTGGCCACTAGATAGAGCTGACAAACATAGGGATTAATCAATTAGAGAAATTACGGTTGCATTTCATGCAGCATGCACAAAGGTGTTTTGCATTCATCCAAAGAGTTTTAGCCCGCTGTCAGCTGAATCTGGGTCACAGAGGTGCAGAAATAAGTGCAGTCCTGTGACCCACATGAGAAGTAGGGCCAAAAGAGCTGTGGCCATACTTTTCCTTTAACCACTTCCGCACTATCCTATAACAGAAATACTGCTACAGGGTGGCACAGGTGCGCAAAATCACTTATATATATGTGATTTTGCAGTTCCAGGTAGGGGGCGCGCACGCGGCCTATCCGCGCCACCATGCGCGGCCTCGGCTGTCAATCACTGGTTCCCAGCCAGTGATTCCTTGCCAGCACCCGCTGACCAATGAGTATTACCGACGGAGGAGAGACCTGTGTATAAACAACACAGATCTCTCCCCTGTCAGCTCCTGCACACTGCTTTGTATGGCTCTGCAGTGTAAAGCACACACACAGCACATAATGTGAAACAGCACATAGTTAACCCTTTGATCGCCCCACATGTTAACCCCTTCCTGCCCAGTGTCATTAGTACAGTGTCAGTGCTTTTTTTTTTTAGCACTGATCACTGCATTGGTGTCACTGGTCAGTGACACCAAGTCATTTCCCCCCAGTGTTAGAATGCCCGCCGCAGTCCCGCTATAGGTCGCTGATGTTCAGCTGATGTTCATGTTTGTTGATGTTCATGTTCAGCACTGTGGACGCTCAGCTCCTGGGGCTGGGCTGTACAGTATTGTTGGTTGCACCATAACAACCAATGGCTCTGTGAAGCCTGGCCGTCTGCTCCATGGGCAACCAATGATACCGTGCAGCCAAGCCACCAACGTCCTAACAACCAATGATAGTATTTTTCATATTCCCCCAGGCGGTATTCATAATCCAATATGCCGATACTGTCATTGGTTTCTAGGATGCTGGAGGCATTATTAGTTGCTAGGCCACAGACATCTGTGCTGTGTTGTTTTTCCTTCCTGTAACATCCTTCAGAAATGTAGCCACCTTGTAACCATAAGTCAGATCACAGCAGAAAAGAAAAAAATGAAAGTTGGAGGAGCCTGAGAGTAATGGAAGGTACTGTATTAGGTTAAGGATACATACTTGAAAAGATTTTTTTAAAACCAGAGTTTGTCATTTTAAATATATTTATAATTACAATTAGTGGAAGAAAGAGAATTTGCATTAATAATAGGCATTTATAATCTGGGAGCAGGTGGGGACAGCCAATCTGAGCAAATCTCATCAAATCATGCTTTATTGTATGCACATTTGCTAACAAGAAACTGCCTGCCTTGAGAAAAGTATACACTATATACATATTTTTTTCTTTTTTGTTATATTTGTTTTTTTCATGTATATGAAAAATGCTATATATATATAGCATTTGGCATAGGGGGGAGTGGAGAGTAAATAAGCAGACCTTTTATTTTAAGTTCAAGGTCTACTTTAAAGTTTTACTAAACCCCGAACCCTGCATTCACTATATCTGGTCTCCCACAGTACACATAACATGGAAATGCAATTATTTTAGTAACTATAAACTGCTAAATACCTTTTCTCATCAGCAGTTAGAAGTCACAAGACTTCTCTATCAGTGTCCAGCTGAGCACTGGTTAAAGCTTGTTAGAGGAGTTTTCATTCTGCTCTGATTGTTCTATGAGGCAGTATAACCCCTGACCCTCTGTCTGGACACCACTGATTGGCCCTGTGCTGATCACATGCACTCTCTCAAAGAAAAAAAAAATATCTAGCAATACACACAAAACTAAGCATGTGCATCTTGCCACCAAGGCTCTGTTTTATCATCAGATGGATTGGGAACAGTAGAAGAAGGGGAGGATCAGAGAAGATAGGATCAAACAGCCTCTTTACACGATGCAAAAGATTAATCCCTTAAGTGAGTATAACAAACATGTTTCCTGCATATACAGACTGATTTTACTGTTATGGGTTTAGTAATACTTTAACTAAACAGTCTGCTGCTGCTCCTTTATTATGCAATCACCAACTGGAGGTTGGGTGGTGGCCAAGCTGTATTGCTTAGCTGCAGCCTGCAGCCGAGAAAGGCGATGTCACCAACCTGGCAGTGCTGTCTGCCACAAGTGTGTAAATTCCAGACAGGGTGGACACAATGGCATATTCTTGGTCAGGTTAAACAGATCCCATGTATGCATTCTAATTGTTTGCTGTAACAGCGACTATGGATTGTAGCGTGACTGCTGCAACTTGTAGTACGTATTGTTCTGATGAGCCCCGGGTTACGTCTACCTTACCATGATGATTTTTTAGTGTCTCTGATAACCAATTTTTCTTAGCAATTAGAGCTGTTGTGGTAGCAGTTGTCCAACAAGAGACCAAACATGATGCCACTTAAAGAGCTTCGGGTGAATGGAGCTGCTCTGTGAGCGGGACTGAAAAGCCATCTGTGCATGTTATTGCCCAACCAGCAGTGAAAATATTGGGCTGAATGCACGGGATCAGCTTTGCAAAGAACAAAGCATCTGTGTGACAGACTGCATCTCTTCGTACAGTAAAATTAGAATTCTTATCAGCAAAATCCCATAGAGACTTCTTGTCCCATTTGTACAAAACGCTTATGGTGAAATAAGCTGAATAATTGTGCTGCTCCTACCAAGTTTAATTTATTTTTTTTTCTTGCACTTTATATTTTGTTCTCATGGTGAGTCAGCACTGTTTAATTTACATAGATTTCAACAGAATGATATTAAAGGCAAATGAAACAGTAGGGTGGAACTCTTGGAAAATATGTATAATAATGTAGTATTTTTCTTTTTCAGAAATCAGGGTATATTCACAACACACCGCATGTGTTAACGCATGCACATTGCATTGTACTGCATTGATGTGCTTGCGTTTTGTTTTTTATATATATATACATATATATATATATATATACACACACATATATATGTTATACTTTTTTTTAACAAATGTGTTTACTCACTTGCATGTGTCTGCTGAGATCTGTTGATGCTTTCCCATTGTGGACAGAAATAGGCACCAATCATATTGCGACAATACTGTTAACTGTTGTAAACAATCAAAACAATAGTTAAAAAAAAGAAATAGGCACCAATCTTTTTCCATATTAGTCCTTTATTAAGATTGTCCTTGGCCTGCCCATGCTTAAACTGGCCATAGATGTTTAGAATCTTGGCTGGTTCAGCAGGGACCAGGCGAGATTCGAACCATGTATGGGCAGGATGAATGTACCCAAGTTGATTGATCGATCCACTTGGGTATAATCACCCTGCCAGATGTTTCATGCAAATTTTGCTAGTGGCTAATATAGCTGCTAGAAGTAATCACTGTGTTCTCCCAATAGAGACATTCCCCCTTCCCCCTCCAGGAGAACACAATGACTCTGTGGGAGGGATTGCCCCATCAACACTGACTGTGTTAATGGGGGAATTGGGCGATTTCTTGCAACTCGTGGTTGAATGTAAATCGCTCCATCTATGGCTGGCTTTAAGATGATTTTTGACCAAATTTAGCAGTCTGTCTGTGTCCAACAAGTCTTTGTTGGTCATTTTTCTTCTTCTTGAAAAGTTCTTCAGCCAGTTAAGTGATCTCCTTCTCCAGGAGCATGTGGCAGAAAGTGGTATATGGTGCTCCAGAGAAGCCAAACTTCATGGAGCTGAAGTTTTGCCTTGCAGCTTTATGCATTAAGGTGCACTTGTTGCACTTGAGCTGTGCTGAAAAAAGTGTCTGCTATACTTTTTTTCAGCACAGCACAAGCGCAATATAATGCAATGCACTGGTGAGACCAGCACTCATAGGGAACCATTCTTTTTTGAATGATCTGCATTGGGAATGCATTGGGAATGCAGTTGCAAGTGCACCCCAGTGCATGTGATCAGCCCTATATGAATGTATTTTTTTAATAATACTATTTACCGTATGTGAAATTAATCTTTGCATGGTGTATCATAATCCCCCTGAACAATATATATAAGTCTGAGAATGGGAGTGCTAAATAGTGATTGCACAGTGTTGTCATTCTAACATTCAGGGCTGGGACAAGGGATGGGTGGGAGGAGCAGCAACTCTGGGTTCAATGGCCTAGGTCAGTGGTGGGCAACCTTTTTTTTCAACTGAGCCAAATCTCGCCAAAACCACGATTGAAATTTATTTTGAGAGCCACATTTTTAAAACTGAAAATACATCCCCCATATAGTAATTCATCCCCCATAGTAATTCATCCCCCATAGTAATTCATCCCCCATATAGTAATTCATCCCCCATAGTAATTCATCCCCCATATAGTAATTCATCCCCCATAGTAATTCATCCCCCATATAGTAATTCATCCCCCATATAGTAATTCATCCCCCATAGTAATTCATCCCCCCTATAGTAATTCATCCCCCCTATAGTAATTCATTCCCCATATTGTGTCAATTCACTTACCTTTGCTCCGTGCGTTCCTCTCACCGTGTTCCCGCGCCGTTCCGGTCTTCAGGGCGGACTGTGAGAGGAGAGGAGTTCGTCACGCTGCCCCGCCTACATCCTGGCTGCCCCGCCTACATCCTGACAGCCAATGTTTGCCACGCTCCGCGGGCCGGATTAAAAGGTCCACCGGGCCATAGTTTGCCCATTGCTGGGCTAGCTGCAGAGTCCTGACTTTTGGGGCGGCCGCCCGAGAGGAGGGAGGGGAGTGGGCGCCCGGCACACAGAAGAGCCGCATTAAAGTTTGTAAAGAGCCGCATGTGGCTCGCGAGCCGTGGCTTGCCGACCACTGGTATAGAGGCAAAGGATCTGGTCTGACAGCTACTGCTCTCACACTGTGCACTAACATGCCCACTATCACAGCTGTTCACAGCTGGCATGAAAATCACACCATGCATGGAAAATATCTAGATGCTAGAAATGAAGCAATTAGCCACACATATGCAGTGCACACTCCATGTCAACCATAGGCAGCCAGAGCAAGGCAGTAGAATGGGTGGTGCACCCATTCTACAGCATGAATTAAGAGTGGAGTAGGAGGCATAGTTCTGCAATGTTGCCCTAGATGCTGGAGGAACCAGTACTGTTAACATTGTGTAGCACTATCCCCTTAGGGGTTGCTAATGAATTGGGTCCCCCTATAGTCCTGCACAGCCAGGTAATCCACATTCTCCAAACAAGCTTGCACCCTGAGTCAGAAAATCAGCCCTTGGGCTTGATAGTTATTTATCGAGGGGATTTGAACTGGGATAAGAAAAGTGGGGTATATGATGCCCAAGGGAACCGATAACTGAAGACAAACTTCCTGAAACTATGCACAAGCTTTTCTACTGCAATACAGTCTCTGTTAGAGAGCTAGCCAGCATCTCCTAGTTATACCACCCCAGAGACTAGATGAACTCTTCACCCAGCAATCTGGAGACTTTTCCTGAGCAGGGGATCTGGCTCCTGTCGCTTTAAATAGGTAAACAGTCACTAGTAGGGGGCTAATCTGGTTTCCCCACAGAATGCCCCTTCCCTTATGCGCCCAGGGGATGCAGATGTACTCACTCAGATCCTCTCATGTACCGCTTGTGGGTTGGCTGCTGCTACTAGGTCTATCAGTTGGACCGCTCCTTCCCTGCCATATAGGTGGTCCTTGCTCAGGGGGTCAGTGAGCTCCATGTTTTCCGCCTCTCCAGCTCCAGGCTCACAGGCAGGCCCCATACCACTAGGTCTCCTGACAGCCTTCCTCCTCCAGCCTAACATCTTCCTCCAACTCTCTACAGCTCTCCCATCACCACACTCCTGCTACTGAGTAGGCTCCAACACTTTTAAGGGAGTCCCTGCCCCTTGCCAAGCCTTCTGTAGGGATTGGATGAGGTCCCTCAAGAGTGCCCAGCCACACCTCAGATCCACCCACTGCCTCCAAGCCTCAGAGCAAGCGGAATTTCCAGAGGGGCTGGCCGACAGAGTCTCCCTGACCACAATTTGACCCCTCTGGCTATTACACTTGAGCTGCTAACCAGTTCCTGTCTAACCATAAGGATCTAGCTCCCCCTAGCTAAAGTAGGAGGGTGTTACAATTGTAAGCATTGTAATTGGTGCAAGGGGGAAGGTTGGAGTTTTAGAAGCGTTATAGGAAGCATCCCACTATCTAAAGTCTCTTGACTGGAGACATGCCGGAGTTCAAAAGTTAATGCAAGGTCAGGGCCTTCTTTGTACTTTTCTGGAAGGACTCTAATGACATAATACACGCATCTGGAAACCTAGTGCTGTTTGAATATGTTGTTTGTGTGTACAGGTGCACTTTATTGGCTGTGGTGCAGGGGCGGACTGACCATTTGGAAACTCGGGCACTGCCCGAGGGCCTGGGATCAGTAGGGGGCCCCATGAGATGCCCCTGGTACCTTTTTCATAGGCTTTTTTGAGTTTGGGCAAGGACACAGGGGTCCCATGATCCCCTATTGCCGGGGGGGCCCATGGGTTGTCAGTCCGCCTGTGGTGCTTAAGCTGGAAGTATTGCAAATGGCTGAAAACCAACTTTGCGTCTATAAACCAAGGCGCTCCCAAACGACCTGTTAAAGTATAACTAAAAGGCAAAACTTATTTAAAGTTTTGGATAGAGTGCAGACAGATTAGAACTCCTGATGGGTGTTAACGCTGCCTGTGCCCCAGTTAAGGAAATTAAGCTTTTCTCTTTGTCCTGTTTACCACTGAAAATGAAAGTGAAAAATTCCAAATGTTGGCTTGCCATTAGAATGGGAATAGAGGGGAAACCTTCCAAAAGAGACACTAGTTCTGGTAACAAGGGTATTCCTCACTTTAGCAGGATTTACTTTCACTTCCTGTTTTGGCTATGGGATAGGAAGTGAAGGGAAATCTCCCCAATGAGACACAGATGGCAAAACAAAAATTATTTCTGGACTCTAACATCCTTGGCACAAAATGATTTTTGCAAATAACCAGAATCTTATAGTGATTTTGGAAGACATTAGAGGGATAATGAGAAAAAGTTTGGTAAAATTGTTTTTTCATTTTAAAGGCAACTTAGAATGAATTAGTAGAAAATTAGCCAAATGCCTAATGTAGCAAAATTTCACATAAACTATTGTGGCACACAATGCTTCTCCGCCTTCATAATAAGAGTCTAGTCCTCATGTAAAATTTTATGTTTAATTGTACATCATCTTATCACCATGGAGACATTAATAAGTGAACATATTCTCCATTCTATAACGGCAATCCCGTGGTCCCTGCTCACCCGCTGCCTTTCTGGTTACAGAAATCAACATATTAAACAGGATTATATGCTCTGCTCGCTGAGCTGAATTTCTGAAGAGGTATCTGCCAGTGAAAAGAGGGCAAAGGCCTTTTTATTGAATATTCCTCTTTACAAGCTAAATGCACTTTAAAACAAATGTATACCCTGCTCTCCTTTCTCATGTAATTGTAGAATATAAATACAGACTTCTGATGAAGGCAAGGAGGACTTCCCACCACTGGGGTCTAGCATGGGTAGGCATAAACAATTAGGGCCTGCTATGCCAGTGTATTTTTACAAAGAAATGAAGTTATTCAATCAAGAAATGTAAAACCCAACTCAATCTTTTTCAATTATCTAAAAATCAATTGCTCAGCATGCGTTTGCTGCCATACTTACCTTCTCCCCAGAGTAGTCCCTCGCAAACTCAACATTCAGGTGTCTTGCAGTAAGTCCTCTTCCAAGCTGATTGAAGCCCAGAATCATTCAACCAACATCATATGAGCCCAGGGCATGATGGACACCTCCAATGGGGGATGGGGGGGGGGGGGGTGTCATCATTCCTGCCTAAGCTCATTGTATTGCTTTACAAAACCCTCAGAGTGTGCAGGAGCACAAAAAATGCCCAATGGCACCACTCAACAAAATCAGAAGGAACCTGTGATGTAAGGTGACCAGTTGGAAAACATCTAGGTTTTGATATGTTTACTATAGAATGGGCAGCTACTTTAGGGAAGACTGTGAGGGCTAGGTCAGGTCAAAAAAGTTGGACTTGTATGCTAAAGGATAAAAATACATTTAATAATTATGAGGTTAAATGCTTCCCACTTTGCTTGTCTCATCCCATGTATAGTTCCTACCAGGTCAGCCAGTTAAAGCTTCAGCAAGGTGGTGGTTCCCAGCTTAATTTGCACCAAGGTGGTGGTTCCCAGACTAATTTGCACCAAGGTGGTGGTTCCCAGACTAATTTGCACCAAGGTGGTGGTTCCCAGCCTAATTTGCATTCCCTTTTCTTTCTTTACAAACCCAATCAAGAAACTATCTGCTTGCAGAGTTAAAATGTTATGAGCTTTTTAAAATGTGATGATCAGGCCCCTCCCCTGTTGTATGTAAATCTCCCCCCTTTGTATCATAATAGCAATGCTAAATGGTTAGGTTGTGTGATGTAAAAACTTGGCTTGTGACTTTTGCCTCTCTCTCCATATTCCTTTTCGGCCGTTTTCTTCCTCCAAACATCTTTTCACAATATCGTTGCCAAGGACTGTGGGATTTTATGTGACCGAATGCCGATAGCTGGAAGAATGTGAAACTGTAGAATATGTTCATTTGTTAAAAGAAGCTGAATGATAAGGATTATTTGTGATGAAGACTTAGCATTATACTTAGCTTTTTTTTTGGTGAGTCTTTTAATCATTTTCAATTCATCCTTTAGAATTCACCTTTTGTAGCATATACTGTATATGTGAAAAGTTGTATACATAAGGACAAGTTCTTTAAGACAACACACACTTTTTACCATGGCCACCAATCACTATG
Organism: Staurois parvus; assembly: GCF_062004578.1. Lineage (NCBI taxonomy): Eukaryota > Metazoa > Chordata > Amphibia > Anura > Ranidae > Staurois > Staurois parvus. The sequence continues at coordinate 2,663,967 of NW_028317827.1, forward strand.
ACACTCTTCGTGTCTCCCACTTCCTTTAGCCCGCAGCTAACTTTCCCTTCCATAGAAATGGCAGTTAGAGAGGTTTACCTTTCAGGCCAAAAGCTCCCAGTCCTCCTGTGATTGCCATTCACTGATTTTTCAGTCAGTGAATTTTCACTGAAGTGGAAATTTTCAAATTTGCTCAAAGAGTTACAAAATTTGCTTAAAGGAGAAGTTCACTGAAGACCGAGATCAGTAGTTTTTGATTGCTTGGTTCCTGGTATTAGGGGCAGCAGGGGACAGATCAGCATCAGAACAATGCTGCATCCACCTAGGTGAGCTTGTAGGTTTGTTTTTTTTTGCATTCCCATACTTCTCTTTTAAACAAAATTACTACTTTTTTTATTTATTTAGAATGTGTTTGTGGTTTTTAACTTTTTTGTGTTTTTTTTCTTTTCATTCTTTTTTATTTCCTTTCTGGGAACAGAAACTTCAGTAAGGCTAGCTGTACACATTAAAATTTCTCTTGAGAGGAATCAAAAGGGTCCCCCTATCAACACTAAACAGGGAGTATGAATCTCCCCTGCCAAACATCCCCTGTTCATACAACTGTTAGAATACCTGACCAGTGACTGCATTTGATTGGCTGCAGTCACTGTGCAGCAGTGGATTTACTGCCCGTCTCCTTCAATTTCCAGCTAGAAATGTGTCGATCCAGGTGGTGTCCATTGACTCCCGTGCATTTTGCCACAATGCTGAAATGTTGCAGGAAAAAGCTAACATGCCAGTGAGGGGATCCCTCTTTTTTATGATTCTTAGGAAACTTTTTTTTTTTTTTAAAGGGACTGTTAATTTAAGCTGAATGCAATGAGACTGGAAAATTACAATGACATGGCTACAGTACAGATTCTTATCTTTGTGTTAAAGGTTTATGAATTGAGCCTTGAAATTGGACAAGGTTAGAACTTCCTGGAGAGATTTGGCAGATCTATGAGTAGCAAATAAAATAGCATGTGGTTTGTTTCATAGAACGTGCAAGTTTGTAAACCTACAAGCCCCTATCTGCTTTATATTCCTACATTGGGGGAATGTGGCGAGAGGTGCTTCAGGAAGCCATAGAGATTTGAGGAATGTTTTAGGAGGCAGAGTTGTGATCCCCTAGGAATTTAAAGTGTTAATAAACCCACAACAGTAAAATCAGTCGGTATATGTAGTAAAGCATGCTTGTTATACTCATTGTGGAACTTAAAGTGTTACTAAACCCAAAGTGTTGCTAAACCCAGGACCCTGCATTCACTATATCTGATCTCCCAGGACCCTGCATTCACTATATCTGGTCTCTCACAGTACACACAACATGGAATTGCATTAATTTTAGTAAATATAAACTGCTAAATACCTTTTCTCATCAGTAGTTAGAGCAGTCTTGCGACTTCTATCAGCGTCCAGCAGAGCACATGTAAAGCTTGTAGGAGGAATTTCCATGTTGCTCTGGGAGTATGCAGAACCCCTGACCTTTGTCTGGACAGTGCTGATTGGCTCTGTGCTGATCAAATGCACTCTCCCGAGAAAAAAAAAAACCTCTCTAGTAATAAACACCAAACTGAGCATGTGCAGAGTGTCTCCGCAGGATATGTCTTATCAGGAGATCAGAGGGAGGCACTGGAAGAAGGGGAGGATCAGAGAAGTCAGGATCAAACAGCGTTTTTACACAATGCAGAGGATTAACCCCTTGTGTTCCACTGTGAGTATATCAAGCATGCTTTACTGCATATACAGACTGATTTTACTGTTGTGGGTTTCTTAACACTTTAAGGGGTTAATCCTCTGCATTGTGTAAAAAGCATGTTTGTTCCTGTCTTCTCTGATCCTCCCCCTCTTCCACAGTCCCCATTTCATCTACTGATAAAACAGAGCCTTGGGGGAAAGCTGCACATGCTCAGTTTTTTTTTGGAAGGGTACATGTGATCAGCACAGGGCCAATCAGCGCTGCTGAGACAGAGGGTCAGGGGTCCTGCAGCCTCATAGGACAGTGAGAGGAAAATGAAAACTCCTCCTACAAGCTTCAACTAGTGCACTGCTGGACACTGAAAGAAGTCACAAGACTGCTCTAACTGCTAATGAGAAAAGGTATTTAGAAGTTTATAATCACTAAAATAATTGCATTCCATGTTGTGTGTATTGTGGGAGACCAGATATAGTGAATGCAGGGTCCGGGGTTTAGTAACACTTTAATCATTTGTACAACATTATTGTCAAACTCAGTTGCTAGTTAGAAAATATTCAAAAAGGGCTTTCAGTCAACAGAAAACATTAATTTTTACCCTTACTGCTGCCGGGGCTGCCAATCTTCAAGTACTATCTTCAGAATCCAACACTTACAGTATAAGAGTGTGAAATGCCAGGTCCCCTGCTGTGTGATCTGGTTCCTTCCAGTGGCCCCTACATCATTACAGGACACATTAGTGACTTAGGGGTCAGCAGAAGGATCCATAGCACACAGCAGGGGAACAAGGCATCTGACACTTTTGGAAGTGAGTTCAAAGCTGAAGTTTGTTTCAGCTGCAAGAAAGCAGAGATTGGCAGCACAAACTGTGGTTGAGTAAGTATCATCCCTTTAGATTGCAGGAAAGCCCATTTAAAAAACCCCTTTAACAAGCAACACTGTCACTTTAAACTGAGGCAGCCATAAAGCAATGGAGTCTTTGTCAGGACAAAGTACCGCTGACACAGAAAAATGACACATTTTATAGTTCTAAATGGCCTTCATGAATGCTTCTAAATAGTATTTATTTTTAACTGGTTTGTTCCTTTAAGCAAAGCTTTGCATCTACAAAAAAAAACACAAACAGCGGCTCCGAAAATGTATTTTTAGCATAAATTTAGATGTTCCCTAAGTAAGCAGTCATGCAGCGAGTCACTCAACAAAACAGAATATGGTTTTAGGGGACTTATTAGGAGAAAATCTCACCCTGACACATTAAAAGGGAAATTTCATCAAAAATGAAGTTTTTGCCTTAGGGGAAAGTACAGCGTGTTCTCTGCAAATTGGCTGCAAGGGTGAAGCAGAGACTGAAAATGAAAAATGTAAATGGAACAAGGGTGAGGGTCACTTGCAAGGAGTCACTGAGGACTGAAATAGGTTGAATTTCCTTAGAGGTTTGTATGCTGGGCTGGTGTGTATTTATGGGCACTTACTGTACTTTACTGTATGTCTTCTGGGCATGGCTTACACAGCTGAAAAATAATGGTTCAAACTCTATCGCTGTTATAATGGCTGCATATCAGACCTGCCAGGCAGTAGTGCTGTATATATCTATTGTTAATTTTATACAATGTCACAACTATGTGCAATGATCACATGAGCTGTATGCCAATATGCCAGCCTGATAGATGGCTTTAGAAGCAAGGAGGACAAACCCCATTCCACGATTAAGCTGGTGGCTCTATTTAATACTGCCTGTAATTTCCTAGTAATGTTAATGCTGTGAAGGAGAAGAGTACGGTATGTCAGGTTGGGCACTTGTCTATTTTATTGATGAAGATTTAATGTGTTATGGAGCTGTCATATTTAATGTTGAACTTTGGGCTAGCAGCAAAGAGAAATAATCTCCCACATGTATACTAGATATACAGTCAGAGGAGGTACTACTGGAGTGTTGTCTTCGTCTTACTCCATTGTCCTGAAGGCTTCCTTCTCTGACTAATGTATCACAGCCAAAACCAGGATGCTGGAATGAAACCAGAAGCTATCAAGGATCAGGAGCGCTACATGTTCCTGACAGCAGCAAGCCAGAATTGGGCTTTAAGCCATGTGTGCTTTCGTAAATGTTGTGTTTTATTATGGAAGCACTGAGGGATTAGGTTGTAGTAAGAGCTGGAGTCACCATTAGGCATCATTGGCCAATGTGATAAAAGATGGCTTTTCTCTTTATTGTCACTGCCCATGCATTTTTTACACAAACTGTAGCTGATGACTTTTAAAAAACAGCCACTCACCTCTCCCACGTTCCAGCAGTGTGTTCACCCCAGCCTGGTTCACCTGCCATCTTCTGTCCCCACTTCCGGCATCTGAACTGTAGGCACCTGGCTGTGATCGCTTGTGGCTTCACAGCAGGGTGCCCACTGCACATGAGCAAGCAGCATTGCGCATTGTGAATGGTCCAGCAGTCTTCTGGGACCTGTTACGTGTCCCAAAAGTTTGCAGGGAGGTGGACTTCCGCTTCCTAATGCTGGTACCTGCTTCCCCCCCCCCCGCTCCTTAAAGGTGCCAATTCTTCACAGGGAGCTGGGGACGAGTCCTTGAAGTGGAACATCCCCTTATGGGTAGAGTTCCTGTTTAAGTTGGTTCTTATTTTGTATATGAATAAGCAGCTAGAGTTTTGTGGTGAATGTAGGTAGTCAGAAAACTGTGAATTGAGTTTTCAGGTGAAGATTTTAGTTTACAATCAAGCTGTGTCCCTGTCCTCACCTGTGGTCGCCGTTGTGACTCTGGACCTTACACTAGTGGTTGGGGGGTGTGGTAAAAACACATCTCAACTATGGGTTTTTACAGCCCCCACCTCCCCAAACCACAAATGTAAATGAGCCCTTATTGTCCTGAGCAGCCTATAAGGCTGCTTTCACACTGATGCACTGCAGTTTATCCACACCGCAGGTGCCGCGCAGTGCACCTGCAACTTTCCTGTGGTTTAGCTGCGCTTAGCCACAGACCTGTGGGTGTGGTGCACTTTCTGAAAACGCACCAAAACACCTGCATTTACGAAGTCTAATAGATGTCTACTAATCAGTGTAGCTAACCAGCAAGAAACCTGTAGGTACACTGCGCTGCACCCGTGGATCAGTGTGAAAGCAGCCTAATAGTTGTTTGCTCTTCTATAGGTATTAATACAGTTGTGACCAAAATTATTCAACCCCCAATGCTGTAAAGGGGTTTAGGGACTATAGTGTACATTTGGAATTGTATTCAGAATCAAATCCTACAAGGACGTTGTAACTACCCAAATGCAACTAAAATGACATCAATTGTTTATGTAATACAGTAGTAAATGGTTCTTATGTGGTTTCTTCATTGCCACAATTATTCAACCCCTTAAAGACTACCACTCTGAAGAACAGAGGTTCATACAGGTGCTTTCCATCAGGTATTGAAAACACCTGTGGATGTCACCGAGCAGCAATCAAGCATAATAAGCACCAATTAGGCAGCTTTAAAATGACTGTGATACTCAGCTCCTTCTAGACATTTACTGGTGTGGTTACAAACATGGTGAAGGCAAGAGAATGGTCCAGGAAGACAAGAGAAGAGGTGATTTCTCTTCACAGGAAGGGCAATGGCTATAAGAAGATTGCAAAGATGTTAAACATACCAAGAGACACCTTAGGAAGCATCATTCGCAAATTCAAGGCAAAGGGCACTGTTGAAACGCTACCTGGTCGTGGCAGAAAGAAGATGCTGACTTCGACTGCTGTGCGCTACCTGAAGCGTAGAGTGGAGAGAAGTCCCCGTGTGACTGCTGAGGAACTGAGAAAAGATTTGTCAGATGTGGGTACAGAAGTTTCAGCCCAGACAATAAGACGCACACTGCGTAATGAAGGCCTCCGTGCCAGAACTCCCAGGCGTACCCCCTTGCTGTCTCCAAAGAATAAGAAGAGTCGACTGCAGTATGCCAAAAGCCATGTGGACAAACCACAAAAGTTGTGGGATAGTGTTCTGTGGACTGATGAAACAAAATTAGAACTGTTTGGGCCCATGGATCAACGCTATGTTTGGAGGAGGAAGAACAAGGCCTATGATGAAAAGAACACCTTGCCTACTGTGAAGCATGGTGGAGGGTCAATCATGCTTTGGGGCTGTTTTGCTTCTGCAGGTACAGGGAAGCTTCAGCGTGTGCAAGGTACCATGAATTCTCTTCAGTACCAGGAGATATTGGATGGAAACGTGATGCAGTCCGTCACACACCTGAGGCTTGGGAGACGTTGGACCTTTCAACAGGACAATGATCCCAAGCATACCTCCAAGTCCACTAGAGCATGGTTGCAGAGGAAAGGCTGGAACATTTTGGAGTGGCCATCGCAGTCACCAGACTTAAATCCGATTGAGAACCTCTGGTGGGACTTAAAGAAAGCAGTTGCAGTGCGCAAGCCTAAGAATGTGACTGAACTGGAGGCCTTTGCCCATGAAGAATGGGCGAAGATACCCGTAGATCGCTGCAAGACACTTGTGTCAAGCTATGCTTCACGTTTAAAAGCTGTTATAACTGTAAAAGGATGCTGTACTAAGTACTAAGATTGAATGTCACTTGGGGGTTGAATAAAACTGATAATGCTGTGAGCACAGAAAAGACATTTGTGGTTATTTCATTATAACTGTTATGTTATATTTGTCTGACCTACAAGTGCCTCTTTAATGTAAATGTAAGCAAGATGACTGAATGATCAAAAGCAATGTCAAACTGGCCAAAACACTCAATTTCAGTGGGGGTTGAATAATTTTGGTCACAACTGTATGTCCATCGCAAAAGCACAGTGTATGTGTTGTTTAATACACTGACCTTTTCATCCTCTTCCAGTTTCTGCTGGCATTGCTCTCCAGGTTGCTAAAAATGTCCCAGTCAAAGTGCACTTGGTAACACTCCTCCTGGGACAGGAGTTGGCGCTACAGAGGAAGTATCAGCTTATGTGGATCCTGCTTCCTCCGCTGCCAGTGCTGGCTCGATGGACTCTGATGTCTGGGATAGTGGGTCTGCAAGCCTAGATTGCAATCAACAGGTTGGGAATGTTGCTTCCCTGGTATGAGGTCAAGGGCCACATCAGAGGGCTCCATGGCCACAGGTTGATCACTACTGCCCTAACAGAACACAATGGCATATTATATGACCAAGACCTAGCTGGCTTGGACATGTCTTTGTATCTTCCAAGAAGAACTGGAGTTCACTAATTGATAGGGAGAAGTCTGGACTGACCTGCTTAGTCTATTTAAACACCCATCTCTTCTCAAGCAGTCTGAAAATGATAAACTTAATGATGGTGGATATAGGGAAGATTATTAATTTAGCTTTTTACTGATTGATCTGGAAAATGTTTCTGTTGCTCACTAACTAACTGTGCCAACTGTACAGATGCAAATCGGAAGACAGAAGGTGGAAGCGTTGCACACTGGAACCCATCTACTATACAGAAAGGTAAAGATACGATTTCAGTCTAAACTCCTCCTAAATGCAATGCATGAGCTTAGGCTGAAGCCATATCTTCACCTTTCTAGAAAGTGACTGGGTTCTGGTGTGCACGCTTCCACCTGCTGTCTTCCGATTTGTTTCTGCTACCTTGGGTGAGCTTGTTTGAACGTCAGCACCCAATCTGTGTTTTGGACTATAGGGGGGGAGCTTTGTAGTGCTTTGAATGGTGCTCCACGTTCTCTGTATATGGGTCATTGTGCCAAGTATACAAACACTGTAATCTGCATGGGTCAGCACTGCTGTGGGTCCTCATAACATTCGTAGATCGACCTTCATAACACTCTATTGGCGAACCAATACAATATAAATAAATAGCTAACAACCCTAGTTTTGAGGGTCTTTAAACTGGAACTGGAAGGCTACCAGTTAAATTGTCAGTCTGCTCTAATAGCTGCAGAGAGGGAGTTGTCATCTAATATTAGCACTGGTTTCTCAATACAGTTCTCTGACTGGAGCTTGTTGTCTGTGCCCGGCTAAACATCGCTGTGCCTGTTAATTCTCCAATCCAACATTCTTTTTTTTTGCCATGGTAACGTACATATATTTGAGAGATAATGAAGGGCGCCGGATGTCATTTATGACAATGAAAACTCATATATATATATATACATACAGTGCTCAGCATAAATGAGTACTCCCCTTTTGAAAAGTAAGATTTTAATCAATATCTCAATGAACACAAGAACAATTTCCACAATTTTGACAGAACTGAGTTTTATAGAACATTTGTTTAGCTCATTACATGAAAGTAAGGTTAATAATGTAACTTAGATTACAAAATCTATACAATAATAGAGCAGTAAGTCTGTGAATTCATGATACGATCAATGAAATGCAGATCCCCGACACCAGCAGCAGTAATGCAGCCCCACAGAAGGACACTGCCACCACCATGTTTCACTGTAGGCACCATGCATTTTTCTTTGTACTCCTCACCTTTGCGACACCATACAGTTTTGAAACCATCACTTCCAAAAACATGTATATTGATCTCATCACTCCAGAGTACAAAGTCCCAGTAGTCTTCTTCTTTTTCAGCATGGACCCTGGAAAATTCTAGGTGGGCTTTTTTGTGCATGGGATTTAGGAGAGGATTCCTTTGTGGATGACACCCATACATGCCATTCCTCTGCAGTGTAAGCCGTATTGTGTCACAGGAAACAAGCATCCCAGTTTGGCTTTCTCCTTCCTTAGCTAGCTGTAGGGAACTTGCATGGCAATTTTTTTCAACACTTCTCATCAGAAGACGCTCTTGTTGAGGTGTTAACTTCTGTGGATGTCCTGGATGTCTCTGTGAGATGGTTGCAGTTCCATCATTGTCAAAAGTTTGTATCACTTTTGCTACAGTATGCTGACTGATAAGTAAAGCTTTGCTGATCTTGTAACCTACACCTTTCTTATGTAAAGAAATTATTTTCTTTCTCAGGCCTTGTGACATTTCTCTTCCATGTGATGCCATTGCTGACAGCATGAAATGGGAAGGAGTTTTCTTTGTTAAGTAACACCCTTTTATAATCAACTGTCTGCTGGACACCTGTTTAACCACTTCCAGTCTGGCCCATGTACATAAATGGCCAGACGGGGGCAGTGCAGGGGCAGGTGGCCGTTTATAAACGTCCTCCCACATTCCCTGCCTATGCACCCTCCCTGGCAGCGCGCGCACCGTGATCTGGTGCCCGCTGTGTCCGAACACCAATCGCTGTACGGAACCTCTGTGTGAGGTCCTGATCTTGTGATCACTGATTGGCCAATCAGTGATCACATGAATAGTAGTAAGATGTCACTTCCTGACATCATTGCTTACTACTAGTGAAATCTGTGAGTGATCACAGAGGTCACATGGTACAAGGCTATTCACAACAGCCTTGTACCATGTGACAAACTGTGACCAATCACAGCTCACACAGTATTTCGCAATGGCTGCACGAATGCAGCCAGAGAGAAGGAGAAATTATTGCTTTTACAGCCTTTATGGGTCTAAAAGCAATCAGTGTACTGCTAGGGTGACAGTATGTAAAAACCCATAAATAATAATATTAAAAAATAAAAATCTAAAAAATGTTTTTAAAAAATATAATAGTTTTTGGTTATAAACTAATTTGGGTTATTTTTTTTACTAAAAAGATAGCTGAATGCATTTTGGCCAAGCTTTATGAAGAAAGATTATTTATTTGCAAAATTTTATAAGAAAACCAGTTTTTTTCAAAATATTTGGACTTTTTCATTTATATAGCAAAACAATAAAAATCCCAGTGGTGAATAAATACCACCAAAATAAAGTTTTATCTGTCTCAAAAAATGCTAAAAAATTCATATGGGTACAGTGTTGCATGACCGTGCAAATGTCATTCAAAGTGTGATAGCACTGAAAGCTGAAAATTGGCCTGGACAGGAAGGGGGTGAAAGTGTCCAGACGTGAAGTGCTTAAGGAATAATTAGACTCATCTGCACTTGAATTCTTGTGAATTAGGATTTTGTTGTCTAAAATTTAGCTTTGCTCCTAAGACTTTCATTGGGGTGTATTCATTTTTGCAACATGGTCTTGAATTAATTTGTTAGGAAAATTCCTTTTTTGTGTGTGCAAATTAACAAATCTTGTTAGCCTTTAATGGCCCGGAATGGGAGTATTTTGTAGTATAGTGTCCTATAGAAAATGTTGATTCTGAAAGCAAAGTAAAGGCTTTCTGACAAATCTGTTGGGCTTTACTCATTTATGCTGAGCACTGTATATATATACACACACACTAGATTGCCAAAGGTATTGGAACACCCCTCCAAATTATAGGATTCAGGTTTTCCAATCACCTCCATGGTCGCAGGTTTATAAAATCAAGCACCTAAGCATGCAGACTGCTTCTACAAACATTTGTGGTTGCTCTCAGGACCTCAGTGAATTAAAGTGTGGTGCCATAATAGGTTACCACCGCTGCAAAAAGTCTATCCATGAAATTTCCTTGCTACTAAATATTCCACGGTCAAACATTAGTGGTATTATTCCATAGTGGAAACAACTGGGAACAACAGCAACTCAGCCACGTAAAATGGCAGAGCTGGGTCAGTGCATGCTGAAGAGCACAGTGCTTAGACATCAGCAACTGTCTGTAGAGTCAATAGCTATAAACCTCCAAACTTCATGTGGTCTTCATATTAGCTTAATAGTGCGTAGAAAGCTTCATGGAATGGGTTTCCATGGCCGAGCAGCTGCATCCAAGCCTTACATAACCCAGTGCAATGCAAAGCAGTTGTGTAAAGCACGCCGCCACTGGAATCTAGAACAGTGGAAATGTGTTCTCTGGAGTGACTAATCATGCTTCTCTGTCTGGCAATCCGATGGACGTGTCTGTGATTGTCGGTTGCCAGAAGAACGGTACTTACCTGAATGCATTGTGCCAAGTGTTAAGTTTGGTGGAGGGGGGATTATTATGTCAGGTTGTCTTTCAGGATTTGGGCTTGGCCTTAGTTCCGGTGAAGGGAACTCTTAAGCCATCAGCATACCAAGACATTTTGGACAATGTCATGCTCCCAACTTTGTGGGAACAGTTTGGGGATGGCCCCTTCCTGTTTCAACATGACTGTACACCAGTGCACAAAGCAAGGTCCATAAAGACATGGTTGAGTGAGTTTGGGGTGGAGGAACTTGACTGGCCTGCACAGAGTCCTGACCTCAACCCGATAGAACACCTTTGCGATGAATTAGAGCGGAGACTGCGAACAAGGCCTTCTTTTCCGACATCAGTACCTCACAAATGACCCAAATGGAAGAAAAATATATTTGAAATATATTTTAAAAATATTCTTCCCAAATATATTGCCATATATTTGAAATGCTACAATTTTGGCCATAAAATATATTTCAATAAATAAATGCATTTCACTAAATGTGTTTTTATTATAATGTATATGAAACATATTTTTAAAAATACATTTCAAATATACTGTATGTCTTTAAAAATACAAATCTACATTTTTGTAATACATTTACAAATATATGTAAAAATATATGTTAAAATGACTTTTTTGAAGTTAAAAAAAATATGAAGAATATATTTTTAAAAAATGTTCAGCCAGTGGCATGGATTTTTTCATATCCATCCCAGGCACTAGACTACAGAACGTTTTGAGGTTACAGATCAGAATACTAAATACTCTCCACCATCTCTTTAGCACAGCACATGTGTCTTGCTCCAACCCATTGCTTTGAAAGGAGATTACCATACACTTGCAATGCCTCACTTTTTCCGTGGTTCAGGCCTTGTCCCTGAGAAAGTTCCATACCACAGTGGTTCTAGCATAGGTACCCACCTCTGAGAATGGCCTGTTTAGATAGACACTAAGCCACCCTTCTCATTGGGCACCACTGTATTAGCTGCACTTCCTTCTGAATAGTGATGTTACACAAGCACTTAACTCACTCTTTGTTCCCCTATTACACACATTGTATTGACCACATAAGCTCTTCTTCACCAAATGATAAGACCAGACGTTGCAGAATGAAGTTCCTCTTCACTATACTTCATGGGAATCACATTGCTCACAGCAACAGTCTCTATAAGGTAGCTTTAGAACATAGCAATAGGTTGAATTAGTACTTTAGATTAGACTGGTACAATGGTTTAGACCCGATACAGCTGTTTAGACTGGTGCAATGGTTTGGACTGTTGTAATGGTGTGCATACCTTTAGCTTGATCTTCCTCCACATAAGTTGTAAATAGTTTTCAGTCTCTCACTTCTGCCAAATCCCTGGTCCCGTCTTGGGTAAACCAAACTCAATATTGAGTCTCTACACCATAACATTTGTGAAGGTTCCTTACTTCCCAATAGTTTTGTTCTATCCTTGCTACACGTTTCCCTGTGTGTAACTCAACATGCAGCTAAACCCTCCTATACTGCAATAAGCCAGACTGAATGTAATTTTGAAGCTTTATTAACAAAACAGGGTGGGTAATGCTATCAGTAAAAAAACAGATAAGAAAGACATACAACCAGTGTAGGAAATATACAAACACAATGAAATGATTAAGCCGAGATGGCAATAAGCCCATGCTCACCAGCGATGCTGCCTGTAGGGGATATAAGTTTAGTTCACAACATGTGCTCTTATGGCTGGTTCCTTCTCTCTCAGTTTCTAAGATGAAGTCTGAGCATCCAGGATGCATCTGTCTTTTTCTCAGATTGATGGTACTGTTTATTAACTCTTAGCTCTTATATAAACTGTCTCAAGTTTCTGTAAAACAGTAAATTTATTCTGGGCTTTATCTAGTGGCCAAATTTATTGTTGCAGGTTGAATCTCCCTGCTAGAGGCAGAATGAATTTGCCCACTGTGGGCACTACTTCCTACACTTATATACTCTTTAGCAGGACATGACCTAGCCGCCGGCTGACACCCCACTGCACTCAGTTAACCCCAATACTCCTAGGCATCAACACACATAACAAACCACAAAGAATAGCTGACACCTGCCAACATGGTGGCACTAATTCTAACTTTGTCATTGTGTGTTTTTCAGTTTTATATTCAAAATAAAAAACAACAATAAGCAAGGATGACAGTAGATAGGGTCGCTGTCAGTGCACATTCCTTGTTTTGAATACAATTAAAATCAGCAACGTGGAGCTGTTTTGTCCGTCTCTTCATTTCAAGGAGTCCTACTGAAAGGAGTGATATTTGACTAAGTGACCTTTGTTTTTACAGTGCAGCCAGCCTAACAATAATGAACCTGAAAGTGTACAGACAGGTCTTATTGATGTGTCGCACTGCGCATACTGTGACTTAAGACGGTTGTAAGCACTTAGCAGAACTAAGTGGAGAAGAAATACAAAACTCAAAACTTTCATCGCTCAGCTGAATCTCTAAAGTTGGCCATAGACAACATAAGGCAATAAAATACAGTGATAATATGACTGCCATTTTCTATTTTATTCCTAATATGACTGCCTTTTTCTATTTTAATACTAACATGACTGTCTTTTTCTATTTTACTAATGTTTAAGAATACATGCGCTCTTATCTAAAACACGTCCAATATTAGTAGCTATGGTCACTTTCTTATAGACTGATTGTGTTCCTCTCTTCTCCACAAGACTTCCCATTTTAGAACAGATCTTTACCAAAATTATTATATAGATAAATATCATTAAGATAAAAAGAAAAGCAGTGCAACAAAATCCAATAGTGTAGTATATTGGGTCATCTGTTTGTGGCAAAAGGTCAGCTGAATCTGCTGGTTTAAATCTGGTCTGGATGCTGCCCCTCTCATTGAAGTTATGATGCTCTATACTTTAGTTAGTGCAGGATCAGCAGCCATGTCATCAGGAAAGGACAGGATATAGAGGGCGGTCTGTATTATTTTTTTAAGGCTACTAGTGCAGTCTCGCTTGAAAGGGAAAGCCAATTTTCCCATTATTAATTCATAATATTTCTCTTTGAGAGTGACCCCTGCTCTGAAAATTGGCTGTAGACACTCACAGAAGCTGCCAAATCTCCTGCTTGAGGTCACCACTAATAACAGATGCTCTATCTGAGCTGCTGCAGCAAATAGCAAAGGGGCTGTCAGGAACACAGGAATACATCTATATACTTTGTCTTTTAATTGGTTAATGCATGGTTTCTCAACCAATGTCCTGTGGAACCCTAGGATTCCTCCAAACGTTGTTTGGGGTTCCTTGAGCAATGGGAAATGTCTGCCTCTCAGATAAGTTCCCACTGACACCACTGATCTTTTTAGCTATCTGTAATGGAGGAATTCTTCCCAAAGTCCACAAATGTAACAATACATCTTCCTGCTGCCCCTCACGCTAATGTATCATGAATTGTAGATAAAGTAATTTGTAGCAGGAGTTCCCTGAGACTGGAAAGTTATTTCAAGGGTTCCTCTCTCATCATGTGCAAAGGAGGGTAAGCTGCTAATAGGGGCCGCTGTAGAAGTAAATAGATTATTTTCCAGGTTAATGCAAAGTAGCCAACCTTACAACTGTCATCTATCCACTCTGGATCAGTAAACAGTCCAGGGGTGCCATTTTGAAAATGTATTACTGGTAGAACTTGGGAAGAGATCTCAGAGTGAAGCAAAACAGAACAGATTGCTAATGGAGGACACTTCTATCTTGATAGTGGCACTAGTATTTACCAAGGTAATGGTAGTAGGCTAGGACAGTCTATTAGTAATCCACGTTTCATGACAGAGACCATGAAAATTTCAAAACAAGAGAGGAAACTTTGCTCACGAGGTCCCAGAACATACACAGTCCATAGGCAAAGCCGCATTGAAGTAGTCCAGCATCCAGCCCAGGAATGCCTTGGGGCAAACAGCCCATGGAGTTCACAGATCCATGCCCAATCAGGGGAAAGAGCCTCTCCTCTGGACTTCAGCCTATTTAACAGAAACCCGTCCACCATCTGGCCACACCTCCCCAGCAATTGGATAGGCCATACTAAGTATTCAGGCTGGGAATTTATAATCCTCCCACCCTAATCTCTGGAAGCTTCTCCTAGAGTCAGAGGGCGGTAATCAAACTCCCAGCCTATGGAGTCTTGAGCAGACCAAACAGTTCTGGCTCCTGTGTCTGTAGCAGACGCCTCACACTAAATTTACCCAACAGCGTATGTAGTAGGGTGCTACATCAGCTTTTGGGTATATATACACTTTATAGAGAACCAGTCTGGCAAGGGCCTTTGTAATAATCATAATCTCCATTCTTGAACTGGAAGTCCCCTTTAAACTGACATTAGCTGGGTAATTTAATAATTAGCTTCTGTTTCTTCTATATAGTAGATACTGTTTTCCTGCTGCTTCCCTTTTAAATTGGCACTCAGCAGACTGAAAACAAGAGGGATCACACAGGATTAGTTTTCCAGGAATAATATATCATCATTTGTTAGGCATTCTTTAAGGCATTAGGAACTAAGTGAGCCATATTGTGATAATAGTACAGTAGCTGGAGCTCTGTTGCAGCCCATGGCAGTGTGACCTTCATTAATATGTAGAGATACATTGCAGTTACATTGTCAGCACACATCATACATTGTACTTAGGAAAAGTATTCTTGAAAACTGATATGAAGAATCAAGGAAAGCTGCTATTAATAGCTGCATGGTTGTGAGAGAAGTAACACAACCCCAACGTGCAATGATCTGCTTTTACAACTAATGTTTGGAAGATGCACATTAAAACGCCATCAAACCCATTTTGTTGTGCACAAAGGCTGCAGATGCTATAATAATCTACGACTTATTATTGGGCAATTAAAGGGGATATTAAAGGATGTAGTGCCCTCCTAGTTAGGCTGCTTAGTAAATTTAGTTTTGGCTCCTTCTATAATCAAAGGAGCAGGAGATTGTTTGAACTGGTCTGTTCAGGGTTTCACAGGCTGGGAGTTTGATTGCTTCTAGAAGAAGCTTCTAGAGCTAAGGGAGGGAGAATTCAAATGGCCAGCCTGAGTATTGATCAGGGCCTAGAAAATTCCTGGGGAGGTGTACCCAGATAGAGGATGGGCAGCTGATAATAGTCTTTCCCAGTTAGGAGAGGTCCTAGCCTCAGGGGGGCTGTTGCCCCTTAGGAAGCTTATAGACTGGCATGCTGTTTAGTGAGGTCTGAGTAGGTGCAAGGACCTGGAAGTGACCCGGAAATGAAGAAAAGAAGCTGGAAGGTGCACAACTGTCCTGACGACTTGTGAGTAAACACCCTAACATGATCCCTGTGACTGTACAGTGTTCTGGAGATTGCACTGGGTACTAGCAGCTGTGCATTCATGCAAGGTAATCAGATGCCAAAGAGAGACTTGCCCTGACTTCAGCTATGAGTTAATAGTTCAATATTCATGTTTACTTACAGAGAAGATTGTCCTTAAGGCCCCTTTCAGACGGGCCAGACCCGCCAGCGGATTTGTTTGCTCAGTGAGGGATTTCTCCGCTGATCCCTGCTGAGCAAGCAGATAACAGGTCTGTGTCCGCTCCGCTGCTGCAGAGCAGACACAGACACAGCTTGCTTTTTCTTATGGGGTGACCGGATGAAAATGGACTGCCTGTCCGTTTCCACTTGACTTTCATCCGATCCGATCCACTGGACACATAGGGAATGGATCCTCATCCATCTGTTTTTGGTGCACAGGATAGGATCAGATGCCGGCAGGCGTCAGCGGACAAGTGTCCGCCATTCCATACTGGTCTATGGATGGTCCAATCAGGTCTACCTCAAAAACTGACAGGCGGACCCGATAAGGCCCTTTCGCACTGATGGCCTGTTCTGCTGTTTGCTAATCATTTTGAAGTATCCAATGCTGAACCCCTCTCCTGTTAAAGGTTTTACCAGTATTAAAGTAGACTGCAAGACAACTCCTAGAACAGCGGTTCTCAACCTGGGGGTCGAACAACTCTTTAACAGGGGTCGCCTAAGACCATCGGAAAACAGATGGTCTTAGGAACCGAGACACAGCTCCTCTATCTGTCTCCAGGCGGGTCCGCCCACATGCAGATACACATACATACATATGAGTACCCAGCGTGATGACATCATCACGCCAACCCCATCACATACACCCCGTACAAATACAGGTGTATGTGACAGGGTTGGCGCCATAATGTACTTATGTGAACCAGTCACACATGTGTAAAGAGCAGCTACTGTGTTGAAAGCAGCAGTATTGGAGATAAAACAATACTTCATGAATTATAATTACTGGGTAAATGTAAAATCATGTACTGTAAAATCATCAACTACTGCAAAAAAAACCATCCTGCATAGCAGATATTTACATTACGATTCATAATAGTAGCAAAATTACAGTTATGAAGCAGCAACGAAAATCATTTTATGGTTGGGGGTCACCACAACATGAGGAACTGTATTAAAGGGTCGCGGCATTAGGAAGGTTGAGAACCACTGCCGTAGACTGTTTATTGGAGCCAGATCACTGTTCCCTGTATACAGAGTTCTGTGGTTTGTAAACGCAGACCTCTGTATGTGATTGGACACAGCCGATCAGTTGATTTCAGCCAAAATCATTGGCTGAAATCAGCTGCCAAACTTGTGCTGTGTCCAATCACAGCATGGATCAGCAAACCCTAAAGAAGGCCTATCGCCTATATTTACATGACTGCACCTGCTGCCCCCCTCGCAGTAAATATGCGGTGGCAAGTGGTTGAGTAGTCTTTCACCTGGTTGCAGTAATTGCTTGATAGCATTTTCGTTTAATTTTGATCTGCATCAGACATCAACATTCACCAGACTTATGATAAATTAATTGTAAACCCTTTTAGGACTTTTATCCATCATAAGGTCTGTTATCATAAACTGCCTCTCAGGGAGTGCTTTGTCTAGTATTGCTGTGCCGGCGATTTTCAAGGAGATCCCTCTAATAGCTGGGCAGTTTCAAACTACAGAGCAATCTTGGTTTGTAGCCTTTTCTCCATCTCCGTAAAATTGCTCTGGGCAATCCAGTAGTACTAGTAGGGGGCCTGGTAGGTCAAATGCAACATTCAACAAATTTGTCCCTCCTGGGCTACATTGATTGAGTGCTGCACAGTTATCGTTTAGATGACGGTCATTCATCAATTCTTTCCCATAGCTTATTTCCTATTTAAAGAAAATTACACTCTCTCTATAGGTCACTGTGGTTTTCATGTATGAGAAAAGATTTCTAATAGAAGCATGGTTGTATTGCCCATAGCAACCAACTAGCTGTCCCTTTTGATTTTCAAACCTGTATTGGAGATATACAAGCTGACACAGCCCTGTAAGTACAATATATTTAAAGCAGAACTAAACCAAGCCATTAATGGTAACTGCTACAGGTGCTTGTGCTCTCAAGCAAACTGTCAAGCCATCAAATGGCTGGCATCATAGGTGACATGTAACGCACCCACCAGGGCAAGTGCAGATCAAACAAAGTCAGTTTTCTTAAGATTCAATCAAACTGAGTCAATTGGCCAGGGCAGACAATTATTGATTGCTTTGCATTAGTTGGCAGTCCTGGAGATACCTTGTTGTATAATATGATCATATTTCAATCGGTCATACTATGAGATTACATGGAGGAAACAAAGATAAGATTGATAACTTCTGCTCAGAAGTTACTATTGTATCTTAAAGTGGAACTTAATTGTATCTGAGCAGAAACTGAAAAAGCTATTTAAATATTTAAAGCAAACTCACCCATCCATCCATGTCTCCATGCTTTATTTTGTCGACAAATTGCTTTGCAAAACACCCCCTGGCCATCTTGAATAAGGGCTGATGATTCATGTAGCAATTACTTCCTGAATTCCATTTGCCCTTAGCACAGGCATACCTTCAGGAGGCTGTGCTTAGCTGAGAAAGCCCCTCCTCCAGATAAAAACAAAAATCCCCATGAAGACTCCTGGGATGTATGACATCATTTTGGCCTAGGTCAGAAACCAGGAAACAACTAAAGAAATATTAAAAAAAAAGTTTAAAACAAATACACTATCCTTTCCTATCTATTTACTATTTCTAACAACATAAGGATTAAAAATAGGTAATGTTGATTGAAAGAGTTTAGTTCTGCTTTAACGATCGAAATCCACTTCCCCATGTGTAGAATATTAATCGAATGGGTTGTCCACTATAGATCACAATTATTCTTATCAGAAGAGGTTGATCAGAAAATAAATGGACCATTTATTGAAGTGTGTATGACCACCATAAGATGGTAGCTTCCATAGCTATAAAGAAAAGGAGGGTTTAGTTCCGATTTAATTCACAAAAGCTCACACAGCTGAATAAGGATCCGTATTTTCAAAAAAGTGACAGTTATTTTCCACTAAGCCCAGGTAGATTTGAAAATGACAGTAATATGGCTAAAATAATGTTCTTTACCTCCTTACCTTGTGTTAAGTTGTTAGAATGGTTAAAAAAAACTGTAAACAGTGAGATGTTATGTCTCTCCTGCAATAAAATAAACTTAGCTGCCTGTGGCACTCTTCTATTGAATGTGCACTGCGTACATTCTTGGTACAATGAATGACTCCCATGCACAGGTGTCATGTTATCCCGCACCGACCAATAATGACAGGTGAACACCAGCACCCAGAAGAACCTCAGGGAGAAGGCGTCAGTTCCCAGTGAGAGGTTGCATCACTGAAGCAGAGATAGTAACTGCAGGGTTCAATTTTAATTTTAGACTAAGGAGTTGATATAATGAGGAGCGAATATTGCCATCCACTTTCTAATATATTTAGCAGTACTGATACATACTGTGGCCTGCATTTTGTGGCCCATTCATAAAATACAGGCCTAAGCACAGAGCCTATGGTATTCTACGTTGCTCTCTCTGGTTAACGCAGCTGATGAAACTCCATAATACAACCACACCACTGCTTTTTATATGGACCCCTTACTTACCAGGCATTACATGTGGCACCCTGATCTTGACTAGGTTGAAAGGGCCCTTGATTGTGGTTATTTTAGAAGAATTGTGTTGGACTTTTTGATAGTCTTAAGGGTGAAGAATTAATAGAAAAAATGCAGGGTATTTTAACAAATTAATAACCAAAAAAAGTGGTGCTATACACCTCTTACAATAATCAGTAATTAGCCCTATGTGAATAAATAGTATAAGCCGCCCCTTTAAAAGCATAATAATACACTTTAAATAGAATAAAAATGAAAAAATACAAGTGGTGCTATACACTCTCCTTATATACATGTGTACATCAGACTATAATACATAGAGCTTCCTGAAGATGTCATTATAGTCAAAACGCGTAGAGACGAGACTCCAGTCATCATTTATGGTTCTGATTACGTCACATCTGGTGATGCGGTTTCCGGCATTTGGAGCGCACTTAGGCTCCAGGTGAGAGCGGAGGAGTGGTGCTTCCATAAAATTGTATCTGCTGATGGTTTTGGTGCCGATTTGGGGAACAATAAATTGGAAGTGCAATATAGTTAATTTTGTTTATGTGGCTTTATCAATAAATATACTATGAGAAATCTTTTTTTTGTTGGTCCATGGTGGATATTTTGATAGCATGATGAGAGAGAGGATAAATTTGGTGCATTAAAGGAGTATCGAGCTCTGAGAAACTAACCTTCTGGAAGGAAATGGAGGAGGAAAGTCCTTTGGTAGTCCAATTAAGCACATTTTGACCAGCCTATTACTGGGGGGTCATTATGATCTGGTGAAACAGTACAGTATTCTTCTATTCATGCAATGGGTGAAAAAGGTATCACAGTGGTGGAGGAACATAAAAACTAATTGACTTTGTATGGATACCGGATGTTTTATTTTAATGCACTTATTTAGTGAATTTCAGCACTGCATGGACTTTATTCTTCATTTAATTTATTTAAGTTATTTATTTAAGTTTTACTATGATATATCATTCACAATTTAACAGATTATCTTCTATTTGGTAACAATTTCAGTTGGCTTTGGCCACAATGGCAAACCGCCACTTTAATGTGCAGTAATTAAAGGACCACTATAGTGAAAACCCTTGTATTCTGATATCTAAGTTTGCTTATTACCTACAATGTTAATAATCATTATATTTTCCTACTTTTACATACAGACCAAGCTGACCAGCAGAAGACAAAATAAACAAACTACACAACACTACCAGGGGTGCTTACAATGGTCAGCTTTTATTGATGTGGCTTAAACCTTTTTTCAAAGTGGAACTTAGTCCTCATGCACACTGGACATTTTTACATCGGCTGTTTTTGGCTTTTGGCATTTTTTTCTACAGCCAGTAAACCCCCCAGCATGTTATCCTATGTGTCCATGCACACATAGACTGTAATCAACGTTTTTTGGCAGCGTCCTTTTTTGGCTGAAAAAAAACCCAAGACTAGTGGGTTTCAAGAGGAGTTTTTTTTAGCTGTAAAAATGCTCTAACGTGGTAAATCGCGGCAAACTGGCGTTTTTGGACTTTTTTTGACCAAAAATGCTTTTTATTTTTTTGGTAAAAAAAATGTGAACACGAAAAAACGCTGCAAAACACTAATGAAAAAATGCTAAAAAACGCTGAAAAACTCACATTTTTAACATGACTTTACACAGCTAACATTACCAGCGTGATTAAAACGGCCAGTGCGCATGGAGCCTTAAAGTGTTACTAAACCCACAATAGTAAAAATCAGTCTGTATATGCAGTAAGCATGCTTGTTATACTCACTGTGGAACCTGTGGAAGGGGTAAATTTCATTTTGTAAAGAGGTGCACAAACTGTTGGCGCTATATAAATCCTGTATGATAATAATCCTCTGCATTGTGTAAAAAGGCTGTTTGATCTTGTCTTCTCTGATCCTCCCCTTTTTTGTTGTCCACAATCCATCTGCATAGTTAGAGCACCAGTGGCAAGTCTGCACATGCTCAGTTTGGTGTGTATTGCTAGAGATTTTTTTGGGGGGAAGGGTGCATGTGTTCAGCACAGGGCCAATCAGCATCGTCCAGACAGAGGGTCAGGGGTTAATCCTAGATTGTAAGCTCGAAAGAGCAGGGCCCTCGAACCCCTCGTGTAGTGTATTGTCACTGTCTTGTCTCATGTTATGTCCCCCTTGCTACTGTACAGCGCTGAGCATACCCTTTGGCACTATATAAATACTGTATAATATAATAATATAATATATTATAATAAAATAATGCAGCCTCATAGGACAGTCAGAGGAAAATGAAAACTCCTCCTACAAGATTAACTAGTGCTCAGCTGAACACTGATAGAAGACACAAGACTGCTATATACTGCTGTTGGGAAAAGGTATTTAGCAGTTTATATTTACTAAAATAATCGCACTTCCATGTTCTTTGCACTGTGGAAGACTAAATATAGTGAATGCAGGGTTCTGGTGTAGTAAAACTTTAAAGCAGAACTAAACCCTCCTATAGTTTATAGCCAAGGAAGCTGCCATGTTAGCCTCTATTTGATCTGTACCTGTCATGGTGCTGCACATGTGATCAGTTATAACATCAGCCATTTGATGGCTTGACAGTTCATTTGAGTGCTAACAAGGGTACACTAGTAACTGAACAAAGCAAATGTGACAGTTGTCATGCTCAACATGCCTTGAAAGTAACTATTTTGGGAAACCATTAAATGGGTGGGTTTAATTACCCTTTAAAGTGGAACTAAACCCATCGATTTAACAGCGTATCATAACAGTTAAATTCAAGGCATGCCTTGAATGATAACGGTCACATTTGCTTGTGCTCTCAACTGAGCTGTCAAGCCATAAAAAAAGAGAGTATGTTCCATTTAACCACCCCCTCCCCATCACCACAAAAGGGATAATACACCTTACTCTGTATGGCATATTAAAATGGCATCCCTCTCTATGCATGGTAAGCCACCCAGAGATTTTGCAAAGGGCTAAGGAACATCAATACTGGAGCCATTGTTTGGTCTAACAAATCCTGTTCCACAACCACTGAGATGAATGAAAACGCATCATCCATCAAGCGTAATATCAACTCATACACCTTGGATAGTATTGTTTTGCACTGAGGTCTTGGTTGGTTGGCCTTAACGTTGGGACAATGTAGGATAATGTGGAATCACTAGTGTGGTTTAGTTGATATTATAAAGGTCCAACATGTTCATATGTCTGGTTTTTTGGACGTTATTTTAGACACATTTTTCCCTCGTCTTTACCATCTTGACGTACACAGACTGTAACTGCCAGGAACTGGTTGCGTTTTGTTAACCTTCATCTCTTTGAGGGTCAGTGGATCGCAGTTTCCAATACCTTAATGCTCCTTAGAGTGGCTTTGAGATGATGTTAGCTCTGGCTTTTAAAGTTCACGTAGCATTGTTTTCCCATGAAATTTCATAAAGCTGAAAGTTCTGGTAATTTACTTTTTTCTGCAAAATTTATTTAAGACCTTCACAGGGCATGAAGTCCAGTTCATAATTACCAATCCAGCTGACAGAACAAAGTAGTTGTAGGCTTAGCGCATATATGCCTATATCTAATAATGTGATTTATAATGTAAGTTTAAAATAACTAAGGGTTTGTTGACACATACAGTATGTCATCTCTGAACCATTTCTTGCAGGTCATATTGAAGTTTGGAGAGCGTTGAGAAAGGTTAAAACATTTTTCATTTTTTGATTGCAGTGTCCTAATTATTTATTTTATTTCAGGTAATTGTATAGCGCTGTCAATTTACGCAGCACTTTACATATACAGTTGCAAGAAAAAGTATGTGAACCCCTGGGGATTACGTGGAGTTTTGCATGAATTGGGCATAAAATGTGCTCTGAACATCATCTAAGTCACAATAGAAGAACACAGTCTGCTGAACATAATACTACACAAACATTAGATGTTGCCATGGTTTAATTGCACATAACATGTAAACATGCACAGTGCAGGGAGGAAAAAGTATGTGAACCTTTGGAGTTAATAACTGGTTGACCCTCCTTTGGCAGCAATAACCTCAACCAAACCTTTCCTGTAGTTGCAGATCAGACCTGCACAACGATCTGGAGTAATTTTGGACCACTCCTCTTCACAAAACTGTTTCAGTGTAGCAATATTCTTGGGATGTCTGGTGTGAATCACTCTCTTAAGGTCATGCCACAGCATTTCAATCGGGTTGAGGTCAGGACTCTGACTGGGCCCCTCCAAAAGGTGTATTCTGTGCTGTTGCAGCCATTGTTTTGTTGAATTACTTGTATGCTTTGGGTCATTGTCCTGTTGCATCACCCATCCTCTGCGGAGCTTCAGTTGGCGGACAGATGGTCGTACGTTTTCCTGCAAAATGTCTTGATAAACTCTGGAATTCATTTTCCCATCAATGACAACAATCCGTCCAGGCCCTGAGGCAGCAAAGCAGCCCCAAACCATGATGCTCCCTCCGCCATGTTTTACAGTGGGGATGAGGTTTTGATGTTGGTGTGCTGTGCCTTTTTTTTCTCCACATATAGTGTTGTGTATTCTTCCCAAACAACTCAATCTTGGTTTCATCTGTCCACAGTATATTTTTCCAGTAGTAGTAGTAGTAGTAGCTGTGGAACATCCAGGTGCTCTTTTGCAAACTTCAAACGTGCTGCAATATTCTTTTTGGACAGCAATGGCTTCCTCCGTGGTGTCCTCCCATGTACTCCATTCTTGTTTAATGTTTTCCTTATTGTAGATGTGTCAACAAAAATGTTAGCATGTGCCAGAGATTTCTGTAGGTCTTTAGCTGACACTCTGGGATTCTTCTTTACCTCATGCAGCATTCTGCGCTGAGCTCTTGCAGTAATTTTTACAGAACGACAACGCATAGGTAGAGTAGCAACAGTGCTAAACTTTCTCCATTTGTAGACAGTATGTCTTACCGTGGACACATGAACATCAAGGCTTTTGGAGATACTTTTGTAACCCTTTCCAGCTTCATGCAAGTCAACAATTCTTGATCATAGGTCTTCTGAGAGCTCTTTTCTGCGAGGCATGGTTCACATCAGACAGTGCTTCTTGAAACCAAAAAACCCAAAACAGGTGTGTGTTTTTTAAGGGCAGGACAGCTGTCAGCAACACATCCAATATCATCGCACTGATTGGAGTCAAGGTTGGCTCACTTCTGGCTCCAATTAGCTCTGGGAGAAGTCATTAAGCTAGGGCCTCACATACTTTTTCCTCCCTGCACTGCGAATGTTTACATGTTATGTGCAATTAAACCATGGCAACATCTAATGTTTGTGTAGTATTATGTTCAGCAGACTGTGTTCTTCTATTGTTGTGACTTAGATGACGTTCAGAGCACATTTTATGCCCAATTCATGCAAAACTCCACGTAATCCCTAGGGGTTCACATACTTTTTCTTGCATCTGTATATTGTACATTCACATTAGTCCCTAACCCTCAAAGGGCGTACAATCTAAGGTCCCTAACTCACATTCATACATACACATACTAGGGCCAATTTAGACAGGATCCAATTCACCTACCAGCATGTCTTTGGAGTGTGGGAGGAAACCGGAGGACCCGGAGGAAAACCACGCAGGCACAGGGAGAACATGCAAACTCCAGGCAGGTGGTGCCATGGCTGTGATTCGAACCAACAACCCTAGTACTGCCAGGTGGAAGTGCTAACCATTTAGCCACTGTGCTGCCCAAATTAGAGGGGCATCCTGTCTTTTTGGCCACCGCCACCATCCCAGAAGATACACAGGCAGCAGTGCAAACATAACAAAGGTTCTAACACTTCATTGTCCCATCAATAAAAAAGGGTTTGGCTTATGGGCTCATTGTGTGGCTCTGAGACCTGTCCTCTATGCTGAGTTGCTTTTTGCTTCTTCTGCATCCACCTTGGAGCTGCATGCAATCAGTCCACAGAAGTGGATGCAAATGCAGCAGCTGCATGAGCACAGTTGCATCTCAAAATTTGGCATGTAGGCAGAAGCCATTGTGTTCTTCCTCACCAAGAGAACACAATGGCTCCGCAGGAAGGATTCCCCCAACAACACTGACTGCGTTGATGGGGGAAATCAAGCAATTTTCTTTCCTGCAACACGTGGTTGCAGGAAAGAGAATCTCTCCATTTATGTCTGGCCTTATACTCTGCCCTAGCATAGTGGATGTACACAAGCTAACCTTTGCAAAAGATATGCCCTATTCAAGTGTTTCAGTTAGAGGGTCTGGAGTTAAGGAGGAGTGAGCATCAGGTAATAAGGCTACCGAAGTGAGAAGTGATGAGTGTTTCCAACAGTTGAATGATGCTTGGTATTGCATACAAAGATTTTTAAGCTTGTTTGGAATAGATTTTTTTTCCAACAGGAAATGGCCTGGGAGGAAAAAGGAACCAGATTTTCACTGTGCATGTACAGCTAACACCTCTTTGATCTGATAGTTTTGGTTGTGCGGTAATGTGTTCAAATAGTTCACCACCAGTTCTTGTGATACATCTGCTAGTCCTTTTGAATATATACTATAGCCTTAGTTAGTCCTCAATTAATGGCATCTCAATGGCTTCCCAATCAATTTCTACTCAAACCAATAGTTTTCACATCGCAAATGTGACAAATGATAATAGGCACGTCCTCCTGAAGGGTTAAGTATTTTGATGGAGTCTTATTACACTACAGTTGGGTTGGAATGGTTAACAGAAAACCTGAGAGGCCATTGGCACCATTTCCACCATCAGTCTGTCCAGCTTACCTTCTACAACCCTGAAAGTGGCTTTGATACTTCTTCTTGTACTGTAGGAGTACTTG
The DNA here is from genome assembly GCF_062004578.1 of Staurois parvus. Classification (NCBI taxonomy): domain Eukaryota; kingdom Metazoa; phylum Chordata; class Amphibia; order Anura; family Ranidae; genus Staurois; species Staurois parvus. The sequence goes on from NW_028317827.1 coordinate 2,690,337, forward strand.
TACAGTACTCCTTCTTGTACTCTTTTTAAACATAGCTTTTATTAAATAAAGTCAAAGTTCTTTTACGCCTTTTGCTATGATCGTGATAATTTCACAAAATCTGATTTTTAAATATAATATTTTTCTTTTGCTAAAAGTGCCAGCAATTCAAAAAAGACAATCTACAAACATGACCTTCACTTGGACTGCTGTTTCACTTACAATAAATTTGATGATAGGCTTTTTGCTTTGGAGCTTGAAAACTGTTGAAGGCTAATTATTATAAGGAGAACTGTCAGCGCTGTCACTTTGCAGAAAGGTTTAAAACAATCAGATTTTTTTTCTCATTATTGCATAACCTATAGATTAGAAAGTCTATTCCAGGTAATTAAAGAGAATGTTTAAACGTGTTCACTGATACCTACACCAACACAGATAAGAGATCACTTTTTGTACCTGAAGTAGAAAAGGTTTGCCCTCCGCATATGGAATAATCTTTCACCAAAGTTATTTCTAGCCAACTCAATAAACTGTTAAAAAAAAGCTGGTTGTGTTTAGAAATGAACAAAATATACTGTAACTGCCTATTAATATTTATAAGAATAACACTGTAGATTGTTGATCCAATGTGTATTCAGTTGCCTTTGGGGACCAGGAGGGATTTTTTCTCTGTTACAGCAAATTGAATCTTGTTTGATTTTTTTTGCCTTTCTCTGGACTAACTGTAGGTTTAGGGTTTTGAGGATGCAATCACTATTTAATGTATTTATTTTTGTCTTTTCACTCAGCTCAATGTTTTTCTTTTTTTCCAGTCTATTTAAATGTTAAGACCTCAGATCTGTTGATCAGCATGTCCAAATGTTGCAGCCTACTCTACGAGGAGACAGAGTCCCCTAGTTAGATGACGGCACTGTGTGTGCATAGATTGAATTGAATAAGTCCAGCATTTTGCTTCAGCATGCTACCAATAATGTGTATGTAGCACAGTATGTATGCAATATGCAACATTAACCACACAGTACCATATGTCTGGTAGTGCCAGACATGGCAAAAACAAACATTTTCAAATGGCAAAAATTGTATTCCTAAGTTATCACTGTATTCGTACATATATAAGTTTATGTGATACATATAGTATCTATCTACATACAATGTCCTCCTCAGACAATAGTCTTCTCTTGAAGAGGACAACGGCCTTTGCAATAAATCACTTGGGATTTTACATTCTATTATTTATTAGTGTGAAATATTAATAAGATGTGTACAAGTGCAGCCCCAAGGAAAACAGAAACAGTAACAGATTATCTCATATTCTCTACATGCTAAAGAATAGTCTCCTGATCTAAATGTCTTAGTATTAGGTCTTCGAGAAGAAGCAGCTAAAATCTTTTAAATATATAATTTATGTGGAAAATATATATTTTTTGGCCTAGTTTATTTTGTTTTACATGTTTATAAAATGTTACATAGTTAGTCTGTCTGAAAAAAGACAAAAGTCCATGCAGTTCAATAATATGAAAAAAAAAAAGTTACAATCCTACACCCACAGTTTATCCAGAGGAAGGCAAAAAAAAACAGCAAAGTATGATCCAATTTGCTCCTGCAGGGGAAAAAATTCCTTCCTGATCCCCCCAAGAGGCAATCAGAGTTTCCCTGGATCAACTTTACTTATAAATGTTAGTATCCAATTACATTCTGTATATCTAGGAAAGAATCCAGGCCTTTTTTAAAGCAATCCACTGAGCTGGCCAGAACCAACTCTTGAGGGAGTCTATTCCCCATTTTCACAGTGAAGAAACCTTTCCGTGTTAGGAGATTAATTTTTTTTTCCTCCAGACGTAAAGAGTGCCCCCTTGTCCTCCGTGATGACTTCAGGGTGACTCTACACCGAGTTCTCTATATGAACTACTGATGTATTTATACATGTTGATCATATCCCCCCTTAATCTCCTCTTCTCAAGAGAATACATTCAGTTCCTCTAATCTTTCCTCATAGCTGAGCTCCTCCATACCTCTTATCAGTTTGGTTGCCCTTCTCTGTGTTTTCTCCAGTTCCCCAATGTTCTTTTTGTGAATTGGTGTCCTACATTGAACTGCATATTCCAGATGAGGTGTTACTAATGATTTGTACCGGGGTAATATGATATCTCTCTCTCTGGAGTCTATACCTCTTTTATTACAAGAGAGGATTTTGCTTGCTTTAGAAACCACAGCTTGGCATTGCATGACATTATTAAGCTTGTGATCTACCAGAACCCCCAGATCCTTCTCCACCATTGATTCCCCCAGTTGTACCCCCTAGTATGTATGAGGCATTCATATTCTTAACCCCCAAGTGCATAACCTTACATTTATCAACATTAAACCTCATTTGCCACATAGCTGCCCAATTAATCAGTGCATTGAGGTCGGCTTGTAAATTGGAGACATCCTGTAAGGACGTTATTCCACTGCACAGCTTGGTGTCATCTGCAAATAATGAAATGGTAATTTTAATCCCAGACCCTATATTGTTTATAAATATATTAAAAATTAAGGGTCCCAACACTGAACCTTGGGGTACACCACTGACAACCCTAGACCATTCAGAGTATGAATCATTAACCACTACTCTCTGAAGACGTTCTTTCAGCCAGTTTTCTATCCATTTACATACAGATTTTTCCAAGCCTGTAGACTTTACCTTACACATTAGCTGTGTGCTGGGAACTGTGTCAAACGCTTTTGCAAAATCCAAGTATACCACCTCCACAGCCACCCCTCTGTCCAAGTTTACCACGTCCACAGCCACCCCTCTGTCCAAGTATACCACGTCCACTGCCACCCCTCTGTCCAAGTATACCATGTCCATTGCCACCTCTCTGTCCAAGTATACCATGTCCATTGCCACCTCTCTGTCCAAGGTTTTGCTCATCTCCTCATAAAAAGAAATCAGATTTGTTTGACAACTTCTGTTTTTCATGAATCCATGCTGTCTGTTGCCTAACCACTTCCATACAGGGCACTTTTACCCCCTTCCTGCCCAGGCCAATTTTCACGTTTCAGCGCTCTCACACTTTGAATGACAATTGCGTGGTCATGCAACACTGTACCCAAACTAAAATGTTATCATTTTCTTCACACAACTAGAACTTTCTTTTGGTGGTATTTAATCACTACTAGGGTTTTTATTTTTTGCTAAATTAACAAAAAAAAGACCAAAAATTGTGAAAAAACACGGTTTTCTTTGTTTCTGTTATAAAAGTTTGCAAATAAATAATTGTTCATAAATTTAGGCCGAGATGTATTCTGCTACATTTCTTTGTTAAAAATAACCCAAATCATTATCTATTGTTTAGTTTGTAGGAAAGTTATAGCGTTCACAAACTATGGTATAGATCTGAAAATTGATCAATCCTGAAGTACTGACAGCCAATCCAATTTCTTGAGCTCCAAGAATGTCAGAACAGTACAGATATCCCCCAAATGACCCCTTTTTGCAAAGTAGACAGTCCGACATATTTCATAAGAGGCATGGCGAGTTTTTTTAAGTTGTAATTTGTCATACTTTTTTGGAGAATGAAGAAATTAAAAAAATGATTTTCACTATTTTTTTTTTTACATACTGTCACCAGTGCAGTACAGCATCATATTATAACTGGCATGACAGTGATCAGGGACACTGACTGGTGATAGTATAAAAAAAAAATTAATTTTTAAAAAAAAAATTTAAATTTTTTTATCAACTTTTTTTTGTCTTTAAGATTTTTTTTCATATTGCTATGACCAAAGTAGTATAATGGGGAAGTGATCAATATATATATTTTTTTTACACAATTTGGTTATAGCAAAGAATTACTTTGCTATAAGCAAGCATTTACCTGAATGAAATCGATTAATTCAGGGGTTTTTTTGTGATTAGCTGTGATTGGACATGGCTAATCACATGACACAGCTGGGCTGTGATTGGCCCAGCTTGTCCATTTGATCGCTGTGACCATTCACAGCTAGACACACTTGTATGCAATGGATGGCATGAAAGGAAGCCATCCTTTGTATACAACTGTCATGTGACCTGCTGTGATTGGTCACAGCAGGTCACATAGTACTGGCAACGGGGCCGGTACACAGATCTGTCATCGGCCGTGTCCGAGGTACACAGTCGTTGACAAATCTCGCCAAATCATGCCTGCGGACATGTGCAATGCGCATTCTGGAAAGGATGCCATATGGCATCCACCTGGAGGGACGAGCTGTTCCCCCAGTCGCCATCTGGCTATAGGCCGAGCGGCAACTTGTTAAAAAAATTTTTTCCAGCAAGAACTTACCTATGTGGTCTTTTATCCAACCCATGGTTGCAAGAAAGAAAATTGTATAATGTGTGGCCTGCTTTAGACATTCTTTCATTGAAGAATGAAAACAAACGTCAGCTTGACCTGACCCTATTAATGATTAGAAAATTGAACATATATTCTTAAAACAAAAATTTGGAAAGATATTCCACTAGTGTATGGCCAGGTTTTAAGCCCTAGCTATAAAGCAATGGTATGGCTTTGAGTAGCCAATATATTATGCAATTTCTTTCTTTCCACCACAGGTGGATGGAAAGAAAGTTACTAGATTCCCCCATCAACACAGTCAGGATTGATGGAGGATTCCCTCCTGCAGTGTCATTGCGTTCTGCCATCTGCAGAACACAACGATCACCGCTGGTGACTATAGTCACCAGCAGTGATCAAAAGCAAAAAAAAAAACAAACAAAAATGACAGGTTGACTATTGAAGTTGATTGATGGATAGAGTACAACCAGCTAGGCCATAGATGCTTCAAAGCTCTGCCAGACCCTGCTGTAGCAGCCAGAATTTGATCCATCTATGGCTGGCCTAACAATGAATGTGTTTTTTGTTTTTAGTTCATCCCTTCAACATGGTAAAAAAAAATTTTTTTGTAGCAATCCCAAACAACATTTGTCAAGTTAATGAATATACTGATTTGAATATTCAAATGAATATTTGCATGAACATTCATTAAAAAATCTACTAGTATATGGCTGGCATTAGTGCTCTTGCATTTGCATTTTCATTCATTATTTGTGTATTTTTCATTTTTTCTAACTTTTTTTCTCCTTATGGTAAAAATAACAAAAAAATGGTAATACGCGGCCATTTTTAGGCAGAAGAACAGGAACACTTTAAAAACACCTTAACTTTTCCTGTGACTCCAATGTATTTTTCCAAGATAGAGATTTGCCACAATTTTTGGTGAAAACTCTTTTTACCACTTATTACAAGTTTTAAGTGCAAGTTTCTTGTAGTTCAGCAAGAGGGGGGAAAGCCTATAGATTAGGGATCTCCAAACTGCAGCCCAGGGGCTGGATGGGGCCCTTTGCTTGCTTTTATCAGGCCCTTAGGGCACTATTTTATTTAATGACTCCAATGAAGGGCACAATTTCTCCCAATGGCACCAAAGATGGGGGATTGTTTACTCCCATTGATACTGGGATATTTTGTATTCCCGATGGCCACAGTCCAGCCCCTCTAAAGTCTGAAGGACAGTGCATTGGCCCATTGTTTAGAAAGTTTGAAGACTCCTGCTATAGATTTTCCTTTTTCTCTCAGAATATGAATAACCTCCTTGATTTTCAAACCAGTTTTGAATGTGGACAACTGGGGTTTGATTGGCTGCCATGGGCAATGCATTTTACCTCCTAACCGCTGTGGTAAAGGAGGCCTACAGTGTTCCTCATGAATACTAAACAAGCCCATGGAATGGCAAGCCTTCACTGAATATAGGCAACCAGCACATAAACTTTAGCCTTGTCCTGTATAGATATGCCAATAAATAATAGAACGGTCTCATTCGGCGTGATAGATTTGGTCTATTTCTAACATGTACCAGCATTTTGTATGCACTTACTTCTAATGTGGTTGCTATGCTACAAGTACCCATCATTAAGGGTTGCCATGACGATACTAATATAAACCCTTTTTGTTGCTTATAAGCAAGCTATGTTTTCCTTTCCACTGCTTCTGGAGCTGTCTTGCTTTCGCTATTTGGGAGCAGAACATGCATATTTGATATCTTACATCAAAGACTCATATATTCATAGCTGTCCACTGAAGCCAGTCATAAAATAAAGGTTGGCTGATCATTGGGATGGTTCGTCCTATTAGATTAGCTGAATCGATACTGGGGTACGGAAGTGTTAATCTTTTTTTTATGTCCTGATTTACCTCGGCATCGACTGCATTGCTACGGCTGTTGGGTTAGTCCCTTCTCAGAAATAATATAAATTTTGTTCTCACATGGTGAAAACATTTCCTCTGATGCCTGGAGCTAGTTTGCATTGTGCACTCCTAATTTTGATTTGCCAAAAGGCATTAGGATTTTATTTAGCCTCTCTGTGATTATAGAAAGAATATGAAATGACCCACGTCCCCTGTACTGCCTGAGCAAATGTGATGCTTTGGAGAAGGCTGCGAGAATTTGCCCCAGAGGGGGTTGAATTGTCTACAGCTAAAGGGGTCAGACATCCAAATGTGATGTTTCAATTCTTGGTATGTGCTGATGAGTTACATTGCCTAACTCTTTCCTTAATCCCTCGGGGGGCTCCAGGGGTGAGATCTGCCTGACGTAGTACTGGCACTCCTCCCACTGCTTCATAGTCCTATTCCTTTTGCTGCATTTAGGCAGCCTCACTTCTCTTGTTGCATTCTCCAAAATAAAAGATTAAAATATACCTGAAGGCAATTTTTTTATTATTTTGGACTGGGATCGAGTGGTGAGTAGTTAAAACCTCTAGATAGAAACACTGGTAATTTAAAGTGGTTGTAAACGCTTACATATACCCAGTGAAGTGACTGGCCTCATGTGATAGACAGGTACAGCATATGTAGGAGGATCTGTATCATCTCTGTGTATCTGCAGTTTTCTCTTCTCTACATCCGTTCAAAGTGCTGAATTTTTAAAGCTTGTCTGTGCTTTCAGAAAATAAGGGGCAGAGAGCTGAAATTACACACTGCAGAGCTCAGTGAGGAGAACTCAAAGAGCTGATTGGAGGGTAGGGATGCACCCCACTTCACGCAGCTCACAGAAACGGAGCTGAAGCTGTCAATCTTCTGGAGCTCCCTCCCCTGTCACCTTTTTTTTCTTGGTGTCAGAAAAACATGTCAGAAGTGACTCTGGTAGCAGAGGAATGATGCAACAGACAAAAATTACACTTAATGCTCTTAATTGAGACAAGTACACACTATAGAGGGATATGCTTTGTTCATATCTCATGTCTGAGGTTTACAACCACTTTAAAGATGCCAAAAATTATACCAAAATATTATTTAATGTTAGAATTCAACTTTTATTATAAAACAGTTAAAGCAAGTGTGATTTGAACTTACTACCATACACTGTACAGGTATATTACATATTATGGGTACATAAAACGTATTTCCTTGTGTTTTATAGTCAATCACTATGTATTCCCCTCCACTCATCAGTGAGGTTCCCAGATCGATATTAGGGTCTGCTCGGGGGGAAACAATGCAATAATTACGACGCTTTCGTCGGTATCCACCCCCACTTCCTCAGGTTCTGTGAAACTATGAAACATAGTCAGAATTATATAATTTTTAATCATATTTCTTTAAAAAACAATGTGGATGGTGGTCCCAGGCCCATGATTCCAGTCTAGGATTGACCTCTTATTTTAGCCTGAGGTATTTAAAAAAATATGAGTGAAACTCAAATGTATATAGTTAGAAATTAGTCAAAATGAATTCTGACTATATTTTATAGCATCACTGAACCTGAGGAAGTGGAAGTGGATACCCAAGAAATGCATATCACATTGTTTTTCCCAAGAAGACCCTAATATCCATCTGGGAGCCTCACTGTTGAATGGAGGGGAATACCGATTGGCTGTGAAACACATGAAATAAGTTTTATGTATCCACATTATGTAATATACCTGTAAAATGTATGGTACTAAGCTTAAATCACACTTGTTTTAATTGTTTTATAATAAAAGCTGATTTTTACTAGCAGAGCATATTTTGATACTATTTTTGGTACCTTTAAAGTTCCACAACTAGAAGAAACTGCATTTGTATCTATTGATCTTAGGAATGTTGGTGACTATCCACACAACCCTGGCATCAGATATACATAGTTAAAACTTCTTCTGGTGCTTGCAGTCTGTGTTGCAGTTAGGCAATTTACTGTCTGTAATTTTCCCAAACATCAGTTTCATGGGGAATGAAAGTAACAGTAAATCCAAAAGTTTGAGTTGCCACCAGACCAGGAATAGAAGAGAATTCTTTCAAAAGGGCACTTTATGACAAGTCTTAGTGGGGACTTCCTCTCATATTGGAAAGATATTCTCTCACCTCCAATGGAGTCAACAGGAGCCCCCCCCCCCCACAAAAAAAAGTACTGAAAATAATAAATAATCTTAACTCTCCCATACTTTAAGATATACTTTAAGTTTTAAGATATACTTTGATATAAAAAAAATTGCATGATCTACAAACACTAGTACAGAGATATAAGAAAATATGAGGCAGTGATCAACTTAAGAGACATCAAGTACAACCCATGAGTGCGCCACACAATATTTTTGGCATTAGTAATCCTGCAGAAGGCTAATACTAAAGATATAATGCAGGATGTGATCAGATACTGAAGACACTTTAGAGGAGATACTCAGGAAGTAAGGACTCGCTTCAGGAGATGTTCAACTGTAGACAGGATACACCACACGTAACCTGCAACATACTAGAGATAACCTCTATGTTAGCAAAAAAAAAGGGGAGACACTCCTAGAATTTCTCTACCAGACCCTTCAACATGACTCATGCCATAAGGTGTGGGTCTAACTGGAGAGCTTGCCTTCAATCACTGATCACATGACATAGAGCAGCAGGCAAATTTAAGGATCTCTTCATTCCATGCTTCTCCTAAATCCGGAGGTGTAAACAAGCATCTAGGCAGGGATGACATTGACATAGAGCCATGCAGTAAGCACTGGAGGAAGGGGGAGGGAGGTTTGAGCACTAGTGATGCAAGCAGCCTCCAAGTGAAATATCATCTTTGGATGGACTGTCACATTATAAGGAAAGTTGGGTATCTCGAATACAAGTACAATTATGGTACACCTAGCTAAACAGTACCTGATATCTGTTAATAGCATGTCATTATTCTCACTTCCCACGCCAGCTTCTCAAACAATTAATTTCTGCCAACTTAGTTTATAGACACTGAAAGGTTAGATTGTATAAGTGTTTGGTGTAACAGTGATGCTTAAAAGGTGTTATATGACAACTGAGCTTGTCATATCTTATTCTTCTATAGGTTAATTTGTTTGCATTGTCATGGTAACAGGCAAACTAAATAAATGCATTCAGGACTAGAACATTAAGTGGACTTGAGCCAGGTGAGAGGAGAAGAATGGCCGTGGAAGCATGCAATGTATCTTCTACCAAAAAAATGCTACCCCCTAGCAATTATTTTTTTCCTTTCAGTTTCAGTTCAGCTTTATTTTGTTATTGAATCTTTTTTTAAGGCAGTTACAAGCTTAAGCTACAAACATGGTAGGGTGGTATGTTACTCAATAAGGCTTAGAAGAAACATGTGCCTAGGTGGAAATATTTACCAGGTAACATTTTGCCTTTTTATATAGGTGAAGATAGAGTATAGTTAAAAACTTAGAGGGAAAAGATGGTATATGAGAGTAAAAACCAGGAGGAAGACGAGGAAGTAGAGGGGTAGGAGACAAAGTTTGAGCACTAGTGATACTGGCTAACATCAAGCATTTAAAATGTTTTATGATAAAAGATCAGCAATTTGGCAACCTACGTTGGAGTATTACCAAGAAGGGATGGTTTGCTCTATGCAGTAAATACGGCGAGTAATAGTTGGCGAGGGACCTGTTGGTCAGGTGAGGGGTTCATGTTTTCAAAGTCAGTATATGAAGAGAAAGTTGGTTCACACACTGCAGGTTCTTTCAAATTTTGTAGAAGGGTCTCTCAAAGCTTGAGCGATAACTTCAATAAATAGAGTTTCCTTCTTCCAATGCCTTGGTGACATTTAACAAATGTGGAGGCACTATTTGTTTTACTGATTTGTTAGTTGGTGGAAACAATAGGAACAACAGCTCACGAGGCAGGGGTGTCCCAGTTATGATGGAGATGTATTTTGCAATGGCCTATCCCCTCCAACACTTGAGGGAGTTTGCTGGTTAAATTTATTTGCACTTAGTGGGTGTAAGGTATCATATGACTAGCAGCTTAAAGTTAGTATTCATCATTTTGGTATTAATAAAAGAGGCTGCAGCTAGTAATAAAATCTTGGACCTTTGCTCATCCAGAAGTGATCATTGCAAGTCCATTATCTTTTAGGTTTCATGGTTCGTGTGGTTCAGAGATGCTAACTGCTGCAGAATTTTTTATAGATTTTTATAGAACACATTTGGCATAGTTGTCAACTACAATAGTGTTTTCAGTTGTTATGGTGTTTTATGGATAGGAGCAGAAATTTCACAAAGTTGCAGTTGGCAGTATCTCCATGTGTCTAGAGAGTGCATTCTCCAATATTCTCTCATTTGCTGAAGAGAGAACATGATGAGACCATTGCAGATATTGTGTATTCCTAATGATTGTTCTAAGGTCCAGTAGTTGAAGCCCTTGTCATTGAATCTTAGTGGAAAATTACTGTCTCATCATGGAGAGTAGTGGGGAGTTATACAATAGATTGCGGTGTATCACAGTGGAAAAGGGCTAGGCCTCCCCTACCTCTTTCCCTAATGAGGATAGGATGGGAGATCCTTGGTCTACCATAGCATCATACAAATTTGTGCACAGCACACTGGAGGATTTTGCAATATTGGGAATAGGTTTATAGGGATTATCTGGCTTTAGTACATGACTCTAGGCAACACATTCATTTTGATTGTGTTCCTTTTTTCTACCCAGGAGATGCAAGACTTAGAGCCTTTCCATTTCTTTAGGTCATTTTTATTATTGTTAAGCATGGTCATGTATCTTGTAGTTTGTTGTGGATAGGTCAGATACTTGGGGAGGTAGGTAGATATGAAGTATTTCAATTTGTTACTGTGCAAGAAGAATGGTAATTAGAACTTGATGCCCTCCACTTTGAGGCTTGAATCTGAAACATGTCAAATCTCAAACTTAATGGGGCTGAAGTGGAAGTGAAGTTGAGATGTGAAGTGAAGTAAGAAGTGGAGAACCTGCCAAATGCCATTAGTTCCTTAAACATGAACAGGATGAAGAGTCAAGGTTGTACAAAAAAGATATTGTTATCAGCATAAGCTGCTAATTTATTCCATTCGGCTGTAAATATGACAGTTCTAAAACATACCATGACTTTCATCATTGGAAGATTAAAGATCAGAGGATCAGAGGCTATTCTCCTTCTTAGTCTTCACAACTAGACATCACTAAATTGCAAGTACCCTTTAATAAACCCACTCTTTGGTATGTATTTATGGCATTATGAAATAGACAAAGATAACAGTCCCTTGAAAGCCTTCTGAACTGCAAAGTGTAGAATAGGTAATTAAAAAAAGGAGCTGTTTATGTAATCACATAGGATAAGCAGCGTTTTGGGCGTGACATGAAATGATTGTAATTAAATCTGACATAAGTTTCTAAAAGTCAAAACACTGATTCACCCTAAAAGAAAATAGGAGACTTGATAACAACAGCAATTCAACAATTTTCTCCGCTCTCGGTTTGGCTTTGTTTTTCTGTATAACCAGTATCCAACAAATGTAATTAGAATCACATATGACCCAACTTCCTTCTTAGGATTAGTCACCCACTCTGACTTTATCTGCTGCAATAGATTTCCTTTCAAGCTGTGCATAAAGAAGAACTCTGCTTTAACTAAAAAGAATGAGGTTTTTTTTTAATGACGAGTAGTTCAAATCACTAAATATAAAGATAAGCAGACATAAACCCTACCTGAAAGAAATGCGGTTTGCTAAAGAACTGTGTATCATTGCTGCTGACCCCCTGTACCCATTTACTGTCTACATCAGGGGTAGGCAACCTTAAAGAGATGGAGATCAACCTGAACAACATGGGAGAAGTCAAAGATCACTGAGCAGTGTCGGCCTGTGTCACTTCCTCACACTTGACTTAAACCTCTAATTGCAGTACTACTGTCTCACTATTGTGTGCTTTGCACGCCAATCATGGATTTAAAGCAGGTATTGAGGAGGCAACATATCATCTCCTCACCACCTTTCAAACACACTCAGATCACTGTGCAGAGGAGCAGTAGCATCTGCTGAACTTGTGAATGAGCCCTTAGTTGCATCCGGCAGCGGCACTCTTTGGACTTGTTCACATGTAAAGTTGGGTTGTGGTAAACCACTGCAGTTGACTCATGGTTTTACTGCCCCCAGTCCCTACCCCCTTTAACTGCTGAGCCTGCAGCCAAAGGTATACACATGCCGCATCAGGAATTACACCCCCTGTTGCTTTTGGTACGTGCTACTGCCTGTCGTTCGAGACCCATTCAAGTAAATGGGGCCACTCTGCAAGTACCCCGCAACTGCATGCTTCTGCAGGGTCCAAGGGGTTAAAGCAGGTGGAAAGAAAGCAACACACTGCTGCCTGTTTAACCCCTTGTTTGTCTTTTTTGCTGTATTGCACAAGGTTACAGGGCACAGTGGCCTCATTCACTTGAATGAGTCATGCTTGGCAGGAGCTACACCCATCAACCATAACAGGGAGCCAGCACTACAGAGCTCTTGCTCCCAACTACAACTCCAACTTTACAAGTAGTCCCTCTGCATTGCACTCTGTTTGATGCTCTAGGGTGGCAGGTCATCAAGCCCTGACCGTGATCTACTGTCACCTGGCTGAGATCTACTGGTTGCTGACCCCCGGTCTACATACACTTTATAAGATTTCTTAGAGTGGTCTCCATAATGGTGGTCACAGTGGACCATACCCTCCTAGATTGTAAGCTCCAAGGAGCAGGGCCCTCAAATCCCTCTTGTATTGAACTGTATTTGTCACGTACCTGATTGGAGACTGAAATGACGAGGTCGGCCTCACTTGTGTCACTAGCCCTGACCCCACTGGAAGTGGAACAGAGGGTCTAGGGACCAGGGGGACAAGAGCGCCAGCAGATGTTGTTTGCAGCTCTTGCAGTTGGAGACTTTGGAAGACTGATGAACCTCCAATTCAGGCACCGTAGTAATTTGCAGTGCCTGAATTGATGCGGCAGTCCGTTTGTCCATTTGTTTGTGAATGATATGCAGAAGAGAAGTGAAGTTTGATCTCTAGTGCCTCACACAGAGCTTTCCAGAACTTAGAAGTGAACTGTACTCCCCGATCGAACATGATATTGTTAGGAATGCCATGTAATCTTACTATTTCTCTGATAAAAGCAGAAGCAGTCTCAGCAGCAGGAGTCCCTTTCAAGATAATGAAGTGAGCCATCTTTGACAGACTATCAACCGCGACAAACATAGTGGTGAACCCTTCAGATGGGGGAAGCTCTACAATAAAATCCAGAGAAATCATACTTCATGGCTTTTTGGGTACAGGCAGAGATTCTATCAGGCCCCAGGTCTTGGTTTTATCAGACTTGTTTCGAAGACATACTGAGCAAGATCTAACATAGTTCTTACAATCCTTCATTAGGTTTGGCCACCAGAAGGAACGGGAGACCAAATTTGAGGTCTTATGGATCCCGAAGTGACCCGGTAAAGGATGATCATGACATTTTTTAAGGATGAGAGTTCTGAGTTGTTCTGGTATGTAAATTTGTTCCTTGTGAAGGTACAGATCATCTCTTAGCTGAAGATGCATCTCCAAGGGGGGTGGATGATCATCAACCACTTCTCTTATTTGTGTTACAAGATCTGTTTGCAGGAGCAAAAAGTTCTTAGCTGGCAGAATCGTGTCAGGTTCGGATGGTACAATTGGGTCATGAAACATACGTGAGAGTGCATCGGGCTTACCGTTCTTTGATCCTGGGATGGTATGTCAAGTGGAACACAAAGCGGGAGAAGAACAGTGCCCATCTTGCCTGTCGTGGCATTAGGCGTTTTGCAGTTCTCAAGTACTCTAGGTTCTTGTGATCCGTAAAAATGAGGATAGGATGGGAAGCTCCCTCTAGCAAGTAGCGCCATTCCTCAAGGGCTGCCTTGATGGCTAACAGCTCCCTGTCTCCCACGTCATAATTCCTTTCTAGAGGAGTTTAACTTTCTAGAGAAGAAGGCAACAGGGTGAAGGAGGGATTTGTGTCCCTGTCGTTGTGACTATATAGCTCCAACAGCATTTTCAGAAGTGTCTACTTCAAGGACAAAGGCTAAGGCAGGATCTGGGTGCTTCAGGATAGGAGCAGAGGTGAACAAGGTTTTTAATCATTCAAAGGCTGCTTGAGTCTCAGGAGTCCACTTGAAAGTAACATGTTGCCTGATTAACTGTGATACAGGTGCAATGATACCTGAAAAGTGCTTAATGAATTGGCAAATCCCACAAAACGTTGCACTGCTTTCCTGTCTCTTGGAAAGGGCCATTCTAATACGGGGGTCACCTTCTGGGGATCCATAGCAATGCCATCGGGGGTGATCACAAGTCCGAGGAACTGAATAGTCTGTTTCTTAAACTCACACTTTTCCGCTTTGGCATAGAGGTGATGTTGGCATAATCTATCCAGAATCTTCTTTACATGATCCTGGTGTCGTTCAATTGAGCTGGAAAAAACTAGGATGTCATCCAAGTAAACGATAATAAATAAATCAAGATAGTCCCAAAATATATAATTCACGAAGTGTTGGAAGGTTGCCGGGGCATTACAGAGGCCAAATGGCATCACCAGGTATTCAAAATGCCCAAAGCGTGTTCGAAAGGCTGTCTTCCATTCATCCCCTTCGCAAATTCTGACTAAATTGTAAGCGCCTCTTAAATCCAGCTTTGAAAAGGCACATGCCCCTCGTAGCCTTTGGAACAATTTGAGAATCAGAGGAAGAGGGTAGCGATTCTTGACTGTTATTTAAATCAGATCACGGTAGTCTACACATTGTCTGAGGGTACGATCCTTCTTCTCGATGAAGAAGATGCCAGCTCCCGCTGGTGATGTAGAGGGCTGAATAAACCCTTTTTCCAAGCTTTCATTTTTCCGGAGGACCTCTAATTCCAATTCAGAGAGAGGGTAAATTCTCCCAAAAGGAATTTCAGCACCGGGCAGAAGTTCAATAGGACAATCATACAGGCGGTGTGGAGGAAGAGCATTGGCACTCTTTTTGTTGAATACATCCAGGTAATCATGGTAACCATCAGGAACGAGTTTCATCGTCTCAGAATCAGGATGGATACTAAGAAGAGGAGTTACTGTGTGTGGTTCCTTTGGAATGCAATGGTTCTGACAATATTCGGAAGGGAAAAGGATCTCCCCAGAAAACCAATTGATGGAAGGGTTATGCGCTCTTAGCCAGTGCATGCCGAGGATGACCGGAAATATTGGTGAAGTTATGACATCCAGACATAGAAATTCCTGATGTCCCGAGTAGGAGTGGCAGAAAATTGGCATAGTCTCTTGTGTCACAGGACCAGAATTGATACCAGAGCCATCAGCCAGATGGACCGAAAGTCTTTGTGTCTTAGTACAATCGGGGATCTTATTTTGGTTGGTGAAGGTCGAATCCATGAAGCAACTACAGGCACCAGAGTCTATAATTGCTATAACAGAAATAGTTCTTTCAGCAAGTTGCAAGTAGAGGTGGAAGGAGAGGTGCGTTTGACTAGTTCCTTGGGGGGTGCATCATATGGAACCATCTAGGAGGAGACTTATGAGGTCTCACTGGACACGTCAGTACATAGTGACCTGCATCACCACAGTAGAGACAGAGGTTGGAGTTTTGTCATTGAAGATGTTCAACAGAGGATAACGGTGGTCTCCAGAAGCTCCTTCTAGGAGAATTACGATGTCCTCTTCTGCTGGAGAGTATGTCTGATGTGATAGCAGTGGTTGAGGGAACAGGAGTCTCCATCTCTGAGCATATCAAGACACCTCTGTTAGTCTTTTCATCCCGCCTTTCCTGGATCCATTGATCGATTTGAATGGCAAGGTTTATCAGGTCCCCTAGCCTGGTTGGTACCCCAACTCGGGCAAGCTCAACTTTCAGGGTGTTAGAGAGGCCAAGGCGAAACTGATAGTGGAGAGCAGACTCATTCCATTGAGTGTTGGAACTCCATATACAGAACTCGGTGACATATTCCTCTATGGGCCTTTGGCCTTGCTGTAGCTTGCTAAGCATAGATTCCGCAGTCTGACGACAGAAGGGATCAGCATAAAGTTGTGACATCGCTGAGAAAAAAGAGTCCATTGAAGTCAGAGCCGGATCATGTTGCTCACGAAGGTGGTGTGCCCAGGATTGGGGTTCATCCTGAAGGAGTGAGATAATGAATCTCACTCTGGTGCTTTGTAATGCAAAGGTTCTTGGTAGCAGAGAAAAATATAGCTCACAGGAGTTACGAAAGGTTTGAAACTTCCTGCGGTCCCCCGTGAAACACTCACGTATTGGAACCCGGGGTTCTGGTGGGGGAAAAGTTCCATGAATCATGCTGAGCTCTGTCTGGGTAGTTATGTCTGAGACTGCAGAGGGACCCATGGCTGTTGAGACATCTGACTTGGCTGGTAGTTGGTTTTCCATGTGCTCAAGGTTTCTTTGCAAACTCTGCACCATGTAAGACAAGGCAGAGATTGATTGACAGATGTCCCCCATTGCAGAGGCCTCCCTTTCAGACTCCATCACTGGCTGTCTGGTACTGTCACGTACCTGATTGGAGACTGAAATGACGAGGTCGGCCTCACTTGTGTCACTAGCCCTGAACCCACTGGAAGTGGAACATAGGGAGTCTAGGGACCAGGGGGACAAGAGCGCCAGCAGATGTTGTTTTCAGCTCTTGCAGTTGGAGACTTTGGAAGACTGATGAACCTTATTCAGGCACCGTAGTAATATGCAGAGCTGGTATGGTCGATTGTCAGGTGTGCACCAGAGCAAGGCAGGAAGCAGGGATGGGAGACAGGAGCAGTGTCAAAGGAATAGCCAGGGTCATCAACGGGCGGACAGCGAGGTACCAAATCATAAACAAGCCAAAGTCAGGAGCAGAGCTGAAGTCAGGAACCAGTATCAAGCAGGAGAGGAATCAGAGTCAGGTCAGGAACAAGCTGGGTCAGCAACAAGGAAATCACACACAGTAATGAGCAGGAAACAGGGAACAGCTGAAGACCAGACAGCACTCAGCACAGGCAGAAGCACCTTTTAAATAGTCCATCTGGTGCCAATCTTCACCGTGCGTGTGTGTGATTGTGCATTTCTGTGCATATACGCACGTCTATTCACCAGCCGTCTCACAGTAATTCCCTTACAGTATTGTTACTGTATTGTCTCCCATTATATTGTAAAGCGCTGAGCAAACTGTTGGCACTATATAAATCCTGTATAATAATAATAATACTTGTGTAATTTGTGTAAATATAATCATGTGTAGTCTCCAGCTATATTTTTTAAGTAAAAGCAGCACTAAAAGGCAAGGTCAACTTTTATGGATATCCCCCACCCTCTGCTGTTCAAAGGCTGAAACTAAAAAAAAAACTCTTTGGTAAAAATCACAAAAAAGAAGAGTTACAGGCTTAACAGATTATATCCTCCTATGACCACTTTTTAGAGGGTGGTAGAAACTGATACCCATGTGAAAGAGGCCTTATGAATTAAACCATTACTACCATGGCTCTCTCAATAGATATAGTGGAGAGATGTGTAGAAAAGTAGAGATACGGAGGAAGAGGTAGTATGTTTTTTGAAGGATTAGCAAGTGACATAAAAAGCTTAAAAAAATAAACTAATGCAATGTCCACATCTAAGGACTAGTATGCTGCAATATTTTCTTTTCTTCATTGTTGTATTTAAATACACTGTGGTGCAATGCTTGGTAACATGCGGAATGCTGCACCTTAAAACAGACATTCACCCCCCCCCATTGACTTTCTCCGTTTCATCTTCTGCCCTCTCCTCTCACAGAATTGTTTCTTTTTGGGGGGAGGGAATACCTTTATGGGTGACCACTCCCCGCTCTTCCTGGGTTCTCAGCTAGACTAAAATGATGTTTACAGTGTCCGCAGCCTCCTGGGATACCTACATCATGGATCCCAGGAGGCCATGGGGTACTATAAGAAGTGTCATCAGGGTTGCCAGCTTTCTGTTCATGATTTTTGCAATAACCTCCCTGATATGGAGCATGCACATCATCATGGGGCTGTTGCACAATCTATAAAGCTGGCCATCGATGATTTATCTTGATCAGCTAGAAGGTTGATCAAAAGAAACTGAAATAAATCCCCCATCCACACAGTCAAAGTGGGTGGAGGAATCCTCCCCAATGTATTTATCAGCGCTGCAGTTGATTGCCTGCAGTGCCATTCAAGAGGAGCCAATTGTTAGATCAACTCCTCTCCAACGGGAATGACCATGGATGGATCTAAATTCAGACAGTGCTTGCTGAAGATGCCAAACTTTGATCCATCTTCGGCCAGCTAAAGAGAGAGCTGCCCCCCCTCCCCCAAGATGTCAGAAGAACATGGTGGGCGTGCTGTGGTGGAGTCAATGATTGCTAGAGAGCACATGCTTGATGGCCAGGTGTGTTTTTTGTGCATGACCCACCTGTAGAGGTAAGAGTGGAGGGGGGAAAATGGGAGCAGTGAAGGTTAAAGTGGTTGTAAACCTTATCCATATACCCAGTGAAATGACTAGCCTCAGGTGATACACAGAGATTAAACAAATCTTCCTACATAGGTTGTACCTTTTAATCTGCAGTCTTCTCCTCTCTACAGCTGTTCAAAGTGTAGAATTTAAACAGCTTTTATAAGATTTCAGAATTCAAGGGGTGGGGAAGTTAGACTCAGTGAGGGGAGCTCTGAGAGCTGATTGAAGAGAAGGGATACACCCCCTTCACACAGATCACAGAAACAGAGCTGAGGCTGTCAATCACAGGATGTGTGCTGGAGATCTCTCCCTTGTCACATTTGTATCACTTGGTTGTCAGGAAAACCTGTCAAATGCGACTCATGCAGATAGCAGAGGCATGAGGTAGCAGACATAAATGACACTTAAGAGTATAAGGTGAAGAGCCGGCAACTCATTCTCCTCATAAAAGTACTTTATTAATAAAGGGTACAGTGTGCAAGTTACAGCTTGCGCATTTCAATAAAAAAACCTTATTCATAGCTTCATCATGGACTATAAATAAGGTTTTTTGCCAAAATGCATAACCTGCTGTAACTTGCACACTGTACCCTTTATTAATAAAGTACTTTTACCAGGAGGACGAGTTGCCGACTCTTCACCTTATACTCTCATGCTGTTTAAAGTGCCAGGAAGACACTTTGGGCTTTGGAGCACCGTTAGTGTACGTCCAGGGAAAATCAACCTAGGCATACATTTTCATTTATAAATGACACTTAGTGCCCTGGAATGAGATAAGTACATGTTATAAAAGGATATGCTTTTTTTCTTATTTCATGTCAGAGGTTTACAACCACTTTAATGCACATGCAGTAATGCAACACATCGTACCAGTCAGAATGGGCCCTTAGCTGGTAAGTTATGGCCTTATGGCCTGTAAATCAGTACAAACACAATATTTTCATGCCATTTAGCTTAAAAATAATGAATTCCCCTTGTCCTGTAAATATAAGTGCGAAGATTACTGTCAACTGCAAATCTCCCTCTTTGAATATTCTTAAGACGTTGGCTGTGTCAGAGGCACGTATCTGTCTCACGACCAGTTAAACCCACCCTGAATATTCTACACTTGAACTTGCAAAAACCCTGCATGAAGCGTCTTAAGTAGATTGACTCTCAGCCGACATATTTGTTGCTACATATCAGGCGATCATTTATTTTCAGGATTCGGCTTGGTGCAGAAGGCTTTCCTGAATGTATAATATGGATAAATCTCATAAGAAAGATGCGAGTAGAATTTGTCTGATGTATGCAGATCATTTGGGCTGTTGAGTCGTTTTGACTAATGACAACTCTAAATCATTTATGCAAAATGATAGTTTTCTCTTTCTCCAAGTACAGCTGTAAGTACATTTAAAAATCAATCAAGCTGTGCTTGTACTGGCCTACCTTCATGAACGCTAGGTACTACACAATGTACATTTTTGACACGTTTAATTAGCTAAATCTAATATTTACAGGCATCTAGCAAACTATTTACACAGAAAGTGTGTCAGTGATCCGCGTCTTAATTACGATGTAATATAATATTCATAGCTCTAATAACCAACTTCATTTTAACAATTACATTGTTTCCCGAGCTCCCTCAGGGATTTTCCATGATTGACCTAAATATTTTCTTCTTGAATGTGTCAACAGGAAATTGGAAGAGGCATAACCCATTTGAGTCGCTTATAAACTGGCTCTGAGCATTAAGGACTAACTGCGTGACAGCTTTGCTCTATAGGGCTCTGTGAATTTAGCTATCCAATGGGCATGCTGCTTGCCGCTATACACATGGAATAAAACACAGAGGAGGACCACAAATAGCATCAGGATACCTCGCAGGGATATGTTTTCTTTTATGAGGGGCAATCATGCATTCAGGCGATAGATAGATAGATAGATAGATAGATAGATAGATAGATAGATAGATAGATAGATAGATAGATAGATAGAGATAGATATGTATATAGATGGACTGACATGAGAAGGGATAGGTTAATCAATCAATAAACACAGTAGACTAAATTCACATAATGATAAGGATCTTTATTTTTAGCTATTTGATGGTTATTTTCTGATGAGTCAATGAGATTTTAATATTACAGTCACTTTTTGTTTTCTTAAATAAGGGTCTTTAGATAGATAGATAGATAGATAGATAGATAGAGAAAAATAAATGATAGAAAGAAAGAAGGAAAGAAAAACAAATGGAGAAGATATAGTGTTGTGTTCAGAATGTTCAGAATCTATTTGGATTCTGTCATTGGACCAGAGAGGGACTGTTAGGAAGAGAGGTAGATAGTTACTGTAGATAGATAGATACTGTAGATAGATATTATTATTAGTATTATTTTTAAAATTCAATAATATATGAAACAGATATGGTCTCCTCAAGCAGGGCAGCGCAGGGAAGTTGCTGTCACAGATTTGACTTGTTCTGGCTCTCTGACACTGGGCTAAATCTGCAATTGGAATGACATCTCTCCCTTTAGCTTCCGCCCCACAATTTCTAGCTTCTTCCAGAGCTTTGCAGAGGTTAAGGGAAAACCCCCCAGGTGGAGCATTTTACTACCAATGCTGCTTGTATTGGCGGGATGTGTAGTGCTCCGATCAAATAGGATGAAAAGGAGAGTAGATATTGGAGAAGTATACATCCCATCCACAAAGGTAGCAGCAGTAGTAAGATGCTTTGCCTCTGGGGTTCTCCCGAAACCCCTGCAATGTACTGGAAGAGTGCCAGAAAATGCAATGGGGGGGTATAAGGGTCCACCCATGCACCTGAGGCCCCTGGATAGTGCCCAGGGGTGCCCATGTGCTAAGATGGTCCTAGATAGATAGATAGATAGATAGATAGATAGATAGATACGTAACAATAGTGAAATATCGGCATGAATGTCAATCCACTTCCTCAGACTCAATCTTTCCAAAACTGAGCTCTTTGTATTCCCCCCAGCCCGTGCCCCCTCCCCTGACTTCTCCATCAAGATCAATAACACAACCATCAGTCCCTTCACTTATGCCAGGGTACTAGGTGTAATCCTAGACTCCTATTTGTCCTTTCAGCCCCAAATCCAATCGCTGACCAAATTATGTAGACTTCACCTCCGCAACAACTCCAAGATACGGCCATTTTTAACCTCTGAAACTACTAAGCAACTTATTCACTCCTTGGTTATCTCTCACCTTGTAACTCCCTCCTCATTGGCCTACCTCATCACAGGCTATCCCATCTTCAGTCTATCATGAATGCGGCTGCCAGACTCATCCACCTTGCTAACCGTTCCGTATCTGCCACCCCTCTCTGCCAGCCCCTCAACTGGCTTCCCATTGCCCAACGGATAAAATTCAAAACATTAACAATACCATATAAAGCCATTTATAACTCTGCCCCAAATTACATGACCAATCTTGTCTCCAAATATCACCCAAATCATACTCTCCGCTCCTCGCACGGCCTCCTGCTCTCTAGCTCCCTTGTCTCCTCCTCCCATGTTCATCTCCAGGACTTCTCCAGAGCTTCCCACATCCTCTGGAACTCTCTACCCCAATGTATCAGACTATCGCCTACTCTGCTCACTTTTAGGTGATCTCTGAAAACCTCTCTCTTCAGGGAAGCCTATCCTGCCCTCAGCTAATAATGGAATCTACTACTCCTCCTACCAGTCCATCCCCCACAGTTACTACCTTTTGTACCACTAGCCCCTCCCTCTTAGATTGTAAGCTCCAAGGAGCAGGGCCTTCCTAACCCTCTTGTATTGAACTGTATCATTGCTGTATTGTCTCCCATTATATTGTAAAGCGCTGAGCAAACTGTCGACGCTATATAAATCCTGTATAATAACAACAATAGGATCCACCAAGGGCATTACTTTTTTGTAATTGAGTTTTGGGTTTTTCCATAGTTCATATGGATTCTGTTATTGTGCCATAGTACTCTAATGACTAACGTCTTGGCCTAGTTCAACCAAAAGGACTCAATGAGCCAAATTGCCCATATTGTTAGTGGTTGTTTCCTGTCCATGGATAACTTAAGTCCTGTTGGAGATCTGCACTTTTATTCTTAACTTTCCTGTAAGTTAGGTTTCTGATCACAGCACCTAAGGAAGGCGCTGTATTCCTAATCTCATCACCGGCAATTATATTTCAATAGCTCCCTAGACATTTTTTATCGCTTGTTTTTCAGCTACATAATTTAAATGTTGCTATTATCTTTGGTGATATCATAGGAAAAAAGAAAACAAACATCTCTGGGAAATAAAACAATAGCATATGCTTTGCTTTGACCAGACAGGTTGTTTGATTGTGCATACCCACCGTGTACTTACAAGTTTGATTCCATTAGGCTTAGGTAGACGTAAGGTGCTGAAGATTGTACATTCCTCCCTGAGTTGCCGAGATTCTAATGTATTATCTCCAGCTGCTCTATTCATTTACCCTAGAGCACATTACTGTATCAGCGCAGCACCCGATACATTGATAAGGAAAGCAAAAAAGATTAAACCATTGTGCTGTTTCCTAAGCCGTATCTGTATAGAAAATGAATCGGGTTTTGTTATCAAAATATGGCTTATTTGGCATTAATATAGATGTTCCCTAGCTGCTTATTATATTTGAATTGTGGTTTATCTAGCGCACCTAGCTATAATGCATCTGAAGTTTTGAAATAGGATTCTAACTTGTTCTTCAATAGCACTGTCTCAATAGCAGCTCATAGGTTGGTAAGGAGTAGCAGATTTTTGGCGAAATTGCTGACAAGATAGCCCTATTTTCCCAGCTATTTGCCATATTTATTGAATTTGCTCAGACCGACTCACTCAGTTATCTAGGACATCATGCCCCCATTGAAGTCCAATTCTAGACAAAGTATCTTAATTTGCTTTGGATTGAGGCTAGCAAGCTTTAGAACACGTTAACTTCAGGCCAGCCTCAATTTAGGCCATTTCATCCAGATTTTATTACAAATCCTTGTTCAAGCCCTGAAAAAGGGGGAACTCCTGATCATCCAACCACTGTGAGAGCCAGTCACAGTAGTCACATGATACAGAAGCCTCACCGCCTCCTTAAAGGGACTATTAGAAGGCATTAAGGGATCAAGCAGCCTATAGATGACTCCATTTTGTTTTTCGTTCAACCAGCCAGTTGAATTAAAATAAACTGACCCAATTCCTTCATCCACACATTTGAGGTGGATGAGGCGAGCTTCCCCACTGAGCTATTGAATTCTGACAGCAGGGAGAACTTATAACCATCAGAATACCTTTCTGTTGTTACACTTGTGTGAATATATAACACAAAGCATAGTCATGGTTAATGTTCATTCATTCATTACTGTGAATTGAGAAATTATAGAATTTTCCTTAGCCATTGTTTATTAGTATAATTAGTTAATATACTGCCATCTTGTGGTTATTTAGGTTATGACACCATCTTTTTCTGTCTTCCATCCTGTTTTCCTCCCACTTGTGATGTATTTTGAGTTCCTTTTCACTCTGTCTTTATTGGAATGAATATGGCTGCTAGTGTCTAGGACACATGTAATCTGTTCACATCTGGGAACACATTACCATGTTTTGAACTGCAAATACTGTCTTTTCAATCGTCTGCTACATATTGTTGTCTGCTGTACCTTCTGCATTGCAATATAAGACCCGTGGATGAGAAAAAGGTGTTTGGTGAGTCTAGCTATCTGATAAAGACTGCCCGCAGTGATTGTAAATGCTTACACAGGCCAGACACAATGGGGTTTATTTACTAAAGCTGGAGAGTCCAAAATCAGACTCCCTTCTGCATAGAAACCAATCAGCTTCCAGGTTTCATTGCCAAAGCTTCATTGAACAAGCTGAGGTTATAAGCTGATTGGTTTCTATGCAGAAGGGAGTCTGATTTTGGACTCTCCAGCTTTAGTAAATAAACCCCTATAGGTCTCAACAATGCTTATACAGGCCAGACACAAGAGGTCTCAACAAGGGATAAATCACTAATACAACAGTTGGAGTGAGAATAACCCTGATCAGTGTTGCAAGCTATTGCCTGCAGCAAGGATTGAGTGAGGAAAATCAGTAGATCAACTTCTGTACATCCACAGTGTCCAAACATGGATTCAAATTCAGCCGTTTCCTGCTGAACTGGCTAAATTTTGATCGATATATAGCCAACTTTAAAAGTACTCTTCTTCTTTGCAGGCTATAGTTTATTCCAAAACTCCTGACAAAACAGTGTTAACCTTTGTGTATGTGATGGGTGCAAAAGGATTTCAAGTGGAGGTATACTTTTAGCATCTTTTCACTTTCGATCAAGCTGTGTTTAATAAAAGTTCATTTGTGTCATGCAGAGACCATAAAAAGAATCAAAGAATCAGAATCAGGTGACAGCGGCTAAGTCCTGCTGTTGGCTGATGTCATTGAGCTGCTCCAGTCTCTGGATGTTGCCTGACAATAATGTTGGGATCCACCCAGAAGCCCGATCAGCAGTTGGCTCAGCCTCTCAGCTGAGAGTGTGAGTTAGCTGCTTCATCCCCTTCTCCTGTCCGGTCACCACTGAGAGTCACCGTGCTCAGAGCAGACCCAAGCAGTCAGCAGTCACTTGATCACTCAGTTTTTGGGCTTAGAGCCGGTGAGGGAAAGTGGACTCATCAGATTGATGCTGCAGCAGATAGGTAATTATGTACGTTTATTTTTTTAAACTTCCCACATTTCTCCTTTAAAAGAAAAGTGACAACTAAGTATATATTTTGAAGTATATATTTCAAGCAAGCCTATTTTGAAAAGCATAGGGAAAAACAAATAGCACTTTGGGAAAACTCATGCTATTTTCTAAAAAGTTTATAGCATAAGCAAAGGTGTAATTATTACAATAAGAACAAGATCCTTTATAACCCACTTCCTTCTTTTACATCATTATCTAACCAGCAGAATATCTATACATTAGCATGTGTAGGGTAAATGATGTTCTCACAGAGTGTAGAGTGACACATCAAGACTGTTCACTTGGTTAAGTGAATGTTCATTTGATTTAGAGTGCAGCAATGTTCACTTTAAATAGTCATATGCAAGGGAAACCTTTCTAAGTGGACAGTCTTTATTTGTTTAGTCATCTCCTTTATTAAACTAGAGCCATTTCAGTTGTAGAGACTGCCATCCAAAAAAAAAGAAAGAATAAAATAATAAAATATAATGAATAATTCTACTCCTACTTTGGCCACCAGGATGAAAGAGAAATCCATAGTACATCTGGGTATGGGGAGCATGTGACTCATTCGACATGAGAACAGTAGAGCCTGATCAAACTTCAACATGACTGATGTGTGATCAGGCACCTAGCAACATTAAATATGGTTGGGGAGAAAGTCTCAACCCCACCTCTCTGTAAGCTCCAAGAGTAGTCCATGGGCACAGCTTTTTGCAATTTCTGTCCATTGGAGACCATTTCCAGACAAAGCTTAAAGTGTTTGCAAAATAGTTTTGGATAGATTATGAAAGGATAAAAACCTCTGCCAAGTTTTTTTGTTTGCTATGTCCTAATGAGGAGATTAATTCTATCTACACTGATTAACCATTATGACCACTGACAGGTAAAAGGAAAAATATTAATTATCTCGTGACAATGTCACCTGAAAGTCAGTGGAATTTATTAAGCAGCAAGTGAACATGTTGTCCCTGAAGTTGATGCATTGAAAGAAGAAAAAATGGGCAAGTGTAAGGATTTGAGTGACTTAGAAAAGGCTGGATAACTGGGTTAGAGCCATTGAAAACTGAAGCTCTTGTGGGATGTTCCTGGTCTACAATAGTCAGCAATTACCAAAAGTGATCCAAGGAAGGAAAACTGGTGAAAGAGTCATGGGCAGCCAAAGCTCATTGAAGCATGTGGGGAGAGCAGGCTGGCCCATGTAGTCCATTCGAAGAAGTGCTCCTGTAGCTCATATTGCTGAAAAAGTTAATGCTAGTTCTTATACAAAAGGTGACAGATCACACATCACAGTTTGTTGCATATAGCCCATGTCTACAGTCAAAAGTGCCAACAATGAACACAGGAGATATCAGAATTGGAACATGGAGCAATGGAAGAAGGTGGCCTGGACTGATAAATCACATTTTTTATTTTAGATCATATGAATGGCTGGGCACGTGTGTTTTGCATACCTGGGGAAGAGATGGAATTAGGATGTTGTATGGGAAGAAGGCAAGCTGGAGGAGGAACTGTGATGCTTTGTCTAGTGGAGTCCATACTTTATGGGTCAGGGCTGTTTTAGTGGCTGAAGGGGGACCTACTCAATTATAGTGTTTCTTCAGGACAGGAAATGTGGTAAATCTTCCCAGCAGGGTAGCATTCCCTACTCTATCCTAATCAGTTAAAAAAAACTTTTACGTATACTTGAATCTGTATTCAAAATTATACTCTTTGATTTTACATCATATTAGCGAGGGAAAACAAGCAGAGATATCTGCAGCTGAATCCTGATAAGGGCATGCCTGAGCATACACAGGACAAAAGCATATCTAAATTTTCCTAGACAGAAATACCAAGGGCACAGTGATGAGGGAGACTGTTCAATATGCAAGATATGTCAGCACACTGGCAGATTATTGCGAGAACCCAAAATTCCCCAATAAAATGTTCATTTTCAGATTACAAAGATGTGAGATGGACTGTTTGACCAACCACTTTGGAGGTGTTATCTCCCCTATTGTGAGAAGAAGCTTTAGCCTACTGAAGTGGCCATAGGTTATATGTGTAGCACCCTTCTAGCTTAGGATGCTAGGTATATTTAGTTTTCTTTTCCTTCTGTAATCAAGGAAGTAGTGATTGTTTTATCTGGTATGTTCACGGTTTCACAGGATGGAAGTTTGATTGCTTCCCCGTGCATCTACAAGAAGTTTCTAGAGGTTAGGGAGGGAGAATTCAAATAACCAGCCTGAATATTGATATATATAAATAGTCTGATAAATAGTCTGTAGCCCTGAAGAGATGGTCTTTCCCCAGCAAGGAGATTTCCAAGCCTTGGGGGGCTATTGCCCCTGAAGCAGCCTTTGGACTGTGTTGCTGTTCTGTGTGGTTTCATGGGTGCAGAGCTGGAATCTGGAAGTGATGTAAAGCTGACTGCAGGACTTCACCAAAGGGATCTAGTCTAGAGAAGGACTGTCTAACTCATTGGATTGTGTCTGAAGAATGTGGCAGCTGTCCCGTGGACTTGTAAGTAATGACCCTGAATTTATTCCGGGTAACTGTACTTTTGGAATATAGGTTCCAGAGGTTGCTTGGACTGAGACAACTCTCATAGAGTCTCAGATACTGGGCATTCCCTGCCTGCAGCAGTGTCCTGGCCTGAGAGCGCTCTTCTGAACTCTGCCATGTTCCTGAGCTTTCACTGGTTAACAACAGCTGTGCAGTGGTGCAGGGTAACCAGATGCCAAAGAGACTTGCCACATGGTCCCCCTTTGCGAGGCCTTGAACTGTCCAATAGTCACTGTTGCTTAAAAAGAACACTGCCTTCCAATTGCTATGTACTAAACGTTGTGGAGTATCCCATGCCCAAGCCCTCTCCTGTTAAAGTTTCTTCAAGCAATAAATCTTAAAAAGACAACACCTGGACTTTTTATTGGAGCCAGAGTGAATGGACTGTTGCTTGGGTGGCTGGTGGCCTCTGTACTGATTTAGAGCGAACCAGTCAAAATCAGCAGCCTATGTGGAGGTATTGCAACATATGTACTGACTGTTTATGGTGGGTTTGGATTTCCAACATTAGTGCATCAGCCACAAGTCCACATACCGTACCCTCCAGGCTGCCATGAGGAAGTCCCATTTAACTATTTTGTTGGTTCCTAAGTGGCTGTTCACAATTAGGACATACAATTTTGCATCTACACATTGCTTAAAATATCTACTATCAGAAGGGATATGTTTCATCTTCCTGTGACTAAGATCTTGGATTTTATTTAAAATTAAACTTATACCCTCTGATCTAAAGACACTAACAGTGATTATTGACAGTTCATGGTCTCACTGTGTACAAATCACTTCTTCTTTGCTGGGCTTTGCAGCCCACAGATCTAAAGTTGTTCACCTTTATCTGCACACAGGCCTGCAGGACCCGTCAGCTGGGTTGTTAGCAGCTGAGTGTTATTTTCTTAGATCTCCAGGCCCACGTCCATTCAAATTAAAAATTTTTAAATCTTTCTTCTGGTTAAGCAGAATTTCACCCTAAAAATCATGCTATGTTGCCCTGCCTCCCCCCTCCCTCTCTTACAATCGGATATATTAATGTGTATTATTTGTGCTGCATAGCACGAATTCTGCATTTCCCACCTTGTTGAGAATTACATTTCTGAGTATCTGAGCAGATGTGTGGGTTAGTTGCAGCATGGTGTGGTGGCAGTAATGCCTAGGATGCAGGAACAAATGTATTGTAGAACTTGCAGAATAGTTACAACAACCCGGCAGGGAAAACACCCATTTGGGAACTTACAGTCAAGGCAGCAAAGATTCAGCAGTAGTAGGCCTGAGATGAAGGCAGCAGCTGCTGAGGGAGGTGGAGTGTGGCTTGGCCGATCCAACCCAAAGTTCCCAAATAACTTTCCCTACTCCTCTGGAACCTTTCCCTTTCGCTAGTGCTGTCCCTGGCAAGCGGGTAATCTCTCCCTACACTAGCCACTTCGCAAATGCATGCCAAAACCTGGGGGCAGGGACTAAAAAAGATTCTGCTTGACCCAAAATGGCCACCAGGGTCACCTGGATGCAGCATAACTATCCGAAACACTGCACCAGGGGACTGAGGAAACCATAGAGAAACAAGGTTTCTCTTGACTTCCTCCCCAGCTGGAGTACAGTGCCTGTTGAGTGCCACTTAAATTGGAGAAAACAGACTGCACCTGCCTATAGATATGCCACAGGACTTTGGACCTTGAGTGAGTCCTGTGACACAGCTGTGCACACATGGATTTCCCGATTATCTGTGCACATGCAGGATTTCCTGTGCATGTGCTAATACAGCTATTAGGGAAGTTAAAAACCATCATCATCTTTGCGCATGCACAGGGTGTGAGCAGATGAGCCAAAGGGCTCTGCCAGGACCCAAGGCCAGGCAGAGCCATTTGGTACATCTACACAGGTGCCAATATGGCAACGCTGGACTGATGGTCTGCTTTAACTTCTAAATTAATCACTTCCTTACAGCTGAATGATGGCTACAGCATAGTCTTCCAGTTCTGGGAGGGCAATATATGACTGGCACTGTCTGTGATCACTGTGTCCTTTGGACACAGCTCATCACGTGACATGGTAAAAGGCCAATCACAGTGTTCTTTTACCATGTGATCAACTGTTTCCAATCACTGCTGATCACCATGTAAATACACTTGCCGGTTATCAGCAACTGTCAAAGGAGACATTTGTGAATAGGTAAAGGCAACAGCTGCGCCTGGAGACCCTCTTTACATTCTGCAGGATGTTAAGCTGATGTTTGATCTTGCCTGGCATGTGAAAGAGCAATTTCATGTTAGCAGATAAATTAGACTCAGATCTCCTATTTGGTTCAATTTAACAGACACAGTACCCTGAAAGAGACCTCAGTGGCTACTTGGAATCCAGACTTATTCAATAGAAGTCAACCTTAACTTACCTAATCAGATGAGCCTAGTGTAAAAGCGCTGTGTGAGTATTCTACCGCAAAAGTACGCAGAGCCATGCACTGTATCAAGAAAAACAAGATGATAAATGAGATTAGAACTGACAGATCTTAAGTCTTTCACTTGATACAGTGGAGTTGCCTGAAAATTAAATATATTTAACAGAAAAGTAGACTTCAACTTGCTTCTGTTTGAAAATACTTTGTGATCAGAGTTGGCAAACCTTTATATAAAAAAAGTAGTTTATTACAAATATTCCTAAAATGGACCTTCTATACCAAATGGAAAGTCTGCTTTTTTTTTTTGCAAGCTCCCTGTCCACCAACACAAATGGTCGTAAAGGGTCATTTAAACACAGATTACCCAGAAAAAAAACCAAAAAGTGGCCTACCCTGGCCCTGGCTTTTGACGCCTTCAAGATGCATGTTTGATGTCACTCTGCCTCACCACTGTCCCCTAAGGAAGATGGGCACTCGGAATCCTACAAAAAGGCACTCTTGCAATGAGCATGAGTGCATTCTCAAGGGATATCAAGCTCTCTTGATCAGTGCCTCCTGAAAGCATTGAACATAAGCAAATTCTTTTTCTTTGGTGATCTGTTTGTTTACAAATTTATTTTTAAAACCAATTGTGCTGGGGGGGTTGTCAAAAAGTGGACCATTCATTTAGCCTGGAAAGTCTGCTTTAATATGGTTGTAAAACCTTACCTATACCCAATGAAGTGACTGGCCTCAGAGCCTCCTACATAAGTTGTACTTGTTTATCTGCAGCCATTTGTCCTATACGCCCTTGTAAAACTCAGAGATGAAAAGGATTTTTCACAGACTCACAAAGCTGGGGGCAGGGAACTGTAGTTACAAACTCTACAAGAGCTCTGAAAGCTAATAGGAGGGAAGGGACACACCCCCTTCACACAGGAACAGAGCTGAGGCTGTCAATCACAGACTGTGTGCTAGAGATCCCTCCCTGTCACCTTTTTTAGCTCATGCTGTCAGGAAAACTTGTCAGAAATGAAAGATAACAGATGAACTAGACAACAGAGAGAAATTACTATAGAAATACGTGCTTTGTTCAGATTTCATGTCTGAGGTTTACACCCACTTTAAGGCTATATTCCAGGTATGGATTTTATAGCACATTGGTCCAGCTTGCACCAATGTTTGTATGCATATTTCAAAGATGTGGGATCCCTGTGGAAGTGAAGAATCACTGTATTAGTCTCAATGATTCAAGGAATGCAACTAGGTGGGGATCAAGATGTCTCCGCCCCTCCTCTCCACCTTGTCCAATCAGAGAATACCTTATATTCATTGAGAAAATTGCAAGGAGCTCTGTAAATGACACCTGTGTCAAGCGGATGACTCCCTGTGGTTGCTATGCAGTAGGGCAGCCGCTCGGCCCAGGACCCGAAAGAAGTCAGTGATCACTGTAGTAGCAATGACCACTACTGTAATTTCCAGCTTCCACATGGATCCCACAGGTATGGCATATGCATACTTACATTGGTCCAAAAATATTTGTACAGACAGATGACTTCTTTTTTAGAAATTTGACTATAACGAACCTTTCACACTGTCATGTATTATGATGAGAGTTAGCATGTGCAATATAAGGTCAATGCAGTGCATTGTAATTCATTCTGAATGCCATCCCCTGGCATATATACAGTGCACAGAAAAGGTGCTTGCCCTTAACGCAATGCACATCAAATAAACAAAAGTGTGTTAACTTACACACAAAACTATGGGTATAGGTGTGAAAGGGTATGTAGATCCCCCTTAGCCTAAAATGGGTGATCACACAGAACAATAGTCAACAGAAATGAGGTGTAAGCCATTTCTCCCAGAACTATTAAAATATTCATAGCAGCTAAAATGCCTTAAGTATTTTTAAATCTTTAAAACCTTTGGAACACTTTCTCCCTAAAAACATATTTGCCATGTGTTCTTCATTCTCTCAGTTGTATTTAATTACCTTTCTTTCTGCTTCACTTTTCTGTGGCTTTCTTCCAACTTTTGCCGGTTGCCATGGTTGCACTGTCAACATCTGGAGCCCCTACGCTGACAGACGATATGCGTTCTGGAATCACCCTTATCTCGCTTTAACTGCCAGTCTTTCAAAGTGCAGCGCAGTGCAGGTCACAGAAACCTCAGGGGAGATGAATCAAATACATTCATAGTACACCTGATTACATAACTGAATCAGAGAAGATTGTAAGCTCCTTGGTGTGTGTTATATGAAACCAGAAAGAATGAGATATGCTGAAAACAAAACATAGGTCTAAAAAAATGTACCAGCATGTGATATATGTGATATGTATCAATATGTAATATATTTTATTTCCTTCATTTTTCTTGCTGGTTAATATTACTAAAAGTAATTTACCAGTTCCTCACACATATATGCAGTGCTACAGAGGTGGGCTTTCTTCAGTGACTGAGCATGTATCAACACATATTAGCACCTGTGTTCCATCACGTGCTTCCAGCATATCCAAGATGTCACCAAATTCTCTGGGTCTCCTACTAACAACCAGCAGCTCCTAATCACAAGATCACTAGTTTTAGAACCCTCCCCTGTACTCTTCCTCATCTGAATGTAGAAAAATTGAAGTCCTCATTCAGATCGGTGCAGGCTGTGTTTGTTTAGGCATCTGCATCTACACATATGGACATAGCCGCATGTCAAAATTTGCACAGGTGCTCCAGCATGGCTGTCAAATTTTGACACACAGTTTTGCCCATGCAGCCGCTATGTTGAGTAAGTGCAGTGTGGTGCGGCAGCAGTAATCACACAGTCCATGTGCAGTAAACAATGTAATGAAGAATTTGCAAACAGTACAAAAGCCTGATGGGGAGCTCACCCAACTGGGAACCTACAGTCAATGCAGTGGAGAGTCAGCAGTAGAAGAAAGTACTTTCCAAGGGAGGTGGAATGCGGCCTGGCCAGTCCAATCCAAGAGGGAGCTTGCAGAAGTTCAGACATAGGCCCTGCTCTTTCCCTACTGCTCCTGAAACCTCTTCCTGCCACTAGTGTTGTTCCTCACAGGCGGGTACGCTTTCCCTACACTAGCCACTTCACAAATACGAACCAAAACCTAGGGGCAAGAGCTTAAAAAGATGCTGCATTACCCAAGATGCCCACCAGGGTCACCTGGATACAGCGCAGCCAACTGGAATGCTGCTCCAAAGGACCGAGGGAACCACAGGGAAACCAGAAGAGCGCCACCCGCAGTGGAGAAAACAAAGTGCACCTGCCTACAGCTGCACCTACATCCACCTCTATAGGTTGTCTTCATGCAGCTTGGGATAGATGCAGATGCATTTGCATGTGCACAACCTGCATGCAGTATGAGTGCTAGTGTCAATCTGAATAAAGACTAAACAAAATAATTCTATGTAAATAAAAAATAAACAAAATAAAAACAGCTACTGTTGATCAGAGGTGATTAAGGTGCCAAGCTCATGGAACCCAGTTTGCCCTGGATCAGCATTATGAGTTGCATGGTGTGGATGGGCCGTTGCCAGCACAGTGTCATTCGTTGCTGTAGTGATGGCTGACTGCATCTTTCATTAAAATGATAGCTGGTGTTCCTGCCATGAAGGTTAATGTTTGGGC
Source organism: Staurois parvus (assembly GCF_062004578.1). Taxonomy (NCBI): domain Eukaryota; kingdom Metazoa; phylum Chordata; class Amphibia; order Anura; family Ranidae; genus Staurois; species Staurois parvus. Next base: position 2,724,297 of record NW_028317827.1, read on the forward strand.
ACTTCCTGGTAAAGGGTGACAATGCTCTGTTTCTGTCTTTCAACTGTGCTCCTGTGTTGTCACCCTGTCACACAATGGGGACTACAAGTCACTGTTTCAAAAAACATTACGCAATCACGGTCCACTGTTTTGACAATCAGAAAACCCAAGAGAAATGCCGCACAGCTATCTCTGGAGTGCATGTAGACAGGCAACAAAAAAATGTGCAGGTAATTGACGACACTGAGATGCAACAAAGGATGAAAAAACAAGACAAAAACGTTATTTATTAAAACAAAAGAATATAGCTATCATTTATGAAACACAGTGCTTTGGCAAATGTCATTTAGTTTGGGTTTACATCTGCTTTAACAACAAATCTGCCATATAATAGTGTCTCAAATATGATTGCTAAATATTAATGTTGATGTTCCACAAGGCGTGAGATTTTTAGTATTGCATCCTTTACATTTGCTGTGAATCTATGTAGCTTATTGCATATCTGTGACCATTTCGTGCTTCAAAGGAAGGCAGCACTGTACAAAAATGTGCCTCTCCCAACAATATTGTATAGCTATTATCACCAGCTTGAATAAGGTCCTGAAAATACCTCTGCCATATCTCTAAATGTTGGTTTTAATGGTCTCTCTGGCCTGGAGTATAACTAGAAGGGGAGCATAGGACATCCACAGACAAATACTGCTTCTTTCTGCTTAATTTATTAGAGTCTGCACCGTATGAAGCATCACCATTTGAACCATTAACATGGTCAACCGTGCATGTTGTTTAGGGACAGATTCTAATTATGAACAATGAGGAACTTGGTTTTAGGCTTGGGTTTTTGGTCCAAACCCAAGTTCACTCAAAACTTGTAAAATTGTTGGGCCAATGAACTGTAGGCCCCACAGTTGATGTAACAAAAGGTGGGATTGTGTAGAATGTCATTCACTCAGCACATACCCATTTTAGGACCATGTTGTTGACTTAATATAGTCTTGTGACTATTTTAGGTCAATGATTATTATTATTACACAGCATTTATATAGCGCCAACAGTTTGCACAGCGCTGTACATTACAATGAAAGACAATACATGATACAGTACAGTAACAATACGATAAAATACACGAGGGGTTAGAGGGCCCTGCTCCTTGGAGCTTACAATCTAGGAGGGAGGGGAGAGTGGGAAATAGCTGTGGGGGATGGAGTGGTGGGGAGAGCGGAGGAGATCAACAGTTAGGTGAGGGTGGGGTAGGCTACTCTGAAGAGGTTGGTTTTCAGGGTGCGCCTAAAGGTGAGGAGGGTAGGTGACAGTCTGATGGAGTGGGGTAGTGAGTTCCAAAGGATGGAGGAAGCCCTGGAGAAGTCCTGGAGATGGGCATGGGAGGAGGAGACCAGGGAGCTGGAGAGTAGGAGGTCTTGTGAGGAGCGCAGAGTGCGTTTTGGGTGGTAGATGGATATCAGGTCGGTGATGTAGTTGGGGGAAGTGTTATGAACAGCTTTGTACGTCAATGTTAGTATTTAGAATTTTATGCGTTGGGCAATCGGAAGCCAGTGGAGGGATTGGCAGACGGGGGTGGAGGATACAGAGCGGTTGGTAAGGTGGATGAGTCTGGCCGCAGAAGCGGGGATAGCCTGTGTTGGGGTAGGCCGATGAGGAGGGAGTTACAGTAGTCACAATGATGTCAGGAATATCCCCGTTCCTGTGGATACATGCAGCTATGGGACGAGAAGTCTCCACCAGCAGCTCATTGGCCCATGAAGGACAACTAACTTCCCAGTTCATGCCTAGTTATCAACCTCTGACCCAGGAATGTTCCTTAGTTTTCAAAACTAACTGGGCATATTATAAAAGCCTTATTTTTCTAAATGATTAATTAAATTCTTACTGTATCATCTAATGATGGTAAATTGATCTATTACAGTAAAATGGATTGAAAAACAGCTTTTAAAATTCAGAAATGTATCTGTATTAATTTAATTAACATGTCATAATTGGTTATATAGTAATCTGTGCTGTTCTGAAACAATTTTATCCTTGACCCGAACTGATAAAACAGCTGTGCAGAAAACTGTCCCAGGCAATCGCTTTAATATATTTGCAAGTTTGTCTTTAAAATGAACTCCTACTTTGCCCATGCAGGACAAAGCTACAGTTTAACTTTAATGCAGCCTTCCCCAGCAACATATTATGATGTGTTTATATGTAGAGCCAAAGAAAGGTAAGTATGTGCTAAGCATGTGGGGAATAAAACAAAATGTTTGCTATGCTCGGAATAGCAAAGCAGACATATGCTTTAAAGAGATCCTGTTGCAAGAACATTCATTTAATAATTATCATCTCTAAGATTATATGTGCATTTAATGTATTTTATACAGTACATGTTATTTTTTTAACAGTAAAAACTTCATTAAAAATCTCCAAATTCTAATATACTGTAACAGTAGCTGTCAATAGTGATAACACAGTTCCATACATACTGTAAGTATAATATGAATAGAAATGTACAATCTGTATAAACCTCACAGATGTCACAAACCGGTTTTCAATCATCACAAATCAGAGGGCAATTTCTCTCCATATGATAAAAGGTGTCAGTGGTATTCTGACATTTGATAGAGAGAGGAGAAAGAATGGGATTGATGTTATGCAACCTCTGGGGGGTATTTTATGTCCAATCTATAATTCTTCTTTACTCCTCTCCCCCGGCTGCTATATAAAAGATTATGTAAAAAGGTTGCTGGGCCAGCACAGACAGTTATTAGGCATTCACAGAAAAGAAAATACTCCCAGGAAATTTTCTGGCATATTCAAGGGCACATTGCAAGTAAAAAACAAATGTGTTTTTACCTGCAATTTGTTGAAAGCATGTCTTTTTAAAGAGATCGCAAAGCAAAAAGCCAATAACATCACTTGCCTACATGTAAAAAGATTTGAAGTCTCCGGTACTCTATACTGTAATTATAGCTCCTCTAATACACAGATTAAATGTTCTGCAAAATCAACAAACTCAAGAACCAATGTTTAGCTATCCCAAATAAATAAGCAGCTGTCTCCCGTCCTGATTTTCTTCAAACCTATAGTATTTTATTGTACAAAACATACTAAAAAAGACAAGGTACATTAATAGATAATAGATACAATACCCAACTCATATAAATCACCCTATATGTTGGCACTCAGCAGTTTGATTAAAGGACAAGTACTGTATATGTTTTGTGCCAAGGCCCGAATAGGATAATCGGTTATGTCTTTCTGTACTGATCTAGATTCCCAAATCTGATAATATCCCAGGCTCTATACTGTATATTTATCACATTGGTATCCTATATTTGAAGTCATCAAATAAATTCAAGGCTGTTTGATGCTTCATAGATTTGTCCCCCAACGGCAATATCGATCATTTAGATTTCCACAGGTCTATGTCCATGTACATCCCAGACCTTCAAAGTAATTCAGTGTCCATTGCACTATACCGCAGCAATTGCTTTTAGCTATACCTCAAAAAAATAGAATTTCTTTTATCACGTGCCATTGTTATGCCCCAGGACACGTGTCTAAGTTCATACACGAAGCTCTCAATTTTTAGTGCTATGGTGTAATAATTTTCTATACTTGTACTTCCAAAAGTGGCATGGCTCCTACCATAAAGACAGTATATACAGTATGTCACAGAACCAGAGAATTGTTTTCCTTCCTCCCTCCAGGAATTTTGTGAAAGTTATCTATGTAGAGTGTCAGGGCTCCGGGTATGACCAGAGGTATGTGAACTGACGCAGGGAAACGCAGGCTTCAGATATGTTATAAACAATATAATTTATTAATACTAACAATACAAAACGCAGTGCAATACTAAAACATAAACAAAGTGCAAATGAACCAAACCAAACCACCCACAGATAATACATACAATGCAAGCGTAGTCACGCAGGCCGGGTCAATAACAATCGGGCAGGTAGGAACAGGAGGAGCAGGCAGAGAGTAGTCAGGTCACGAGCCGGGTACAGCAACTAACGGGCAGGTAGGTACAGGGGGTCAGGCAGAGAATGGTCGGGGTCACAAGCCAGGGATCAAACAGGAGAAGTCAGCAGAGGTCAGGATCAAGCAGGTTTCGGCAACAAGTCAGTCAGGCAGGAACAGGAACAGGAATGCAGGTAACAAGATACAGGGGCCCATGGAAAAACACACACCAAGGCCCAGACTGCAGGTCTGGCCATCCCTTAAATACACCTCCGTAATCAGCTTCAGGTGTTTGGCTGACTGCAGGGTTGAGTCTCTGATTGCTGAGAGCACCCACTGGCCAGCCCTGGTACTGCAGCCCACAAGGCAGGTGAGTCCCACCATTACTGGCAAGTCCATTCCTGACATAGAGTATCAAGATGTGTGCTTCACTCATACCTGCCAAATCTTGTCCCCCACTTTGTACTCCCATTATCCAGATTTTAATAGGTTTTACAGTTAGAACCCAGCAGACATACCCATAAAGTACCTGCCAAGAAGGGTTCTACACACCATTAAACTTTCATCTCACACTCATTTCCCAAACGGGTCCAAAAATTGAATAAAGCATTTATACAGTATATTCCACTCAGATTACACACCTACATTTTTCTAGTTCTGTACTGTAGATCTAATTGATGTCTGCCACATGTAGATACAAGGGAATAACCTCAAACTTACGTTTTTAATACCTTATAGGCGTCGATAGTGTTGGTGTTCAAATCACGTAAGGAGGAGCCATGAATTCCCAAACTTTAGTCAGTGCCTTCATTAAACCATGCTCATCATGTCCTGGGAATCCCTTTCTCCTCAAGGTGGTGTCCATTGATGTGGGAGATGAATGAGTGGGGTGTAAAGTCCACACCTGAATGTTTTTGCTCCAGCTGTTTCAGAGGTTCAAGCTAGCAAAGAGACGCTGTTACCTTGTCCATTCAGGGTGAGATGAAAGGGTCTAAGGAGACCACTATGCTCATCTTGCATGCAGTCCCTTGTGGCTCGTTCCTTCATCTCAGTCACTCATATCAGCAGTGTTGGTAACCAATAGGCAAGTCACTCCCTTGGTGAAAATGATGGGTCTCTGTCCTTGGATCTCTCCTATTCTCAATCTACACTTCTTCCTTGGGACAGCTGATAGTTCCCATGGTTTCCAATACCATTTCTATGCTGATGACACATAAATCTCTCTACTCCTCAGCTCACCCCATCAGTTTCCTCACATATCACTGATTTACTAACAGACATATCAGACTGGATGTCACATCACTTCCTAAAACTCAATCTATCCAAAATTGAGCTCACAATATTTCCTCCCCCATATGCCTCTTCCCCTGATGTCTCACTCAGGATCAATAGCACCACTACCAACCCATCACTGCATGCCAGGGTGCTAGAGGTAACCCTGGATCCTGAACTATCCTTTCAGGCCCACATCCAATCCCTGTCCAAATCATGCCACCTCAACCTCCGCAATATCTCCAGAATACGCCCCTTTTTAACCAACGATACTACAAAGCTCCTAATTCACTCCCTGGTTATCTCTCGCCTCGACTACTGCAACTCCCTCCTCATTGGCTTGCCTTTACATAGGCTATCCCCCCTCCAGTCCATCATGAATGCTGCTGCCAGGCTCATCCACCTTACCAGCCATTCAGTGTCTGCCACCCCTCTGTGCCAACCCCTCCACTGGATTCCACTCACCCAACGAATAAAATTCAAAATGCTAACAACTTACAAAGCCATCCACAACTCTGCCCCCAGCTACATCACCAACCTGGTCTCAAAATATCAACCAAACCGCTTTCTTAGATCCTCCCAAGACCTTCTGCTCTCTAGTTCCCATGTCACCTCCTCCCTTGTTCGCCTCCAAGACTTCTCCCAAGCTTCTCATATCCTATGGAACTCCCTACCCCAATTTGTCCAGCTATCTCCTAATCTATCTACCTTTAGACAAACCCTGAAAACCTCTCTCTATAAAGAAGCCTATGCTGCTTTTAACTAGTAAATTGCCATTTATCTCCTCCATCAGCTCATCCCCCCACAACTATTACCATTTGTATCACTCAACCCTTCCTCCTAGATTGTAAGCTCTAACGAGCAGGGCCCTCTGTTTCCTCTTGTACCAAATTGTATTGTAACTGTAATGTCTGCCTTCATTTTGTAAAACGCTACACAAACTGTTGGCGCAATATAAATCCTGTATAATAATAACAAAAAGGACAAAACATGAAAAAAAAAAGACACTTGGGTCCAGTAAATCCAAA